>NC_061509.1:240422584-240449967 GCF_022539505.1 Lolium rigidum | reverse complement strand
CGCGTGGTTTTGTCCACGTTCTCCTCCGCGGTGGTCATGACCTCCTGCACGGTGCAGGGGCTGGTGAGGTTGCCGCTGGCGCCGGCTCCAGGAGTAGGGCTTGCGCAGCGCAGCACCTGCCGCGGGTAGCGCGGCGGTGCGACAGTGGCGCCGTAGACGTCGTGGCCGCCAAAGGCGATGATGCTACCGCCGGCTAGGAATGGCCGGTCGACGAAGCAGCCAGCGTTGTCGCTGACGCAGTCGAGGGAGCCGAATCTCCCGATCAAGCCTGAAGCGACTCGCTCGCCGGTGGTGATGGTGAGGCCCGTCCGGATGAAGACACCGACCGCAGACGCTGAAGGCCCCACGGTGGACGCCAAATGTCGTGGTATCGTCACGGCATATGGCATAGGGTGGCTAAAGAGAGTGGTTCCTAGTATGTTCTACGGTGGTATCCGGATGCGGGTTTGGGCACGAGCGGCACATCGACGTACCCAGGTTCGAGGCCCTCCTGTGGAGGTAACACCTCTACTCCTGCTATGAGTGTATAAGCAATATCACAGTACAATGGTGCTCCTTGAGCTGTATCCGGCTGCTCCTGGGAGGCTAAGGTAGACGAAGGTCTCTCTCACAGGGCAGCTCTAAGACTAGAAATGAGCAAGGATCGATCGTCCCCTCGCACGAGAGGGGTAGCGCATCTTATATAGACGCTGGAAATTTACAGAGAAGTCCCTATGACTAGTGGCCAGCTGCGCCGGCTCCAGCTTCCCTCTCCTTCCCGAGGTACTGACGTCAGGAGCCGTTGAGGCGTTGAGGTACGTCCCATCCACCTGCCGAGGTCAGCGGCATGGAGGAGGTGTCCTGCTGATACGTCTCCGACGTATCGATAATTTCTTATGTTCCATGCCACATTATTGATGATATCTACATGTTTTATGCATACTTTATGTCATTATTATGCGTTTTCCGGAACTAACCTATTGACGAGATGCCGAAGGGCCAGTTGCTGTTTTCTGCTATTTTTGGTTTCAGAAATCCTAGTAAGGAAATATTCTCGGAATTGGACGAAATCAACGCCCAGGGTCCTATTTTCACACGAAGCTTCCAGAAGACCGAGAGGATAAGAAGTGGGGCCACGGGGCGGCCACACACTAAGGCGGCGCGGCCTGGGCCTTGGCCGCGCCGGCCTATTGTGTGGGGCCCTCGTGTGGCCCCCTGACCTGCCCTTCCGCCTACTTAAGGTCTCCGTCGCGAAAACCCTACCACATTCGACGAAACCAGACAAAACCTTCCAGAAGTCTCTGTTCCGGCACGCCGCCGGGACGGGGAAGTGCCCCCGGAAGGCTTCTCCATCAACACCACCGCCATCTTCATCAACGCTGCTGTCTCCCATGAGGAGGGAGTAGTTCTCCATCGAGGCTCGGGGCTATACCGGTAGTTATGTGGTTCATCTCTCTCCTATGTACTTCAATACAATAATCTCATGAGCTGCCTTACATGATTGAGATTCATATGATGATGCTTGTAATCTAGATGTCATTATGCTAGTCAAGTGGATTTTACTTATGTGATCTCCGGAGACTCCTTGTCCCACGTGTGTAAAGGTGACAAGTGTGTGCACCGTGTGGGTCTCTTAGGCTATATTTCACAGAATACTTATTCCACTGTTATGAATGGCGTAGTGAAGTGCTTATTTATATCTCTTTATGATTGCAATGTGTTTTGTATCACAATTTATCTATGTGCTACTCTAGTGATGTTATTAAAGTAGTTTATTCCTCCTGCACAGTGTAATGGTGACAGTGTGTGCATCCGTGTTAGTACTTGGCGTAGGCTATGATTATGATCTCTTGTAGATTATGAAGTTAACTATTGCTATGATGGTATTGATGTGATCTATTCCTCCTACATAGTGTGAAGGTGACAGTTGTGCATGCTATGTTAGTACTTGGTTTAGTTGTGTTGATCTCGTCATGCACTCTAAGGTTATTTAAATATGAACATTGAATATTGTGGAGCTTGTTAACTCCGGCATTGAGGGTTCGTGTAATCCTACGCAATTAGTGGTGTTCATCATCCAACAAAAGAGTGTAGAGTATGCATTTATCTATTCCGTTATGTGATCAAAGTTGAGAGTGTCCACTAGTGAAAGTCTAATCCCTAGGCCTTGTTCCTAAATATCGCTATCGCTGCTTGTTTACTTGTTTTCTTGTGTTTCTACTTGCTCGCTATATTACCACCATCAACTACACGCCAACAAGCACTTTTACGCGCATCGTTGCTACTGCTCATACTTATTTATACCACCTGTATTTCACTATCTCTTCGCCGAACTAGTGCACCTATTAGGTGTGTTGGGGACACAAGAGACTTCTTGCTTTGTGATTGCAGGGTTGCATGAGAGGGATATCTTTGGCCTCTTCCTCCCTGAGATCGATAAACCTTGGGTGATCCACTTAAGGGAAACTTGCTGCTTTTCTACAAACCTCTGCTCTTGGAGGCCCAACACTGTCTACAAGAATAGAAGCACCCGTAGACATCAAGCTATTTTCTGGCGCCGTTGCCGGGGAGGAAAGGTAAAAGGTACTCACACTCCGGATCCCGGCTACTAAGCTATTTTCCGGCGCCGTTGTAAGTACTCGAAGCTATTTCCTTTAGATCCTGCAATTGCATCTTTTTGTTTCTTGTTTTACACTAGTTAGACATAATGGAAAACAACAAAAATATGAGAGATCTTTATGAACTCTATCTTGAATTAGGATGTGTTTGAAGAGAGAATTAAAAAACCCATGGAACTTTATATGCATGCTAATGGGAATATTATTAATATGAATGCTTTGAACACTATTGTTGCTAATTCTATGGAAAATTCTAAGCTTGGGGAAGCTGGTTATGATGAGCATGATCTTTTTAGTCCCCCAAGCATTAAGGAGAAAATTTACTTTGATGATACTTTACCTCCTATTTATGATGATTATAATGATAGTAGTCTTTTGGTGCCACCTACTATGGACTATGGAGAGTACATTTTCTTATGATTACAATATGCCTCCTATATTTGATGATGAGAATAATAATGATAGCTACTTTGTTGAATTTTCTCCCACTACAACTAATAAAATTGATTATGCTTATGTGGAGAGTAATAATTTTATGCATGAGACTCATGATAAGAATGCTTTATGTGATAGTTATATTGTTGAGTTTGCTCATGATACTACTGAAAGTTATTATGAGAGAGGAAAATATGGTTGTAGAAATTTTCATGTTACTAAAACACCTCTCTATGTGCTGAAATTTTTGAAGCTACACTTGTTTTATCTTCCTATGCTTGTTACTTTGCTCTTCATGAACTTGTTTATTTACAAGATCCCTATGCATAGGAAGCATGTTAGACTTAAATGTGTTTTATTTTTGCCTCTTGATGCTCTCTTTTGTTTCAAATACTATTTCTTGCGAGTGCATCATTAAAACTGCTGAGCCCATCTTAATGGCTATAAAGAAAGAACTTCTTGGGAGATAACCCATGTGTTTATTTTTCTACAGTACTTTGTTTTATATTTGAGTCTTGGAAGTTGTTACTACTGTAGCAACCTCTCCTTATCTTAGTTTAGTGTTTTGTTGTGCCAAGTAAAGTCGTTGATAGTAAGGTTCATACTAGATTTGGATTACTGCGCAGAAACAGATTTCTTTGCTGTCACGAATCTGGGAAAAATTCTCTGTAGGTAACTCATAAAATTATGCCAATTTACGTGAGTGATCCCCAGATATGTACGCAACTTTCATTCAATTTGAGCATTTTCATTTGAGTAAGTCTGGTGCCTCAATAAAATTCGTCTTTACGGACTGTTCTGTTTTGACAGATTCTGCCTTTTATTTCGCATTGCTTCTTTTGCTATGTGGGATGGATTTCTTTGTTCCATTGACTTCCAGTAGCTTTGAGCAATGTCCAGAAGTGTTAAGAATGATTGTGTCACCTCTGAACATGTGAATTTTTGATTATGCACTAACCCTCTAATGAGTTGTTTCGAGTTTGGTGTGAAGGAAGTTTTCAAGGGTCAAGAGAGGAGGATGATATACTACGATCAAGAAGAGTGAAAAGTCTAAGCTTGGGGATGCCCCGGTGGTTCATCCCTGCATATTTCAAGAAGACTCAAGCATCTAAGCTTGGGGATGCCCAAGGCATCCCTTCTTCATCAACAACTTATCGGGTTCCTTCTCTTGAAACTATATTTTTATTCGGTCACATCTTATGTACTTTACTTGGAGCGTCCGTGTGCTTTTGTTTGTGTTTTTGTTTGAATAAATGCTTGTGTGGGAGAGAGACACGCTCCGTTGGTTCATATGAACACATGTGTTCTTAGCTTTTAATGTTCATGGCGAAGGTTGAAACTGCTTCGTTAATTGTTATATGGTTGGAAACGGGAAATGCTACATGTAGTAATTGATAAAATGTCTTGGATAATTTGATACTTGGCAATTGTTGTGCTCATGTTTAAGCTCTTGCATCATATACTTTGCACCTATTAATGAAGAAATACATAGAGCTTGCTAAAATTTGGTTTGCATATTTGGTCTCTCTAAAGTCTAGATAATTTCTAGTATTGAGTTTTGAACAACAAGGAAGACGGTGTAGAGTCTTATAATGTTTACAATATGTCTTTTATGTGAGTTTTGCTGCACCGGTTCATCCTTGTGTTTGTTTCAAATAACCTTGCTAGCCTAAGCCTCGTATCGAGAGGGATTACTTCTCATGCATCCATAATCCTTGAGCCAACCACTATGCCATTTGTGTCCACCATACCTACCTACTACATGGTATTTCTCCGCCATTCCAAAGTAAATTGCTTGAGTGCTACCTTTAAATAATTCAAAATTTATCACCTCTGATTTGTGTCAATGTTTTATAGCTCATGAGGAAGTATGTGGTGTTTTATCTTTCGATCTTGTCATTTACTTCGACGGACTTTCACAATGGACTAGTGGCTTCATCCGCTTATCCAATAATTTTGCAAAAAGAGCTGGCAATGGGATTCCCAGTCCCAAATTAATTAACAAAAATATACACTCCTCCATGGTATGTGATTGTTGGACGGCACCCGAAGGATTCGGTTAGCCATGGCTTGAGAAAGCAAAGGTGGGGAGGAGTGTCATCATAATAAAACTAAAATAAAAAGGCACTCCTTCATGGTATGAGATTGTTGGCAGGCACCCGAGGGTTCGGTTAGCCATGGTTTGTGAAAGAAAGGTTGGAAGGAGTGCCACCCAAAAATAAAAATAATTCATGGGAGCCGCTCTTTGAAGGTTTGTCTGGCAAGGGGGTTAGAGTGCCCACTACCATTCGTTGACAACAACAAACACCTCTCAAAATTTTACTTTTATGCTCTCTTTATATTTTCAAAACCAAAGCTCTAGCACAAATATAGCAATCAATGCTTCCTCTGCGAAGGGCCTTTCTTTTACTTTTATGTTGAGTCAGTTCACCTATTTCTCTCCATCTCAAGAAGCAAACACTTGCGTGAACTGTGCATTGATTCCTACATACTTGCATATTGCATTTGTTATATTACTCTATGTTGACACTATCCATGAGATATACATGTTACAAGTTGAAAGCAACCGCTGAAACTTCAATCTTCCTTTGTGTTGCTTCAATACCTTTACTTTGATTTATTGCTTTATGAGTTAACTCTTATGCAAGACTTATTGATGCTTGTCTTTAAGTACTATTCATGAAAAGTCTTTGCTTTATGATTCAGTTGTTTACTCATGTCATTACCATTGTTTTGATCGCTGCATTCATTACATATGTTTACAATAGTATGATCAAGGTTATGATGGCATGTCACTTCAGAAATTATCTTTGTTATCGTTTACCTGCTCGGGATGAGCAGAAACTAAGCTTGGGGATGCTGATACGTCTCCGACGTATCGATAATTTCTTATGTTCCATGCCACATTATTGATGATATCTACATGTTTTATGCATACTTTATGTCATTATTATGCGTTTTCCGGAACTAACCTATTGACGAGATGCCGAAGGGCCAGTTGCTGTTTTTTGCTGTTTTTGGTTTCAGAAATCCTAGTAAGGAAATATTCTCGGAATTGGACGAAATCAACGCCCAGGGTCCTATTTTCACACGAAGCTTCCAGAAGACCGAAGAGGATAAGAAGTGCGGCCACGGGGCGGCCACACACTAAGGCGGCGCGGCCTGGGCCTTGGCCACGCCGGCCTGTTGTGTGGGGCCCTCGTGTGGCCCCCTGACCTGCCCTTCCGCCTACTTAAGGTCTCCGTCGCGAAAACCCTACCACGTTCAACGAAACCAGAGAAAACCTTCCAGAGCCGCCGCCATCGCGAAGCCAAGATCTGGGGGACAGGAGTCTCTGTTCCGGCACGCCGCCGGGACGGGGAAGTGCCCCCGGAAGGCTTCTCCATCAACACCACCGCCATCTTCATCAACGCTGCTGTCTCCCATGAGGAGGGAGTAGTTCTCCATCGAGGCTGCGGGCTGTACCGGTAGCTATGTGGTTCATCTCTCTCCTATGTACTTCAATACAATAATCTCATGAGCTGCCTTACATGATTGAGATTCATATGATGATGCTTGTAATCTAGATGTCATTATGCTAGTCAAGTGGATTTTACTTATGTGATCTCCGGAGACTCCTTGTCCCACGTGTGTAAAGGTGACGAGTGTGTGCACCGTGTGGGTCTCTTAGGCTATATTTCACGAGAATACTTATTCACTGTTATGAATGGCGTAGTGAAGTGCTTATTTATATCTCTTTATGATTGCAATGTGTTTTGTATCACAATTTATCTATGTGCTACTCTAGTGATGTTATTAAAGTAGTTTATTCCTCCTGCACGGTGTAATGGTGACAGTGTGTGCATCCGTGTTAGTACTTGGCGTAGGCTATGATTATGATCTCTTGTAGATTATGAAGTTAACTATTGCTATGATGGTATTGATGTGATCTATTCCTCCTACATAGTGTGAAGGTGACGAGTGTGCATGCTATGTTAGTACTTGGTTTAGTTGTGTTGATCTGTCATGCACTCTAAGGTTATTTAAATATGAACATTGAATATTGTGGAGCTTGTTAACTCCGGCATTGAGGGTTCGTGTAATCCTACGTAATTAGTGGTGTTCATCAGCCAACAAAAGAGTGTAGAGTATGCATTTATCTATTCTGTTATGTGATCAAAGTTGAGAGTGTCCACTAGTGAAAGTCTAATCCCTAGGCCTTGTTCCTAAATACTGCTATCGCTGCTTGTTTACTGTTTTACTGTGTTTCTACTGCCTGCTATATTACCACCATCAACTACACGCCAGCAAGCACTTTTCTGGCACTGTTGCTACTGCTCATACTTATTTATACCACCTGTATTTCACTATCTCTTCGCCGAACTAGTGCACCTATTAGATGTGTTGGGGACACAAGAGACTTCTTGCTTTGTGATTGCAGGGTTGCATGAGAGGGATATCTTTGACCTCTTCCTCCCTGAGATCGATAAACCTTGGGTGATCCACTTAAGGGAAACTTGCTGCTGTTCTACAAACCTCTGCTCTTGGAGGCCCAACACTGTCTACAAGAATAGAAGCACCCGTAGACATCACCTGTCGCCATCGATGGCCTGTAGCAGCGTGGCGCAGCCCGAGCCATGATGGCCTGTCCGACGGGGGGCACTGTTGCTCCACAGTGCCCCTTACTTTAGGGTACGTGAGATCAGCGTGGACTTTCGCAGCCGGATCGCCCTTCCAGTTCCTTCTCCTGCAAGGCTCACCAGCTTCGAGCCGGTCATGGGAGGTATAAACCAAGCCGGAGATGGCATGTAGAAGCCGGCCCAGCCATAGCGCAGACGGCCATGGCCAGACCAGCGTAGACTTTGAGCCAGCCGGCTCCCAAGGCAGCCGACCACGGCTCCAGCCGGCTGCTCCTCAGCCGGCCTTTGCCGCGGGCCAGCCGGCCCTGAGCCAGCTGCTCGCAGTACTTTGCCCTACCCGGGGTCTTCCCCCCGACAAGTCCGATGCTAGTTCTTCAAGCCTGTCAAACACTGAACATGTATGTTGCCTCTTCTCCGCATATTCAGAACTCCCCTCGCCAACCACCAGAACCTCTACACGCTGTCAGACTTGCTTTGTACATCTTTTACGGCTGGTAATACCAGGTGGTACCACCGCTCCCTCCATGGCAGCACCTCCCTGCTGATTTCTTGGTCGATGCGTAAAGGTACAACAAGCTTTGTTTTTCATTTGGTTCTGCATCACTGGCTCCTTCCTTGTTGTTGCTCTCTCACCCTCGCCCATTGGCTTTTGTCTCGGCTGTTTACATCATCAGGCTAGAATCGAGGATCACTCCCACTAGTGTGGGAAGAGCTCGAATAGTCATAATCATTGTTCAAGTTTTTCCGTGGTGGAAGATCACGCACATAACTACCACTTTTGTGCCTCACCTTAGACCCCGATAAACGGCTATAGTAGCTATTTGAAAATATTATCGGTTGTTCAGGGGGTGGCGCCTTGTGGCTCTTTCTGGGAGATGCACGAAGCCATTCGCCCCATTGTTGAGTCTCTTCCTTCTCCGCCATACACTGGCCCTCTAGTGAACAAGGCAACCGCAATCAAAGAAGAAATGCGGCACCTTCTCGTACTTAAGATCAAACCACCATCCTTCTTCCTCATCTTCAGAGTCTTTTAAGCTAACTCCTCTCGGTAGTGGCTGATCTAGTTTTACCTCTACCCTGATCCAAAGATCTTTGCCCCAGGCATAGCCATCCTCATCCACGTCTGCTAAATTAACTTGTCGATCCATCCGCCAATCAGCTCTCCAAAAACTCTATTCATCATATCCATGGGTAAATCTACAACCCTCACCCATATCTCCAGAGAGTCGAACGAAGATCATTTCAGAAGGACGAACTGACCCCACAATTTCAGAAGAATGGCATTAAGGTCAAATTGCCAGGGTCCATTTTTCCTTACATGTTTCCAGTCACCCTCTGATGCAAACCTGACTACAAAGCGGTTCTCCCCGATGTCCTTGAAGTGCGAAGCGCCATGGAGGCCCTAGGCTCTCGTCATAGCCCTCTCTAGTGCGCTGATCACCAGTTTATGAGGGGAGCATACCTTGCCCACAACCGCCCAACGGGGTCGTGGTACCTGAGATGCTTCAATGTTCTTGATCACCAACCCAGATGCCTCCTTGTCCGTCAAGAGGAGATCACCCATCCTCGCCGAGCGCCCTAGAGCCAGATCATCTACCCCTCGCTTGATCGGAGATCTTGACGGGGTCCTGGATGACCCCACCTTTGCCCATCGTACGCGACATGGCCTCCATCAGAGAGACTCCCACCACCCTCACAATGCAAGGGCAAAGCCAACACCACACGCAACAATGATCCTGCCGCCGAGATCAGATCCGGCGCCGAAAGCCTCACCACCCACGATGGAAAACCCTAGCTAAACGCGATCGCCCGCTGATTGCCCTAGAGAAAGTTCCGTACGTGGTGGACCCTGATTCACCGAGTAAGCAATAGCCACTCCCATGGACTAGTAGTACTCATCGCATTCATATTACTCCCTCCATCCTAAAATATGTTGCAAGTAAATTTTAGCTAAAATCAAACCTTATAAAGTATGACCCACTGTATGACAAAAAATATCAATATCTATAATATAAATTATATAAGATACAAAAATATGACTTTGACCAAATATTATATGCAACATATATTAAGATAGAGGGAGTATTTTACATATTAATATTATCATGTTGTCGTTGTTCAAAGTCAAACTTTAAACAATCACATAGCAAAAAATAGTATTCCCTTCTATTCGAATTACTTGTTGCAGATTTAGGCAAGATGAATCTGCGGCAAGTAATTTGGATTGGAGGAACTAGTAAAATTTATAGTACCAAATACATGTAAAACGTGAGTAAATTTCATGATGGTTCAAATAATGTCTGAATCAATCGTTATTGTTGAAATTAATATTTTTTTATTTCTAAATGCTTGGTGAGACTTCATATGAAGAGTATTTTGAAGCAGAGTGAGAAATTTTACAAGAACTCATATGAAGCGTATTTTGAAACGGAGTGAGTACTATATACCCGCTGCATCAATGCCAGACAAATTACATTTAACGCTACAATTATAAACAACACAAATATAGAAAGGAATAACTAAACGAATGGCGCTTAGTACTTGCACGAACGAACCCAGCGCCGCTACCGCTCACAGATTGTAGCCGCCTACAGCACCTCCAGCGGGCTTGGCAGCTGCTTGGGCGACGGGCTTGTAAGCGGCTTCGGCGGCAGGCTTGACAGCGGCTTCGGGAGCCGGCTTGGTAGCGTTTTCGGCAGCGGGCTCGGTTGTGGCTTCGGCGGCGGGCTTGCTACCGGCGCCAGTCTTGGCGGCGGTTTGGCTGATAGCCATGATGTACTTGGTCAAGCCGTTGAGGAAGGCGTCGAACCTTTTCTCCGGCGTGGCGGCGACGGTGGCTTTGTAGGCCTCTTTGTACGCGGCGTTTAGCTGAGGAATCGCCTTGTTCTCGTCGTAGGCAGGGCCCATCTCGTCCTTGAAGGCCTTGCTGAAGGTGGCCTCGAACACGAGGAACTTGTCGGACAAGGGAGCCTCCTTGGAAGCGTCTGCGGCCGCCTTGACGGCCGCGTCCATCTTCTCGATGACCAGCTGGTCGCCGGCGGGTTCCTTCGCGCCACCGGCGACCTCCTCCTCGGCGGCTGGCTTGATGGCGTGGGCCTCCACGGTGGCGGCCATCACGCGGAGGGCCTCCGTGAGGGTGAACACGAAGACGGAGAACCTCTCCTCCTCCGAGGCGACATTGATGGCGGAGGTGGAGACGTAGGCGTCCTTGATGGCCCTGTTGATCATGGTGGAGAACAGAACGCGCTCGGGCATGATCCTGTCGGCGAGGCCCCCCTGGATCCCCTTGGTGAAGGCCGCGTCAAACACGGAGAACTTGTCGTCGGGCGCCGCCGCGTTCGCCGCCTCCAGGGCCTTCTTGTACACCCCGTTCACCATCTCCATGAGCTTCTGCACGTCCGTCGTCGCCTTCCCTGATTCTGCGGCTGGCGTAGTGCCAGCGGCAGCAGCGAGCGTGTCCTTGAAGGCCCTGGAGGCGGCGAACGCGGCGGCCTCGGCTGGCGTGCTGACGGCGGGTTCCGTGGGCGTTTCCTCGGCAGGCGTGCTGGCCTCGGTTGGTGTGCTGACGGCGGCATCGGTGGGCGCCGCCTCGGTGGGCGTTGCCTCGGCGGGCGTGCTGGCGGCAGCGCCGGGCGTGTATCCGCCCGCGACCGGCGTGCCGGTCTCGGCGGGCGTGCTGCCTGCGGCTTCCGTGGGCGTCGCCTCCGCGGGAGTGCTGCCTCCAGGCGTGTAACCGGTGGCTTCTGGCCTATAGGCGGCTGCCGGCAACGCCAACACGAGGGCGGCCAGAAAGACCGCAACCACGGCGGTCTTGTGCTGCTGCTGGGGTGCCATTTGCGTTTGTGGAGGATTGTGTGAATGAGCTGGTGCAGCTAGCTTTATGCATGGAGACCGAGGCCACGAGAGAGAACTGATTGATCGAGCTGAGAGGCCATGAGAGCTTCGCGCGGGAGACACGCGAGGTGGGTGATGGGGCTGATTCATCGATCGAATGAGGCTGTGCATGAGGGCAACTTTTTTGCTTACCGCTCGATCGATCGCTACACCCACATTCTTCTACCTCCATCAAGCCGTACTGAAACTCTATATATAGGCTTGCAGCTTCTTTTTTTCTTGCTCAAGATCGATCAGAAAATTCACATACGCGCATAAGCGCTTAGTTAATGGAGTATTTTAGTTACTAACCTCCGATTCATATCGGAGCTTTAGATTAAATTTAGACTAGTAAATTGAAAAAAAGCTTCAACACTTAGGGTCTGTTTGGTTCCCAGCCACACTTTGCAAAGCCAAAGTTTGGCAATTTGGCATGTGTTTGGTTCTTGCCGCACTTTAGAGCTGCCACACTTCACTAACTATTGGCCCACTTGTCATAGAGTGAATTTTTTGCCAACTTTTGCCACACTTATGGCTTCCAAAATTCTAGCCACACTTTTGTGGCAGCCACACTTACCAAAATTAGACTTGGCAAAGTGTGGCTGAGAACCAAACAGACCCTTACTATATCTTCGAAGATAGTATACTTTAAATGAAAGTAGCAAGCAAACATGTATGCATGTCATGTGAATTTCATTTCTACTAGACACCCCACTAGTATAAAACGAGCCTTTCGTTTAGAGCTGCCCGAAGCATTAGTTTCGATCGTGTTTGGATCCGAGAATTAGTCCCGGTCTAAACGGCTAGGACGCCCGCACGGTTTTAGTCCCGGTTCAAATGGGACCATTAGTCCCGGTTAGAGACACCAATCGGGACTAAAGAGGTTACGGCGGGATGCCTCTAGTGGAAAAATCTTTAGTCCCAATTGGTGTTACAAATCAGGACTAAAGCACTATCCTTTAGTCCCGTTTGTAAAACCAGTCCGGACTAAAGGTTTTCTGTGGTTTTTGCTCCACCCTCCACGTGGATCATCTTTTTTAGCTTTGTAAAATACAAAAAAGTGATAGAATATTCAAAGTAAAAATCCTTTTAGATGTAGGTAGGCTAGGTGATCTAGTTATTAAGAAAAATAATAAGCATGAATTTTGACTTTTTTTTTGCAAAAACACCATATTTTTTGTTAAAATGGGAATATCTTTTGCGTACGAACACGAAAAAACATTTAATATATGAAAATGTATCTACGCTAAAAGTTATATCCGTATTCGTCTGGGTTTACCGGGTTAGTCAATTTTTAGATTCTCAAACTGCTAAAGGGAAGTAATAAAATTTTCAGATTTTAGGTTTTGAAAAAAAAATATTTTGTTTATTTATTCAAGATTATTATTACATCATTAATTTTGTTTATTAAAAAATATATTTGGAATTCAAACAATAAAGAAGTGTGATATCATGACCAACAAGTTAATAGGATTGATATGATACTAGTATCAATAACGTGCGCAGAGCACTTGGAAGCGGGATGAAAGGACTGAGAAGTTAAGTGTGCTAGTGCTAGAGTAGTATGAGTATGGGTGACTGGGCGGAAAGTTTAACCACAAGTGAGCAATTTGACCAGAGATTAAGTGTAGTTAGATACTAAACTAGTCAAATAAGTGATACTAGAAATTCTGGAAAAAATAGAAAAAAAGAGGGAGTGAAAAAAATTGAATAAAAAAGCCGGCATGGTCTTTAGTCCTAGTTGGTGTTACAAATAGGACTGGTCCTTTGCCTGGCGTGCCCCCGCTCCCACGTTGAGGAGCCTTTAGTCCCAATTTCGTAGTCCGGATTGCAAAACTAGGACTGAAGGTCCTTATCAACCGGGACGAAATCCCTTTTTTCTACTAGTGCCCATTCATGTGTCCAAATCCTTCTAGATTCAGACTGCTACGAATATTTTAATTATACATTTATTCAATTCTACATGCTCTATTTCAAAATATAAGGTGTTTTAATGGGCCAAAATAACCTACCAAAATATTTTATATTTCGGAACTAAGGTAGTATGTCTAAAATATCATGTGAAACGAGGGATGCCCGGACACAAATATACCGTGCTTCGCTTCATATGTACGAATAATCCAAAATTATTTGAAATAAATCAAATGGATTATTTTCAAAGAAGTTTGTTTGGATAGAGAGGTTAAGCCGTTTATTAGAAGCTTAAGCCTGAAAGAACTGGCCTAAGAACATTTACAGCAGCGGTGCGTCCAATAGTCGGTCCGGAAATGGTCCTACCAGATCGTTATGGAGAGTGCTGATGCATGTTGCCGGCATAAAATGAGAGATGGAGCTATTGTAGTATTTGGCCGCTCCAACGAAAAGTAGATTGCAGGTGTGAACTTTGAAATATATCGTCTCTGCATGTCCTCGGTTATTAGTTCCGACACCCGACCTCTTACTTACGTATTTTACTTTTGTGATAGCATTCGTGCTTAAAATTATATATATTAAGATTATATTGTTGTTTTTCTTGCTTAGCATAAGTTCCTTGTGCACATAGGCGAGCCTAGTATATATAGGTATTTTTCTTGATAAATTTAACACTAATTTTATTTCACATTTATTCAAACAAATGACGTAAACAATTAAATCAACTATTCAACCCCGTCTAGGTGACATCCGTATCCACCGAGCCTGCCTACCTTAATCATTGGTGAATTGTCCATGTACATAAGTAAGGTTCTATCCGTTAATTAAGTTCTTTGAATTATATCAAGATGTTGAAAGTTATATTGACTAAAGTTGTGGTACCATTTATGCCTTTTTCGTGCATACATGTTTGTCAAGATGCGACATATATTGTTCATCATTATGCATGCACCGCCTTTGGTGGTCTTGGGGTCTTCGAGGTGTGGCGAACCACGAGGCCATTGCCTCTAGGAAGTTTCCATTCTCAATTTAGGTTGTTTTGGATGTCTTTTTCGGGATGGTGATGCGGCGGCTACATTCTAAAGTCGTAATAAGGTCCATCCGACCTAATCCTCATTTCGGTGGTGCGTTTAGCGCTGGAGGAGGATGCGTGGAGTCATCTACCTAGCCGATCTCCTGTGATTCGGTCGGTTTTCATGTTTCTGTGTGTGGTTTCATGTCATTCTCTTCCCATCTATGGTTGTTATCATTGACGATGGTGCCTGCTTTCGTGCGCTAGTACTTTGGGTCTTTAGCATGTTAACTTTTCGTATATCTACTACGATAAGTTTCGCCTGGCTCTGGAGATTGGCTGGGGGGGGGGGGGGGCGAAGACGGTGGCATGTCTTCGGCTGGTGTTAGTGTCTATAGTCATTGCTAGATGGTCTGACTACCAATTTATAATTTTTATTAATTAACTAATTTGTACTACGAATGATTATTATTAGATAGGTACAATTTTTGGGAAAAAAATACTAATGTACCAATTTTCATGTATATATATATAATATGTTTGCTAGAAAATTTCCTCACCGCCTTTGGACACTTTTTTTTTGCGAAACGCAGTACAGTCAAAGACGCTTACACATACACACACTCACTCATATGAACACACGTACGCACACCCTACCCCTATGAGCACCTCCAAGGGACTGCGTCGAAGATCTGATCCGGTGGATCTTGAGATTGACAAAGTCACCACAAATGCCTCGCTATCGACGGGAACGTCACCTCCCACTGAAGAATATTCTGTCTTTATGAGACACCAAAGTGTCAAATCTGAAATTTAAACTCTGAAGGGCTCGGGGTGCTACTACCCTCCTAACCATCCAACCACATGTTGGTTCTTATTTTTTTGGACACTCTATATCGTTATATGAAGCGTAAAACCGTACGAACCAATCTGTATGAGACACCGTACTCCTATGAGCACCTCCGAGAGACTGACGTCGTCTCCCGCTGAAGAATATTCCGCCTTTATGAGACACCAAAGTGTCAAATCTGGGATTTGAACTCTGGTGGGCTGGAGGTGCCACTACCCTCTTAACCATTCAACCACAGGTTGGTTCTCAGTTTTTATTATTTTCTACTGCCATTTTGAGTTTGGCTATTGCTCGCACTGCCCTTCTTTGTCAATGGCATGCACCGACCATTTCTTTTGTTGATGCTTTATTTTTATTTTTTGATAAAAGAAATATATTAATACCAAGTAGTATAAAAAACATTCGGCATCTGCAATAATATAACATCAAGAGCTACATTAAAAATGCACACATCGACAAGAAAAATAAAAAGAAAGGAAAGAAGCCCTTCCTAAATGTTCATTGAAGCGCTAGGAACTACGTACCACCACCAAAGGCCACACCCGAACCACACAAGAGGTTTTCCAGAAATGGCGCTATCAAGAAGAAATCAGTGCGCGACAGTGTCGGCGCCTGATCATAGATCATGGATTTTTATCCCGAAGAAAGTCTGACTGAAGTCCATACAATGCCTTCAACAAGGTGACCTACGGATCGGCCATTGCCAGGTATAACCAGTGAATGTGAGACCTAGGGCTTTCACCTTGGAAATCAAGACTTGGTGCTTAAAGAGCACCACCAAGAACTATTCCTCATGTGCTGTTGCCCCCCTTGCCAAGAATGCTGCGAAACACCAATCATCAAGCTTACAACCTAGCTTCACCACATTCAAACTTGCCTCCGTTGTCTTGGACAAGAGCCATTGAGATCAACTAGTCATCCAGCGGAACCACCTTGATCTTACTCATCAGTGTCATCACCACGATAATCACAACAAATAGATGCCATGGCGTACCGAATGATGCCGACCAAAATGGTCCATAGCTGGCCATGGACGGCAACGAAAAGCCAACGATCCAATTGCAGTCACAAGGATCTGGTCGATGATCTACGCGGTGCTGACCCCGTGGAGCAATCCTGCTATATACTGTGCCACCCATGCCCATTGATGATGAAGATCTCGCTCAACGCTCCACTGGCCCTGCGAACGCGGACTCCGCCCCTCATCTTTTCCCTAGGCATGACGTGGGCAGCAAGGTGACTGGGCCGGGTCTTGCTGGCGGCATCAGAGAGACAAATCGGCGATATTGGGGAAGAGCAGACTGTGTCAAGGTTTAAGAAAAATGCAGGCAGAGGCTCCCCGCCGCAGCCATCCGCCGTCGGACGACCTCCTCCGGCGGCGGTGGGGAGAACTGATCGAGGTCGGGGAAGGTTGGCGGCGCCTCGAGCGGTAGATCCACCGAGTCAACCTAGGCGGATGACAACGAGGGTCAGTTTTCCTGAACCACATAGATGGGGGCCTGAAGTGCTTGATTTCCACCGAGACTTTATATATAGGCTTCAAAATTTCTCTTTTCTTGAGTGGAAATCCGCATCTGCCTACTGGCTGAGACATAGGCTTGATAACCCACCTCTAATAATAAGTAATAACTAATACGTATGCTAATAGAAGATAAACTAGCAACAAAGAAAGTCTTTATGTTAGCCAAACAATTTCTATTAGACATTCATCCATGACTCCATGTGCTCCAAATTTTACATTTTTTCCTTCTACGTTTCAGAAATCATGTGAACCAAGTAGACCCGAAAACACGCATACCTTGCTCCACTTCATTTGTATCATACATCCAAAAGTAACCAAATTGCAATGTCTTCCTGGATAAATTGACCTTCAGAAGGTTCCAGAAAATCCAAAAAACGAAAAATAGGCGTTTCTTGTTTTCTAGAGTTAGATACAAAAATAATTAGAATTGTGGGAAATCCTATAAATAATTTAAAACAGTGGTGATAACTAAAAATATGTTGCATATTAATATAATAAACTCAAAATGCATAATTTCCTTAACACCGTATAAAATTAGAATTACTAGTTTCTCGATTATTTTCTTTTGCCCTTTTCTAATATTTCAGCTTGTTTCCATCATCTTTTGCCCATGATTTTTTTGTCATGGTTCCCATTGATTTTGTATTGTTTTCCACCATTTTGTCATCTTTCCATCATTTTTAACCCTTTTCCCATTGTTAATACCAATTTGTTTTTAGCGTGTATCCCAATTCCAAGTGGGTCTAGATTTTCAGAAAAAATTATCCTTTTTAACAATTTTTAATATTTTTCTGGAAGTTACCTCTACGTGTAATAGTAATTGGGAAAACAGCTCGGAACCATCGATGAAAGAATCTAAGAAACAAGGGCTAGTAATTGGGAAAATATGCCGTTGAGAACCACTAGTAGAAACAAGGGCTTTTATCCTGTCCTCGAAAGAGCTTTTGCACCGGATTTGGCACGAACCGGTGCTAAAGGGGTAATTATCACCGGTTCGTGCGGTCTGGACGTCCAGGGGGCATTGTTACGAACCAGTGCAAAAGGTTTTTCTGCTCCCCACGCACCTCCACCACCCCCCCCCTGGATCGCCTTTTTTAACACTGTAAAATAGAAAAGAAAATGATAGAAAATTCAAAAAATAAAATCTTTTGAGATTCCTGTATGTTACACAACCTACTATTAGGGAAACGAATGAAGCCCGGTGACCGGGGGGATACGTGAGCACCCCCTAACTGCTCAACACGTGTCTAACGTCATCCATTAATCCGTTAACACTGTTGGCTGTTGTCGTATCTAGCGGACGCACTCGATGGTCAGCAATGATTAGTCATGTTCCTTCCATGGATGATGCAAAGAGGCAGAGTAGAGAAAAAAAAATGTATTGAATGTGACTACGTCCAATCCACCCGACTTCCTCTCACCTAATCTCCTTCCTGTTCCCAACCTCGCAGCCTCCTCCCCTACTCCTCCTACCTTGACGACGGCAGCCTGTCCGCTCCGTGCTCGTCGGCGGCCTCCCCTGCGCTAGCCGGAAAACCCCTCGAGCTCAGTCGCGCGCAGCCTTCCCGACGCATTCTCGTCGACAGCTGTGGCCCCCGACGCGTTCTCGTCGACAGCTGTGGCCGCGGAAACCTCCTCCCCGTGCTCGGCGGCGCGCCCCCGACGGGGTTGGCGGAGGTAGAAGGCCCCTCCCCGCACTCGATGGCCCGCGGCCTCTCTGATGTGCGCACGTTGGCGGCAGAAGGCACTCGCGCGCGGCGGCGCTCGGCCTCCCCCGATGCGTGCCCAGCGGAAACGACGGTGCCCGCTCCCCCGTCGACAAGCCGGGCTCGTCGTGCTTGCCGCCCCCTGTTCACCAAATCCACTCTCATTAGGGAAAATTAACAAATTTCAATTTCAATTTTTTTTTTCAAAAAAAGTTTGAAGAATGGTAAAATCGCATTAACTTTTGCATACGACGTCGAAAAAAAACGTATAATATATCAAAATCATCGATGGAAAAAGTTACATCCGAACCGGTGCTAAAGGGTCCTCTCGCTCGGGCGCCCGATAGCCGCCACGTGGTGCCCCTTTAGCACCGGTTCGCAACTGAACCGGTGCTAAAGGGGGCGGGCGGGGGGGGGGGCTTTTGCACCGGATGCTTTGCACCGGTTGGGCATCCGGTGCATATGGCCCTTACCAACCGGTGCAAAAGCACCATTTTCCACTAGTGAACAATAACAAATTTACGGTAGAGAAATATATATTTTCCTTAGAGAACAATGCAAATTCATGGAAGTGGGAACTTAAATATGTAGCGTTATGTAGTGCAGAAAATATATTAGTACGCTGTAAATAATAAATTCTTTGATAAACTCCCCATCGTTAAACTCGCATCAACGGTGATACATGCCGACTTGATCCCACTACTTGTCATGGGGATTTACAGATTCAAAAAGAAATGAAAAATATTGAATTATTACAAGCATGCAAGCCCTCTCGATCGCGGCTGCATGAAACGAAAACGAAGATTAATTATCAACAAAACCACTCGCCGCCCGGATCATGCACATACATACGTTCAGTAGTATATTAGCAAGCTGATCAGGCTTTGTAGCCACCAGCAGCGGCGGTGGCAGCACCGGCGGCGGCGGTTGCGGCGCCGGTGGCAACGGTTGCGGCGCCTGTGGCAGCGGCGGCAGCGGGTTTGCCGGCCTTCTGTGCCTGGGTCATGGCGGTGATGGCCTTGGTCAGCGCGGCCTCAAAGACGGCGTACTTGACCTCGGGCGCGGCGGCGACGGTGGCGGCGTAGGCCTGCTTGACCGCGGCCTCGAGGGAGGGGATGAACTTGTAGGTCTCATAGGCGCCGCCCGTGCACTCCTTGAGGGCCTTGTTGAAGGCACTCTCGAAGACGGTGAACTTATCGTTGGTGGGGGCGGCGTTGGCGGCGGTGGCTGCGATCTTGAAGGCAGCATCGATCTTGTCAACGATCTGCAGCTCACCGGTGGGGATCTTAGCAGCAGGGACCTCCTCGGTGGCGGGCTTGACGGCGTGGACCTCGAGGGCGCCGGCGATGACGCGGAGCGCTTCGGTGAGGGCAGTGACGAAGGCGTCGTACTTGGCCTCGGGGGTGGCGCCCTCGGCGGCCTTGTAGGCGACGTCGTAGGCGGTGTCGAGCTTGGGGATGAGGCCGGGTGCCTTGGCGGCGGAGGTTGCGAGGAGGCCCTTGGAGGACTCGGAGAAGGCGGCCTCGAAGATCTTGAACTTGTCCGCCGGAGGGGCGTTGGCAGCGGCGGCCACGGCTGCCTTGAAGCCAGCGTTGACGTCCTCCAGCAGCTTCTGCTCGTCGGTCGTCGCCTTCCCTCCAGCCGCAGCCGGGGTGGCAGCAGGAGTAGCCGGGGTGGCCGCGGCTGCGGGGGTGTAGCCGGCGTCAGCGGCGTAGGAGGCGGCCGGGCCCGCCACGAGGGCCACGGCGAGGAATAGAGCCACCGTGTACTTCTGGACGGCCATTGCTGCTCTTGCGTTTGTTTGTACGAGGGAGGGATAGCGAATGGATTGTGTCGTGTTTGTGTTGTGTTGTGAGGAAGGAGGTGGCTCTCTATATATACATACCTACGGGGAATGCATAGGTTGACGCATGGTGAGAGGCTAGGAGAGCTTTGCGCGCCCAAATTAGCAAGTTCCATTGCATGCCATGCACATGGCCTTTCTGCTACCACTAATCTCCTTGTGTGTTGTGTCGTTTGTTCGACCGACTCTTTCTTCACTATCTCCAATTTTTTGCGTTTCTATAAGCTGTTATATATTCACACGGCGCACACGTCTGTCTGGTAGGAGTAGTTTTGTTCTGTTACAAAGTTTATTATTGTGTAAGTATTGTGTATACTGCAAGAGCCAGTGCGCCAAGCGCCATGGACAATTGTTAAAGTCTGCTGCTCGCACCATGCATCTAGGATCCTGGGACAATCAAACTTGGCCCTCGCCAATAACTTATGCAACCATTCAAGTGTCGAATCGAAAGCAAAACTTCATCCTACGTAATTCAATCATATAATGTATAGTTTTGTGTGCTTATTACCGGTTCTTATTATCAATAGTTTGCTAACACGGCTTACATTATGAAACCGATGACTCACTCATTAGTTTATTATAGGACTAAAGGTAAAGCAGTGACTTCGGACATTAATAGATTTATTTACAAGGGATATCTATACCTAATAATAAAGAGCTAAGATTCTGCCAAAAAAATTCGTCAACAACATTATTTTGGATCGTTTTGCCCTCCCACCAAAATACATAATACGGCACAATGCCGTTTTTTGCTAACACTGCTTACATTCTATACCGGTTCGTTTTTTAGCCCCTCTCCTTCGCGTAGCCTCAGCTGCTCTGCGGGCCAACCGACGCGAGCAGCGCCTCCGCTGCCCTGCCGCCAGTGCTCCCCACGGCGCGAATCACGGTGTCGACATTCCTTTGCCTACCGCAAAGCTCTCCGCCTGCACCGTGCTCGATGTCCCGAGCACGCCATGCCAAATCGATGTGCAGCCCCGCGCTTTCCTCCTACAGATAAAGGTACTCCCTCCGCAGAGGGCCATCCAAGGGCATCCATAGCCCCGCCTATTTTTTTGGGGTTAATTGGTTCTATGCCACTCCTTAATTCATAAGTTGTGTTTATGCCATTACAAAAACTAAAGTTATGTTTATGTCACTCTCAATTCTCAATACCCCTTCTATGATATTTTCAAGAATACAGCATGAAAACGGTTCAGTAAATAGTCTATTTCAGTTTATACCTTCGTATTGACCAAAATAATCATTTGTTCAGATTTGGAGCGCCCTTTGAGTGTTTCGGAAGCCAAAAAGACAAAACAAACTTCTCAGAAAAATCTGAAAAAATTACAGAAAATAAAGAACACTAAAATGAGTATAATGTTCTAATTTGAGCCATTTATGTGCAGATTTGCATCAAAACACTGACATTTTCTGTTATATCTAGAATTTTTTCAAATTTTGTCCAAAAATTCAAACATCTCAGAAAAAGCTGAAAATTTTACATAATATCAAGAACACTAATATGAGTCTATTGTTTTAATATGAGCCATTTCTAGTCATATATGGTCTATTAAACAGAGGTGCAAAGTACGGTCTAGATTATCAGAGAGTATGTACAAACTATAGTATAGGGTACAAATACTGAATACATAGGCAGTATTTGATGTTGTATTGCTGAAACTGGCATGGGTATTGAGAATTGAGAGTGACATAGGCACAACTTCAATTTTTGTAATGGCATAAACACAATTTGTAAATATGGGAGTGGCATAGAACCAATTAACCCTTTGCTGGGGTAGCCAGGTCGCTATGCCCTCTTCCGGGGACAACGCGAGCAGCCATCCTTCCGCTATGACAATGCTCTATTCCTGTTCTTCCCCGTCTCTTTGAGTTGTGCTTGATTTGGCCGATACCATCCCACTTCTTGTCGGATACGTCACCACAGCACCGGCGCCGCACCTGTGAATGGGAAGGGCATAGCACTTGGGATGGGGAGGGCCAGAGGAGCCCAGCTTTGCAACTGGCCGAGAGTTGCGTCGTTCCTGCCCCCACCATATCTGAATCTGAACGGGGAATGTGGGGATGAGGGTGGGGGTGGGGGGTGTTGCCACCGTGCCGCGATCGGGAGAGTACCCTGTTGTGCTGATACATCCAGGGCCTCCTGTGTTGAATGCCGCCATGCCGTTCCCTGCTCGAATTCGGTAAGGATTGAGGTTGGGATCTCGCCGCTGGTGGAGAGCTCACCTGGGAAGACGAGGAGTAAGCAGTTCTTTTCACAAGGATGGGGAAACGAGAGATCACGTGTGAGCTCCTGTTACACAAAAGGACAGTGTTGGGCATCCCCTGGGGATAAGGTGGTGGGACCCACGCGTTGTTGCAAGAAACGGGTACGCGTGGCGTGTGATGGAGCCGGGGGATTACACGCGAGCGATCCCCCGGGTGATCGGCACCGTTTTCCTACACAATATCTACACGGTCGGCTGCACAATTAAATTAAATGGACCACACAACTTCAATTTGATTTGTTTACTTCCATTTTGCAATTTGTGGTAGACGTGATGTGGCCCAAACCTGCAAATCTTTTTCAATCGCGTGAGCCCAAGAAAGGTAGTAATCGATTGATGCATCGATCCTGCACAATTAAATTAAATGGACCACACAACTTCAATTTGATTTGTTTACTTCCATTTTGCAATTTGTGGTAGACGTCATGTGGCCCAAACCTGCAAATCTTTTTCAATCGCCTGAGCCCAACCAATGGCTCCGTATCTTATGAATCCGGCCCTCGCGTGTATCCCTGCATCCAAACTGCTAATGACCGGTTGATCAAAATCGTAGAGTTTATAGATGCTTAGGTTGTACTTTTTCGGGAAAACGCCCGCTGCCTCCCAAATTAGCAATGCAAATTTGCATAGGTACCCCTGTCCACCACACCATACGTCCGAACCCCACGATCCATTGTGTAGTTGCAGCTCTCCATCACCATGGCGGCGACGGGCAGATAGAGACGGAGAAGTTGTCGCGCGGCCGGAACTTCGAGTTAAAGACGATCTCGTCCTCCCCTAGATCCCCGCACACGGGATGAAAAAGGCCGGCGCCGCCTTTGACATGCTCGGCAAGACCCTCCGTTGGCGCAGCGATTCGAGCCCTCGGCGCCGCCTTCGACGGCAAGCTGCCGCCGGAAGACGCGTTGAGGGGAGCCACCGATAGGGAAGGAGGCAAGGGGAGGTGTATCCGGCGGAATGTGTGCACCATGGAGCGACAGAGCACCGAGCTCGACTTCAGGCCCAGCGGTGTCACTCCCATCGCTGTTGCAGGTAGTCCGCTCCGGCCCCGCTCGAGTTCAGGCCATTAAGCGAGTCGCCGACCTTTTCCAGGAGACCAGTACAACAGCAAGAAACATGAGTAGTACTAATCTGACTTCATTCCAACTCGGCCCAAATTGCTTCTGCATGTGTGAGATTTAACTGAATCCGTGTACCAAATCAACTGCAGATTATGATGAGTGACGCCTCTGCTAGCTGAGCAAGCGGAGGCAATGTCATGGCTGATTGTTTTCAACTGGCTCTGGCTTGTTTAAGATTCTTAAGTCAGATTGTTCCTCCTCGGTGGTGTCATTCAATTATCAGAAGCTTTCGTCATACTTAGCTTGATAGATAGCAGGAGCAGGCTAACATACTGAACCGAAAACAAAACATAGCTGTGTCCAGACTTTGTCATAATTTAAAAGGTGAACTTTATTTATGAACAGAACGAATGTGTTTACAATAAGTTACAGCAGCATACATCACACACGTCCATGTTTCTAATATAATTCAATGACTCTCAGGAAGTACATCACATAAGCTAATTTCTATCTAAATGGTACATTATATAGAGCTATCGAGGTCCTTTTCTAGATTGATGACACCGCAGAAGAAATCAGACATTCAGACTCAAGAATCACTGAGCTATTTACCAAGCCAGACCAAGTTGTAAACCATCCAACAATCTGTTGTAAACCATCCAGCAATCCATTGCTTCTGCTTCCTCGGCGTCGAACAATCTTCCAAAACTCAACTAGCATAATCTGTTAAGAGGTTCTGCTGAGCTTGGTTTCCTTCAGCCATGCAACCTCAATAACTTCAGAACAAAGATCATCCTTGGGCTCTCACTGTTCCTGGGCCTTTCAATTCCTCAGTACTTCGACAACTACATATCGTCGCTGGTTTTGGCACTGTCCACACCCGCAGAAGATGGGTTAGTATGGCACAAAGCATTTTAAGAAGTAACGGTGTTAACTGGGGCCGTAACACACGCTTTTGTCCCTGGTTTATAATGTGACCAATTTTTTACAAGACAAGAGCTCTTGTTGTGTGCTTTATTTATACGTTGCTTATGGCTTGGCTTGTACATAATGAACATGCCCAATTCTTGCAGTTCAGACTTGCCTAGAATCAGACCACCACTACCACTACTACATTCAGATCACATCAGCCAAGTGGCTGACTACTAACTAGAATTAACATCTTTTTCAATACAAATTGCTACAACCCATTCACGGCTTTTGCAATTATTTTGATTTTCATATTGATTGGGCTACTTCATTCAGACTTACTTTTTGCTCAGATCGATACACAATGCATAACCATACATATATCCTCAATTGAAATAGTATTAGTACAGCGGCACCAGCTTAATTAACTCTACTGATCAAGCATTGCTTTACCACAAACTGAAGAAAAACTTTAAGCCATCGACGCTTCACTAATTCACTAATCAATAACAATTGACTCCACTTCACTGCTATCTGCTGCTCTCTAGTTCCAACGGCGGTTATCATCAGATGTCAGTCGCCTGAGGACATGTATTTGGAGACGGCAATTTGGTATGCAGTCTCATATGCAGAGGCAATTTGGTATGTAGTCGTCACCTGTTGACCTGCAGCACCGCCCGGATGCCGCCGGGTCTGAAGTCGAGGTCCGCGACATTCCCCTCCATGGCGCGCACCCTCCACCAGATAAACCTCATTTTGCTGCCTTCCATGTGGGTGGCACCCTTCAGCGGATCCTCTGGCAGCAGCTCGCCGTCGCTGGCGGTGAAGCCGAGCTCTTGCAGACCATGTCGAAGGAGGCGCCAGCGGAGGTTCTTGCAGAGCATGAAGAAGGATGCGACGGCCTAGAAGTCGTGCACGCGGAAGAACTTGAGGAGGATGGCGGCCGTGGTCTTCTCCGCCATGGTCGGCAGCAGGGGAGAACTATGAGCCCTAGATGCACCGGAAGGGCAGGTGGGGAGTGGGGTTTCAGAGGTTACGGGGTTAGGGGTTTGTTTGCAAAATTAGGCGTTGGTTCAATCCGGAGGCGGGCGTGTAATTACAAAATTTCTTTCAGGTCGACGTTAGGCACAAGATTTTGATCCTTCGGCTGAGATCGCAGGGATGCAGGGATACACGCGAGGACCAGATTCATAAGATACAGCAGCATACATCACACACGTCCATGTTTCTAATATAATTCAATGACTCTCAGGAAGTACATCACATAAGCTAATTTCTATCTAAATGGTACATTATATAGAGCTATCGAGGTCCTTTTCTAGATTGATGACACCGCGAGAAGAAATCAGACATTCAGACTCAAGAATCACTCGAGCTATTTACCAAGCCGAGACCAAGTTGTAAACCATCCAACAATCTGTTGTAAACCATCCAACAATCCATTGCTTCGCTTCCTCGGCGTCGAACAATCTTCCGAACTCAACTAGCATAATCTGTTAAGAGGTTCTGCTGAGCTTGGTTTCCTTCAGCCATGCAACCTCAATAACTTCAGAACAAAGATCATCCTTGGGCTCTCACTGTTCCTGGGCCTTTCAATTCCTCAGTACTTCGACAACTACATATGTTATTGATTAGTGAATTGGAGTCAATTGTTATTGATTAGTGAATTAGTGAAGCAGTGAATTACGAGTTGATAGCCTGGGAGTGACACAACTAAATAAATCCCATTCTGATAAGGGGTGGCCCGATCTTCTCAGTAAGCAACGGTGGTGATGATGATCACGGGGTGATGGCAGCGGAGAAACACGACGATGTAGTGGATGATAACTTGTATGACGCAACGAGATCTCTCGATTGGTCCCTGTCGCCAGATGCAACAGCTCTCAACTCTGCAAGATATTCGCAACTCCACACACTTGCGCACGTAGCCGCCGACCACGAAGCGGTAAGTTGCAACCGTCTAATTCCCAATGGAACAGCAGATCACACAAGACTTAAACAGGATCTACACAATATCCAGGCAATATGGTGTAGGGAATTCAATAGTTTTGCAGAGCAAACAACTAAGAACTAGGGTTTATCTTAAACGTGGTCTAAAGCAGCTAGGGGGTCGTCCAAGGCACTTATATAGGCGTCCGGGACGAGTTCTGGTCGAAAAATACAAGTAAAACCGACCCAGAATAGATCGGTCGAGACGGACTCGGACTGGTCCGGTCTGGGATCCGGTCGACCGGGCTGTGGACCGGCCGGTCCGGTCGGTGGTCCGGTCAACCGGTCGGCAACCGGGAAGCTGCGGATTTCCGGTTTTTGCCCGGTACGATGCACTCCCTCCGGTTGGCGGCCGGTTGGCGGCGGTCGACCGAGCCGGGGACCGGGCGGCCCGGCGTGGGGGCCGGTCGGCCGGACGGCCGGACCGGCCTGGACTTCTTCTTCTCCTCTCGCGCATTCCTCTCGCTCCTCCCTCGCGCGTCCATGAGATATCTTCATGTCCAGCTCCTTGTCCAGCTTCACGTCCATCTTCACGTACAGCTGCTCCTCTCCTCCTCGTGCGATGCTTGTCTCCTCTTCATACCTGATGATACATAAGTAATAGGACTTAGGTAGTATAAAGTTCTCATCAATCAAGGTATCGTTTAGGAACAAGTTCACCTGTTGTTTAAGTAGCTTCGCACGAGCTCGTGTCATTGGTCCAATCCTGACTTCATTGGACTTGAACTTCACGGCGAGGTTCATCTTCGGTTGGTAATGACGGAGGTAGTAGTGAGGTAGGGATGTCCT
>NC_061509.1:240407627-240422484 GCF_022539505.1 Lolium rigidum | reverse complement strand
GAGTTCGATAAACCTTGGGTGATTCACTTAAGGGAAACTTGCTGCTGTTCTACAAACCTCTGCTCTTGGAGGCCCAACACTGTCTACAGGAATAGAAGCGTGCGTAGACATCAGCGGCAGGAGGCGCTCCTGGCCGCACCGTCCCTGGCGCGGGCACCACAGTCCCCGGAGCAGCCGCCATCGCCCCAGGCGGCACCGTCGGTCGCGATGGCCCGGACATCACAGCAGCGACGCGGTCTCCCGCTACCACCTGCGCGAAGGAGCGTCGAGTCGGGCACGAGTACGGGAATAGCGGAGCAGGAGCAGCTGGTGGTGGATGACGAAGATGAGGGCGGGCGGCGGTGGCGACGTGATGGAGAGGAGCGGCGGCGGCACTGGATGATTGATGATGCGTTGATTGTTCTCGGTCGGAAAACCTCACAGCATGCTGCAGGCCCATCAATGCATGTCCAAAACCAGCCCACCTCGGCTGGGGCCCATCTGCATGGCCCGGAGCCGCCGTTGGGGGTTTGAACCGCGTCGTGATCGCCGCGTTGGTCGTCAATAGCTCCGACGAACTCACCGCCTCCGCCTGCTTCACGGTCTCCTGTCGCCTAACCTCGATCCACTCCTCGACCACCGGAGGATCACCCTTCCCGCCCGACGTAGACTCGACAAAAAAGTCTGCAAGCACCGCCGGCGGCGTGACCCTTCTCGGCGGCAGAGGTCCCTTCCACGCCTTCAACCTTATCAACGGTTTGGGCATCCGCAGCCCCGTCGGCGAAGACGACGCCGGCCGTCGACCCACCTCGCGAAAGGACGATCTTGGAGGCGACGAAGACCTTGCCCTCGTTGCGGCCGCCCTTGCCGCGGTAGACTGCTTCTCCCAAACTCTGGACGCCGCCGTTGGAAAGCCAATCCTGGTCCAGAAGTCGGCGAGCAGCCCGTCGCCGCTGCGGCTACCAGCAGGATCCGGCGGGCGCACCCGCAGTTCATCCACCAGACCTTGCTAGGCCACGTCTTCCGCTAAAGAGACCTCCTCCTCGCGGTCCGAGATCTCACCGAGGAGACCAAAGCGTGATCCCGATCCCGATGAGGCAGCCGGCGATAGGCCCGCCGACGTCTTCCCTGAGCCGACTGGTGGCAGAATCAGCCTGCGGCGAGGCCTCCTCGGCGGCGTCCGCCAGACCGCCTCAAACATGCGCTAGAACAAGCCCGTAAGCCTAGTCTCCTAGGCCTCCAAATGATCCCATGTTTGAGAAGCTCTAATCCACGCAAAATGCTCCTCCATGTATAAGAAATTGAAGGCTTAGCAGTAGCTTGCAAGATTGAGGTGTTTGGAAAATATAATGCCTTGAGTACAGTGCAACACAATGAATTTGGGTTCTCAGAACATTCTCCGACTTTGCCTAGCCAACATCGCCATATTGAAAATGTGAAGGTCCCTGAATCCCATGCCACCATCATCTTTAGATTTTGTCATCGTTTCCCAACTCAGCCAGTGACACTTGTTTTTGCCATCTTGTTGGCTCCACCAATATCGACAAATCATTGCACTAATTTCCTCACATAGAGCCTTTGTCATATCAAAACATGACATAGCATAGGTTGAAATAGCTTGTGCAATAGCCTTTATCATAATCTCCTTCCCCGCTTTTGAGAGTAGCCTCTCCTTCCAGCCTTGTATTCTTTGCCAAATCTTCTCTTTTAGATATTCAAACTCTTTTGTTTTAGATGCTCCCTGGCAGCCCCAAATACCGTTCATTCCTCGACTCCCTTGGGATCCCAAGCACACCCAGAACAGCTCTTTTTCCTGCATTCGTTGTCCACTTGCTAAAAATTGCTGAAGATTTCTCCTTATTTATCCTCTGTCCGGAATGAGATTCATAAAGCACAAGGATCTGTTGTAACTTCGTTGCATTTTCCACATTAGCTTTTATTACTATCAGAGAATCATCAGCGAAGAATAAATGGTTAATCTTAGGTGCTTCTGGACATAATTGTACCCCTTGCAAGGAGCCCTCCTCTTCCGCATTTTGGAGCAATGCTGAAAATCCCTCAGCACATAGGATAAAAAGGTAGGGTGATCAAATTTCTATTTAGTCTCACTATGTATGAGACTGACTTAACACAATTCATAACCAAATTCACCCATGCCGCTGCAAAACCCAACTTCAACATGATCTTCTCTAGAAAAATCCATTCGACGCGGTCATATGCTTTGCTCATGTCGAGCTTCACCGCTATCAACCCATCCCGTCCTCCTTTCTTCCTATGCATCATATGTGTCACTTCATAAGCAAGGAGCACATTATTCGTGATCATACGGCCTGGTACAAAAGCTGACTGCGTAGGCGAGATGATATGTGGAAGGATAACTTTCACCCGATTTGCAAGAACTTTTGAGATAAGCTTGTAGAGCACATTACATAAACTGATGGGTCTGAATTCTGTGATTCTTTCCGGGCTCTTCACCTTTGGAATAAGAACAATAGTGGTATCATTCCACCCATGAGGCATCTGACCACCATTAAGCACCGCAAGCACCTCTTGTTGTATTTTTGGACCCACCATGTGCCAAAATTTCTTGAAAAATTGCCAGCATACCATCTGGTCCCGGTGCTTTGAGATCACCACTTTATTCAAGTGCTTTATCCACCTCTTCCACTGTATACTCACGCAAGAGCATGGAATTCATACCTTCTGTAACAGAACATGGGACATGTTGTAGAATATCATCATTTTGGGGGCCTGCGGAAGACATGAACAAACTTTTGTAGTGGTTGGTAATAAAAGGCCCTAATTCTTCATGTCCCTCCACTACTCCCCCTCCTTCTCTCTTCAACCTTTTTATCACATTCGTTTTGTTTCTTTCCGAGGCAAAGGCATGAAAATAATTCATATTGCGGTCTCCATATTTGAGCCAGTTAGCATGGGCTCGTTGTTGCCAATAAGTATTGTGTTGATCCTCCAACCTACTCAGTTTATATTTCAAATTTTTCTCCCTAGAGACCTCATTTTGTGTGATTGGTGCTCGTCTGCACCTCTCTAAATCCTTTTTTGCCTTTTTAATTCGCTGCTTAAGTTCGCCAAGAACTTCTTTGTCCCATTTCCACAGACTCCTACCCACCCTTCTCAGTCCCTCACTTGCTGACTCAGCCCCCTCCAAAAAAGCCGAGTTCCAAGCCTCCTCTACCACATTGGCACACCCCTCCTCCTGCAACCATGCCGCTTCAAATTTGAAAGATGGTGCATGAGACCTAACTCCCCTCGGCATGGCTTGCTCATTTAGCAAAGCGATGACCAGTCTATGATCAGAGTTGCGCGGGTCTCCATTAATTATTTTATATAGGGGGAAAAGGCACCTCCATTCAGTATTTGCCATAGCCCGATCAAGCCTTTCCCGTACATATCCATGCGCCAGGTGCCAGTTATTTCGCCAAGTGAAAGCATCACCTACATAACCCAAATCAGACAGTTTTGCATCTTCAAGCGCCCTCCTAATAGCATCCATACAGCTCGGGGCCCGAGCAGCCCCCCTTCCTTCTCATGAGAAAATAAAATCTCATTAAAATCCCCCATGCAAAGCCATGGGAGATCTGCTTGCCCTTGTAGAGTTCTCAAAAGTTTCCATGTGTTCTCCTTTTGAGCTGATTTTGATTCGCCATAGATACCGGTGAATTTCCATTTCGTGCCATTGTTCTCCACCACATCTGTTAAGCTTCATGCACTAGCCACTTGAACCAAAAGTCCGAACTGATGGAAAGGGCTAGGCAATTCACATATACATTTCACAACACCCCCACTCGCGTGTGACGGGAGAAGAGAAAGTCAACACGTGAAAAAGAAGAGCACACCGAAACAGGGCATCAGCGGTAGCTAAAGAGGGGGGCAACAACAATTTTTAGGCTTAATTGCGAAAACCATGTGAAACCCAGGATTTGAACTCAAGACCTGGGGCTTTGATACCATGTTAAGCTTCATGCACTAGCCACTTGAACCAAAAGTACGAACTGATGGAAAGGGCTAGACAATTCACATATACATTTCACAACAACATCAACATCAATGTGGTAACGTCCCTTCCATCGCAAATGAACCTCCACACCCTTGCGCCAAAAGAGCGCCAGGCCACCACTTCGCCCCTTGCTGTCCACGACTATCATGTGTGGCATATCCAACTTCCATCTGAAACACTCCATCTCTTTCTCTACCAGCTTCGTTTCTGAAAAAAAGAATGTCGGGTTCTTCTGCCTTTTTTAGGTCCAAAAGGCTACGCTCTGCCAACAATCCTCGCATTTTCCCTCGCAATACAGGAATGGGAGGCTACGCCGAGGGCCAGGCTATACGCCGACGGCCAAAAGTCGGGGCCGTCGGCGTATGGCCCGGCCAGGCCAGCCAGCCCTTTCGACCCTCGACGTAGCGCGGCCGTCGGCGTAGCGAGGTCTACGCCGAGGGCAGCCCTCGGCATATCTTTGGTCCTAGGCGTAGACAGGGCTACGCCGACGGCCACCCTCGGCGTAGGCAATTTTTCAAATTTGTCAAATTTGTAAAAATCATAACTAATTCATATGATGTCAGAAAAATGCGTATGAGGTATCAAAATGTTCAGAAAAACATCCTCTATCCGTTTATATCAGAATCATGCATATTTGAATCATGTACAGTACCATCTTAACATAAAAACAATTCAATCACTTTCTTATATGTCCTCAGGTTCCCGTTTTAGCCAGTTGACAATTTAAACGAAGTCAGAAAATCTCGCGGAGCCGCATGACATCATTTTATGTGTCCTAGTAACCACTCCAAAAGATGGAATTGGGATATGGCAATTATTTTGGAAAACCCTTCACGAACAGGGCTATCAAGTCCAGAGTTCTACGATTTTTAAGGCAAATGAGTAGGAAACGGCCCGTGACACCGCATAATTTGTCGGAACGAGGCCATATTTGGCACGTGCGTGGTCCCTGGGATGGGAAGCAAGGCCCGGGGGCGGATTTCCAATCCGACCCATGAGCGATGGTTTTTTCATTTTCGGGGTGTGTTATCACCAGAATTTGACCGGATCAGAGGTGGGCCGCGATTAAGATGGTCTTGAAGAATATATCTGGAAGAATTACATGAATCGGCCTTGTATGCAAAGTTTGGGCTAGTTTGCCCGTGTATCTGTAAATATAGTAGGATACGTGTCGGTTAGATAGAATTTGGCTCGTGCACGGTTGGGATTACTCCCACGTTAGAAAGTCTACGGACTATAAATATGTATCTAGGGTTATTGAGAAAAACAACAATCACGTTCATCACAAACCAATCTAGGCGCATCGCCAACCCCTTGTTTCGAGGGTTTCTTCCGGGTAAGCATCATGCTGCCTAGATCGCATCTTGCGATCTAGGCAGTACATGTTTATTTGTTGTTCATGCGTTGCTCGTGCTGAAGCTTTGTTGATGGCGAGCAACGTAGTTATCATGGATGTGTTAGGGTTAGCATTGTTTCATCGTGTCACATGCTTTCGTCCATGCAACCCTTAGACGTCTCGCCGCCCTTACACCTATCTTAGGTGTAAGGGCGGCACCTCGCTTGATCATTATTTAGTAGATCCGATCCGTTATGATTGCTCCTTGTTCTTCAAGGATTAGTTTAATATCTGCATAGTTAGGCCTTGCAAACGGGTTGAAGGATCCAGTAGCACGTAGGGTGTAGTTTGCTAGCCCTAGATGGGATGTTCCGGGGATCAACTCCGCGTTGGTTTTTAGGCCTTATCTACGGTCGGTTTATTATCACCGTGCGTGGCTGCCAGGCTAAATCACGCGTAGGATGTTCCGATTATGTGGTGAAAACCCTAAATCGTCGTAGGTCGTTTTAGCTTTATCTTGATCAAGCAGGACCACCATGTGATCGTATACCTCATACGACATCATGGGTGGATCGGCTCCTTGAGCCGATTCACAGGACAACCTCGAGAGCCGATCGAGGCTCGTATTTAATGTTTACGTGTATGCCATGCAGGAAACTAAGCGAAGCAAATCCATCACCTTCCCCGACCAGGTATAGGTCAGGTGGCACGCCCTTGCACCGAGCATCGGACGTGCGTGTCGAGGCTTTGCGGGCCGTCGCTCGAGGGACCAGGCCAGCCGCAGCCCCGGGAGCCTCCCGGCTCTACTGTGTTGCCCGTCGCTGCTCGCCGGTGGGTTTCTGACCGTAACACATTCTGGCACGCCCGGTGGGACAGTCTTCGACATCAACTGCATCGCCATCTACATCTGAGATGGCGGAAGGTACTCTAGTCACGTACGAAGATCTGACTGAGGAGCTCAAGAAGAAGTATGACGAGGTCAAAGCTATCCTCGAAGCCGACCTCATCGGCTCTTTCCAGAGAACCCGCTCACACGGCATCAGGTGGAAAGGGTTCTCACCTGAAGGCGCGCTCGATGGAGTGGACCTGTCCGCCCCTTCAGAAGAATGCACCAGGTCTCTGCGTCAGGAGATTAATTTCATGGTAGCTCATTCGCTGCACCGCCATTCTGAGAGCCTGGTGAACACTTTGGAGCGTGTCGCCCTTCGGGTGATCCAGGAAATCATGAGGCATCAGCATTCTCCGTCAGGACCTGCTCTAGGGACTCACCAAGGAGAGATACCACTCCAGTCCCGACCACCGCTGCCGTTCGCGTTGGCAGCACCAGAAGTGCCGAATTCACCGGCATTCGTCGTCTACAAGATCGGTGGTGATCCTAGTGATTACCAGTTCTTGTACGAGGCGCCTAAGGAGATCCCTCATGGATACACGTGCACATACGTGCTGCGACCGCAGAGAATCGGGCACTCACGAACCGCACCGCAACAATAGGGACTTCGGGAACAGCAGGAGGAACTTCGGAATAGATCTTGAGAAGCAGACGTGGCTTGCTAAGTATGCCACTCCGACGAACCTCCAGAGCTCAACTCCTGCAGCTGGCTCAGAGCTTGAGAAGCAAGCGTGGCTGGCTAAGTATGCCACTCTAGCGAATCTTCAGACTTCGACTCCTGCAGCCAGCACCGCAGATCAGATCAGTACAATCTTGAGAGACCAGTTCGGCATGGTGCCGAAAAGGAGGGCAATCGGCTATTCCAAGCCGTACCCCAACGAGTACGATTTGATCCCACTACCACCCAAATATCGGCTCCCCGAATTCTCCAAGTTTAGTGGGTCAGATGGCTCCAGCCTCAATCGAGCATGTGAGCCGATATTTGGCGCAGCTGGGCACGATCTCAGCATCGATGAACTACGTGTGAGGTTCTTCGCACAAGTCCCTCACAAGATCGGCTTTCGGGTGGTACACATCGCTTCCACCGGACTCAATCCGGACTTGGAAGCAGCTGGAAGAACAGCTCCACATGCAGTATCACTCGAGGCTTCCGAGGCCGGCATTGCCGATCTAGCACAAGTACGACGTAGCGCGGAGAAACAAGTGTCGAATACATCCAGCCGCTTCAGACCGTTAGGAACCGATGCTATTCGGCTCGTGTGACCGAAAAAGAAGCGACCGAATTGGCGGTGGTGGGTCTCGCATCACCGATCAAGGATGTGGCCTCCCAAGCGGACTACCCTTCAGCCGGCGCATATGGTGCGAAGCTGTCATTATATGAACAGCCGCCACCCGGAGGTGTACCAGGATAAATTCAAGCGTGCGGTGGTCCTGGTTGAGGCGGATGAAGATGAAGGCTCGCGGGAGATCAAGAGGTAGCAGTGGCTGAATGGACTCGGGGCAAGCCCCGTGTCCTCGCAAATGGGTTAAGCCACAAGGTCCTCCAAGAGGGTTTGACTTCGACGTGACCAAGGCTGAGCAAATTTTCGACCTCTTACTTAAGGAGAAGCAGCTAAAGGTACCCGAAGGCCACAAAATCCCCACGGCGCAGAGCTGAACGGAAAGCCATACCGCAAGTGGCATAACACGTTCACCCATACCACCAACGACCGCAGGGTGTGGCGTCGCAGATCCAAATGGCGATAGAACAAGGGCGCCTAATTTTTAGCCGCACGCCATGAAAGTCGACACACACCCCTTCCCCGCCGTTAACATGGTGGAGTGCACTCACCCCGGGAGGTGCCAGCCAGGTTTCTCGTTCACGCATCAACATGGTAGGACCTCGGGCACCACTCGGTAAGGACACGAGACGAGGGCAGCCGCTCTCACAACAAGGACAAAGAGGAAGCCGTTCCACGCGACCGGCCCCGGCACGATGGCAAGCGCTACATTGCGCAGGGAGAAGTGAAGAATGTGAGATATCAGCGACCTCTCTCTGATCACCTCCTCAACAAATACGTGAGTCAGTACGACCAACGCCGACGATACGACAACGGTGACGAAAGAGGTCGTCTGGCTAGCAGGGACACCAGGAGACATCGTCGGCAGGATTGCGATGAGGAGAGATATGAGCGCCATGCCAAGGAAAATCCGAGAGAACAAGACGACGTGGATAGGCACTGGGACTGTCCCTTCTTCAGACACTGCTGGGATTCAGGAATGAGCCGATTGCCTACAATCGGCAACTGCCTAGAATGTAGAGAGAAGAAGAAGGGTGCATGAGACGTGTCAGTATTCAAACATCTAGGGCCACTCCCATCTCGGAACAAGTACGCTGAGTCCTCTCGGGTGGAAGATCTCGAGGAGTTAGAAGACGACGATGAAGAAGAAGAAGATAAGTACCACCGGCCAAGGTGGTGCCCCGATGGACTCAGCCGTTCCCAAAAGCGTAGGGTTCAGCCGACTACGTGGTTTGGAGGAAGCCGAAAGGTTATACCTGCACACGCAAGGAAAGCGCGGCCTGATCCGGCCGCGAAAATTCAGCGAACTCTAGACGAAGAAGGTCGGCCACAAAAGAAAGAGTGGCGCCCAGTATAAAGGAAAGCCGATGATGAGACATCGGCCGGCACAAACATGGTGTTCATCCTTCCGACGGAGTTTAGTGCTCCAGGATTAGACGAAGCACCCGTGGCACAACTTGACTGCGGCCCACGGCCGCTATCTTTGAGAAGCCACGAGAAAGAAGCTACGGACACCTGAAGGCCCTGTACTTGCGAGGTTATATCAACGGGCAGCCTGTCAACAAGATGTTGGTGGACACCGGAGCGGCAGTCAACATCATGCCATACTCCATGCTACGTCGGTTGGGACGCTCTAGCTCGGATCTGATCAAGACCAACGTTACACTGAGCGATTTCAATGGCCAAGCATCGGAAGCACAAGGTGTTCTGAACGTGGATCTGACCATAGGAAGAAAAACCATCCCTACGACGTTCTTTATTGTCGACAGCAAGAGCACCTATGCTGTCCTGCTAGGGAGAGATTGGATCCACGCCAACTGTTGCATTCCATCCACGATGCACCAATGTTTAATACAGTGGGATGGAGATGAAGTAGAGTTCGTCCACGTAGATGACTCAGCCGAGATTTCAACGGCTGGCATGAACATTTGGGAGACGGCAGGCCAAGAGCCACTCTCAGGCATCACTTTGGATGACTGCGAGCGCATCGATGTGACGAAAAATGGGGTGAGGCTGGTCTTATCAACCGGCCTATCCGTGTAACAAGAGCAAAATCTGTGAACGAACATGGCAAGGCCGATCCTTGTGATCGGCCCCAAAAAAAAAAGGGATAGTCTTGTCTCAAGCATGTCACGTGGTTATAGTAAAGCAAGACCAAGATGTAAACCTTCATTGAGCGATTCAATCAACATGGAGGCCGATTCCAGCAATCGGCCAAGATTATCCTCACCATACGTTCTGCCCGTGTTCAACGTCGATCTAACGGCGGCGGAAAGCGGGGATACAGGTTTACGTCGGCCGATGAGCCGGAGGAAGTCAACATTGGTCCCGACGGAGCCGATATTCAAGTACGATGCTTTGGCTAACTACAGAGCCGATATCCGCAGTTACCTGACAGATTCGGCTCGGGGGGCACCTAATCAGATGAACATGTGCGATACATGTGCAGTGAAATATTGGGGGCCGATAGAAAAATCGGCCAGTAAAAAAAAATGCGAAATCACAGCCGATGCACAGACATCGACTTGAGAAAAGATGCGAAGACAATGTACATACAAATCACAGCCGATGCACAGACATCGACTTGAGAAAATATGCGAAGACAGCAGTATACTAGTACAGCCGATGCACGGACATCGACTTCAGAATAATAAAAGCCGATGCATTGCTATCGACTCTAGAGGAACAAGCTCAATTGAGCAGGTTAACGTATCGGTTTCAGATCGAGATCATGATATCCGAGATGAATCTCCCAGTGGATTTGCTGAGGATTTGAGTCTGCGCGTTTGAGGTTGGAGGATGGTTTAGACATGGACTGGACCTGTTTGACCGTGTGAATAGGCAACTGTTTGGCCTCAAATCGCGTTTATAGTACAGGTCGATGCCTTGCCATCGGCTCTTTGAACAGCGACTTCGTTTGACAATCGGCAAAATTGACAAGAAAGCACAATTAATCGGGGAATATTTTTCTTCATTAATAATAGGATTTCTTACAAAGAAAGAGCCGATTGCTCAAGGGAGGAAGAACAAAAGAAAGGTCTATTGACCAATCTGCTACTACTACTAGGCCTACACTAGTAGATCCTAGTCTACGGCCGTCGCTGCCCTCGTCGTCGTCCTCGGAGCTCTCGCCGGCGCTCGCCGCCGGCGGGCTCCTCGTCGCTGCTCCCGTAGCCCTCTACGGGAGCCTCGTCCTCCTCGTCATCGTCGCTGTCGTCGTCGTCCCACCAGGTGCGGAGGCGCTTCGCCGGTGGGTAACCCTCGAGGGAGTCGTCGTCGTCGTCGTCTTCCTCCTCCTCTTCCTCGGAGGGGGTGTAATCGTCCCAGGAGAACGAGTCGTCCTCGCTCTCCGATTCCAGTTCCCCATCGGCCGAGGAACCGGAGGTCTTCATCTCCGCCGGTCAAGGACTTGTCGTCCTCGGACCAGACGGAGGAGGCGTGGTCCTCCTGGTCCCACTCCTCTGGGGTGTGCTCGTCGTGCGCCGCCATCTGAGCCGCCACCGGATCCCACTCTGGCGTGGGTTCGCGGGAGGAGGAGGAGGAGGAGGAGGAGGAGGAGGAGAAGGTCTGGGAGGAGAGATCCGACGAGGCGGAGGAGGAAGAGGAGGAAGACATTGCTCTGAGATTGGGGTTTGTTGGTGCCGATGGCCAGAACAGAGCAAGGGGATGAAGTGGCGAACTGTTTGGAGCGGTTAAATAAGAGGGGATATAGTGGAGATTCAATGCCACAGCAGTTTCCGAGGAAGTGGTGCCCAAAGAAAAAAAAAACTTGCCAGGTCACGCGGAGAAGTTGAGGAGGCAAGGCATCATGATGATGGGTACTGCGACGGTTCTCGCTCTCCGCCACGACATGACCCGACGAAGAAAAGCAGAGTGATTTTGGAATTGTCATTTCCAAAACCAGGGGGGCATGTGTTATCACCAGAATTTGACCGGATCAGAGGTGGGCCGCGATTAAGATGGGCTTGAAGAATATACACGGAAGAAATACATGAATCGGCCTTGTATACAAAGTTTGGGCTAGTTTGCCCGTGTATCCGTAAATATAGTAGGATACGTGTCGGTTAGATAGAATTTGGCTCGTGCACGGTTGGGATTATTCCCACGTTAGAAAGTCTACGGACTATAAATATGTATCTAGGGTTATTGAGAAAAACAACAATCACGTTCATCACAAACCAATCTAGGCGCATCGCCAACCCCTTGTTTCGAGGGTTTCTTCCGGTAAGCATCATGCTGCCTAGATCGCATCTTGCGATCTAGGCAAGTACACGTTTATTCGTTGTTCATGCGTTGCTCGTGCCGAAGCCTTGTTGATGGCGAGCAACGTAGTTATCATGGATGTGTTAGGGTTAGCATTGTTTCATCGTGTCACATGCTTTCGTCCATGCAACCCTTAGATGTCTGCCGCCCTTACACCTATCTTAGGTGTAAGGGCGGCACCTCGCTTGATCATTATTTAGTAGATCCGATCCGTTATGATTGCTCCTTGTTCTTCAAGGATTAGTTTAATATCTCGCATAGTTAGGCCTTGCAAACGGGTTGAAGGATCCAAGTAGCACGTAGGGTGTAGTTTGCTAGCCCTAGATGAGATGTTCCGGGGATCAACTTCATGTTGGTTTTTAGGCCTTGTCTAGGGTCGGTTTATTATCACCGTGCGTGGCTGCCAAGCTCAATCACGCGTAGGATGTTCCGATTATGTGGTGAAAACCCTAAATCGTCGTAGGTCGTTTTAGCTTTATCTTGATCAAGCAGGACCACCATGTGATCGTATACCTCATACGGATCATGGGTGGATCGGCTCCTTGAGCCGATTCACAGGACAACCTGAGAGCCGATCGAGGCTCGTATTTAATGTTTACGTGTATGCCATGCAGAAACTAAGCGAAGCAAATCCATCACCTTCCCGACCGGTATAGGTCGGTGGCACGCCCTTGCACCAGCATCGGACGTGCGTGCCGAGGCTTTGCGGGCCGTCGCTCGAGGGACCAGGGCCAGCCGCAGTCCTGGGAGCCTCCCGGCTCTACTGTGTTGCCCGTCGCTGCTCGCCGGTGGGTTTCTGACCGCAACAGGGTGCCAAAACGGGTTTTTTTTGTGAAGCAGCTGCATGGGGCGCATTTTAGTATTGCGCGAGACCTCCGTGTAGTGGTAGGACACCGCCTTCGCACCATATATCACATGCGATATGTGCGCGCTAGCTATCTGGGAATCCATGTGACTTCCTGCGGTGTCCCGCCGAATCCGCTGGAAAGTGACCGGATTTGAACTAGGGCTACACTTTCCGTCGCTCAATAAATTCTGGGAAAAATGTTTTTAGGTCTGTGACATATCACTTTATGTGCGACTTTTTTTCCGTTTAGCGCGATGGTAAACGGGTGCACCAGCGCGCCCGGTACGGCCATACCGCATCTCCGTGGGGGCCCGTTTTGGCCAAATGACAATTTAAACGAAGTCAGAAAATCTCGCGGAGCCGCATGACATCATTTTATGTGTCCTAGTAACCACTCCAAAAGTCGGAATTAGGATACGGCAATTACTTTGAAAAACCCTTCACAAACAGGGCTATCACGTCCGGAGTTCTATGGCTTTTAGGGCAAATGAGTAGGAAACGGCCCGTGACACCGCATAGTTTGTCGGAGCGAGGCCATATTTGGCACGTGCGTGGTACCTGGGATGGAAAGAAAGGCCCCGGGAGCGGATTTCCAATCCAACCCATGGGCGATAGTTTTTTCATTTTCGGGGTGCCAAAACGGGTTTTTTTGTGAAGCAGCTACATGGGGCGCATTTTAGTATTGCACGAGACCTCCGCGTAGTGGTAGGACACCGTCTTCACACCACATATCACATGCCATATGTGCGTGCTAGCTATCTGGGAATCCATGCGGATTCCTGCGGTGTGCCGCCGAATCCGCTGGAAAGTGATCGGATTTGAACTAGGGGTACACTTTCCGTCGCTCAATAAATTTCGCAAAAAATATTTTTAGGTCTATAACACATCACTTTATGTGCTAATTTTTGTCCGTTTAGCGTGTTGGCGAACGGTGCACCAGCCCGCCCGATACGGCCATTTCGCATCTCCTGAGGGTGCCGTTTTGGCCACATGGCAAATTGGGCGTCATATTTGGATTCCTCTAATTTTTAGGTTCAAATGATGATATAGATATTATATTTAGATTCCTCTCATTTTTCTGATCGATTTAGACATATTATTTGTGGAATTTCGATTTTCCGATTTAAAGATATTAATTATTCCATATTAAATAGAAAAAGACCAAAAAATAAAATCATTTTATTGTTATTTGAATTCAATATTATTATTACTTATATATTCATTGTTGTCAACTTAAATAATTGTTTGGGATTCAAAAATAAAGAGGTGTGCATCACGGTTCAAGGGTTAATAGGGTTGATATGCTATTATTATCGGCAAGAGGTGTCAATTCTATAATGGAAGCTCATCCGAATGGAACCAAGAAGTTAAGCGTGCTGAGGCTGGAGTAGCGTGAGGATGGGTGACCGACTAGAAAGTTTAACCATGATTGTAATTTGACCTAAGATTAAGTGTAGTTAGAGTTAAAAGTGTATTGGGTGAAAGATAAACAAGAAAAAAAGAAAAAAATTGTGTAAAAGAAAATAAAATTTTAAAAAATTTAAAAGTCTATGCCGAGGGTTTTTCCGTCGGCATATAGAAAAAAAAATTCGAATTTTTTTTTGAATTTTTTTGGAAAAAGAAAATTTGAATTTTTTAAAAGTCTATGCCGAGAGTTTTGCCGTCGGCGTAGCCTCCCATTCCTGTAGTGGCTTTGCCGAGGGAGTTAGACGCCGAGGAGCTATGCCGAGGGCGGCCCTCAGCGTAGCCTATGCCGATGGCCAAAGCAGGCTACGCCGAGGGTTCCCGGCCCTCGGCATATAGCCCCATTCCTGTAGTGTCGGGATCTGCTCCAAACTCTCACGCTCACTCAGGATCCCCAGGTCGCGTCTCGAGAGGGAGAGACGAACCGACATCCCTTCCTCCCACAGGTTGTAATACTAGAACATTAGTTGAGTACTAGTAAGTTTGCACGTGCAATGCACGTAAATATAAAATTAAAATGTGACATATGCGAAAGAACATAGCTAAATATGACACATTTCTGATGCCGAAAAAATGACAAATTTCCATGTTGAAGCCAGGGAATGACCCAAATTGGCCAATACATACATATGGTTGTTGTACATGTTGTATTAGTATGTATTATATAGCAAGTTTTTCAAACATGACATTTCATCAAAGCTCTAAGGATAATCCTTGGTCAACAAGACCAACATGCACTTACGAGTTGATAGCCTGGGAGTGACACAACTAAATAAATCCC
>NC_061509.1:240392872-240407527 GCF_022539505.1 Lolium rigidum | reverse complement strand
GTAGTTCCGATAGTGTCCGGACTTTGAAGCTATATTGTGTATGACAATATTAGTGACTTATTTTCAGACCGCGGAATTAAGGTTCCACCAGAGGACTAAGCATATATGCCGACTCATTTGGAAAATGAGTGATGCGTTGAGACGCAAATGAATTGCAAAATACATACGTTTCTGAACAGTCAGATCCATTGACTAAAACCTCTCCCGTGAGCAAAACATGATAAGCACCAGAAGGCCAAGGTGTTATATCTTTATAAATGTAAACTAGATTATTGACTCTAGTGCAAGTGGGAGATTGTTGGAGATATGCCCAAGAGGCAATAATAAAGTGATTATTATAATATCTTTGTGTTTATGATAAATGTTTACATACCATGCTATAATTGTATTAACCGAAACATTGATACATGTGTGTTATGTAAACAACAAAGAGTCCCTAGTAAGCCTCTTGTATAACTAGCTTGTTGATTAATAGATGATCATGGTTTCGTGATCATGAACATTGGATGTTGTTAATAACAAGGTTATATCATTGGATGAATGATATAATGGACACACACCCAAATAAGCGTAGCATGAGATCAAGTCATTAAGTTCAACTTGCTATAAGCTTTCGATACATAGTTACCTAGTCCTTCGACCATGAGATCATGTAAATCACTTATGCTGGAAGGGTACTTTGATTACATCAAACACCACTGCGTAAATGGGTGGTTATAAAGGTGGGATTAGGTATTCGGAAAGTATGAGTTGAGGCATATGGATCAACGATGGGATTTGTCCATCCCGATGACGGATAGATATACTCTGGGCCCTCTCGGTGGAATGTCGTCTAATTAGCTTGCAAGCATATGAATGGTTCATAAGAGACCACATACCACGGTACGAGTAAAGAGTACTTGTCATGAGACGAGGTTGAACAAGGTATAGAGATACCGATGATCAAACCTCGGACAAGTAAAATATCGCGTGACAAAGGGAATCGGTATCGTATGTTAATGGTTCATTCGATCACTAAGTCATCGCTGAATGTGTGGGAGCCATTATGGATCTCCGGGTCCCGCTATTGGTTATTGATCGGAGAAGAGTCTCGATCATGTACGCATAGTTCACGAACCGTAGGATGACACACTTAAGGTTCGATGTTGTTTAAGTAGATATGGAATATGAGATGGAGACCGAATGTTGTTCGGAGTCTCGGATGGGATCCAGGACATCACGAGGAGGTCCGGAATGGTCCGGAGAATAAGATTCATATAAGGGAAGTCGTCTTCCGAGGTTCGGGAAAAATATCGGTATTTTGACCGAAGCTTCTAGAAGGTTCTAGTGGGCCACCGATGGGCCCACCACCTCGGGAGGGGCCACATGGGCCGAAAAGGTGCTGCCTAGCCTAAATGGGCTGGGCACACCATGCTAACCAGCCCAACCCCAAGAAAGCTTGAGGGACAAGTTTCCCATAACTTAAGGGCTAAGTTTCCCCAAACTTGAGGGTCAAGTTTGCCCTTTTTGTGGGCCGGCCCAAGGAGGAAAAGTAAGGGCCAAGGCATCCCATGGCTGCTCCCTCCCCTATATAAAGAGGGGACAAGCAAGGGTGCTAGGGGTTGAAGAACTAAGAAACCCTAGTCACCATCCTCTCTCTGTCCTTGCTCCTGTACCGGCTTGGCGAAGCCTGCCGAGAAATCTTCTCCACCACCACCACCACGCCGTCGTGCTTGTTGGGATTTCGAGAAGGATCTACTACATCCGCTGCCCGCTGGAACGGGGAGAGGACGTCTTCATCGACACCGTACGTGTGACCGAGTACGGAGGTGCTGCCCGCTTGCAGCACTAGAAGGACTACATCTCGAACTTGAGTTCGGCAAGAGTACGACTACATCAACAACGAGATCTAATCTCGTAGGCTTTGGAAATCTTCGAGGGTTAGTCTCACATATCAATCTCGTTGCTCCGATCGTGTAGATTAGATCTTGGGTGTTCCATAGATTAGATCTTGGATTTATTCGTCTTGCGGTAGGAAAATTTTTGTTTTCTATGCTACGAACCCCATCAGGATGAAGGGGGAATTATCTCACATATATCTTCTATGGGAGGTAGATTCTTCACATCTTCAGATTTAATACCTTTCTCCTTGAGAGACTTCTTGGCTTCCCTCATATCTTCATCATTCAATTTAATTAAACCCCTCTTCTTCAATATTGGCGTCGGAATTGGTTCAGGCGTAGTCCAATCATCATGATTCCGGCCTATTTTAGCCAATAATTTTTCAGCTTCGTCTGGAGTTCTTTTCCCGAAAACACAACCAGCACAACTATCCAAATATGCCCTAGACTCAATGTTTAGTCCACTATAAAATATATCAAGTAGATCATTCTTTTCTAAATCATGTCCAGGTCGAGCTCTGATAAGAGAAAAAAATCTTCCCAAGCCTCAGGCAATTTCTCTTCATCTCCCTGGTCAAATCTATAAATTTTCTGTAAAGCAACATGTTGAGCACTAGCAGGAAAGTATTTTCGAAAGAAAACATCACGCAAATCAGTTGGACTTTTAATAGAACCAGGAGGCAAATTATTATACCAAGTTTTAGCATCATCCTTTAATGAGAAAGGAAAAAATTTAGCGACAAAATAAGTACGCATCTTGATATCATCGGAAAACAGGCTACTCATAGAAGAAAGTTCAATCATGTGTTCTACAGCACTTTCTTTTTCAGTACCACAAAAGGGTGCTTTCTCTACAATAGCTATATGAGATAGATCAAGAGAAAAATCCTATTCTTTATCCTTAATGCATATAGGAGATGTGGCAAATTTAGGATCAGGAGATAACTTATGTCTAACAGTATATTGTGTGAGAAACTTTTTAATTTTGCTTGCATCAGCAGTAGCATTGCATCTATTAATAAAATCATCATTAAGCTCCACATAATCTTCATCGGGATCATCACTAGAATAATCAAGTTCGGGTGAATTAACAGGTGTAGTAGCATTAGGAGTTTCAGCATTTTCAATTTGTCTAGACCTAGCAATTGTAGCATCTAGAAAGGATCCCAATGAACCACTATCATCAAGCACATCGAAACATTATCAATATTATGAGAGTTTTCAGATTCAGCGAAGTACCAGACAAGTGAAGCATGTGGTGGTGAAACAAGTTTATCAATCACGGATGGTGAATCAAGAGCAGCGAGAGGTACTCGAGAGTTGTACATTTTATTGTAGTGGATGGTAATATGGCGACTTTAGGATCGCGAGTTTTACCCATGATGGAGAATTTGCAGCGAACAATATCAATCCAAGTGAACTTCCAAATAAAGCTATGCTCCCCGAGCAACGGCGCCGAAAACGATCTTGATAACCCACAAGTATAGGGGATCGCAGCAGTCTTCGCGGGTAGTAAAACCCAATTTATTGATTCGACACAAGGGGAGATAAAGAATACTTGAAAGCCTTAACGACGGAGTTTTCAATTCAGCTGCACACTGAAACAGACTTGCTCGCAAGAGTTTATCGAGTAGTAACAGCTTTATAGCGATAGACGGTAGTGAAATAACGACGACAGAGTAACGAGACAGAGCGGTAGTGATTATAGTAAACGGCAGGATTAAAATACCGTAGGCACGGGGACGGATAACGGGCGTTGCATGGATGAGAGAAACTCATGTAACAATCAAGCAAGGCATTTGCGGATAATAATAAAACGGTGTCCAAGTACAAAGCAATCAATAGGCATGTGTTCCAATTATAGTCGTACGTGCTCGCAATGAGAAACTTGCACAACATCTTTTGTCCTACCAGCCGGTGGCAGCCGGGCCTCAAGGGAATCTACTCGGATATTAAGGTACTCCTTTTAATAGAGTACCGGAGAAAAGCATTAACACTCCGTGAACACATGTGATCCTCATATCACTACCATCCCCTCCGGTTGTCCCGATTTGTCACTTCGGGGCCATTGGTTCCGGACAGCGACATGTGTATACAACTTGCGGGTAAGACCATAAACAATGAATATCATGATGAAATAATAACATGTTCAGATCTGAGATCATGGCACTCGGGCCCTAGTGACAAGCATTAAGCATAACAAGTTGCAACAATATCATCAAAGTACCAATTACGGACACTAGGCACTATGCCCTAACAATCTTATACTATTACATGACCAATCTCATCCAATCCCTACCATCCCCTTCAGCCTACAGCGGGGGAATTACTCACACATGGATGGGGGAAACATGGCTGGTCGATGGAGAGGCGTCGGTGGTGATGGTGGCGATGATCTCCTCCAATTCCCCGTCCCGCGGAGTGCCGAACGGAGACTTCTGGGTCCCGAGACGGAGTTTCGCGATGTGGCGGCGTTCTGGAGGGTTTCTGGCGACTTCGACTTCTCCCCGTGCGTTTTTAGGTCGAGGGCGATAAGTAGTCCGAAGGAGGGCGTCGGAGGCCGGCCGAGGGGGCCACACGCTAGGGCCGCGCGCCCCCCTCCTGGGCCGCGCCGCCCTAGGGTGTGGGGCCCTCGGGCCTCCACCTGACTTGCCCTTCTGGCTCCGTGAGTCTTCTGAAAAAATAGGACCTTTCGTATAAATTCCGAGGATTTTCCTGAAAGTTGGATTTCTGCACAAAAACGAGACACCAAAACAGTTCTGTTGAAAACAGCGTTAGTCCGTTTAGTTGCATCCAAAATACACAAATTAGAGGCAAAACAATAGCAAAAGTGTTCGGGAAAGTAGATACGTTTTGGACGTATCAAGAACCAGACCGTAAACCCATCCGGTCCAGGAGCCGTATCCGATTTCATGCTCATGACAATTCCTTCCAATTACTGTTCCGTAAGGGTGCGCATAAGGTACTCGTTCTCAGCCTCAGAGACTCTTTCACTTTCTTCCCAGGCAAAGGCATCTAGCGAGCAGGACCTTGGCTCCGAGGAGCCTAGCAACTGCCGGTAGAAGTCGTACACATGTTCCTGTATAAGCCTCTTATCCGTGATAACACCTCTATATGTGTTAAGGGAGGAGATATTGCACTTCCTCCGCCTACCGTTAGCGACCGCGTGAAAGTAGGCCGTATTGGCATCCCCAAGAGTTGACCAGCGCACCCTGCCTCTTTGTCTCCAATATTCTTCCTCTTGTCGAAATAGGGACAACAGTTGTTCTTCAAGATGGTACCGGAAGGCCCATTCTTCCGGTCCAATGCCCAAGTCATCTGCCCGGTCATCTAGCTCCTTGATTTGGCTAAGGAATATATGTTTCTGTGCTTTGGACACCTTTCCCCTATTCGCACTCCACCCGTGGAGATTCTGTCGGAGGCTAGCACTCATGAAATTCCACCAGTCGACAACATCACGCCCACCCAGCCTCTGGGATAGGGCCAACCAAAACCATTCGAGCATCTGTCGGAAGTCTCCCATTTCCAACCAGCCAGATTCAAAGAAGAAAAGATTGCTTCTAGGAGGGGTCCCTGCTCCAGTGTCGAATATCAGCGGCGTGTGGTGAGAGCCGAGGCTGGTTTCCGCCACCAGTGAGCAAAGTGGGAAACGCGGCTCCAGTTCCGGAGACAGGAACACTCTGTCTACCACACATCTGACCGGATTCAATTGCTTGTTCGTCCAAGTGAATCTAGCCCCTATCCGAGGAATTTCCCTGAGACCCCAATTTGCAATGTGCTCGTTGAATAAGTCCAATCTGGTCCAGTTGATTCTATCGTTGTTTTTGTCTTCTGCACGTCTGAGGAGGTTGAAGTCTTCACCCACGAGGAGAGGGGCTTCTGCTAGTGCAATGTAGTTGGAAATTTCCTCCAAGAAGCTGGCAGATAGAGCGTGGTCAGGCCCATAGATGCCAACCACGTCAAGCCTGGAATGATCTGCCCGACAAATAATCGAAGCCTTGATATAGAACCGACCAGTGCCAATTGAGCCTACCTCAAAGGCGATGTCTCTGAAGCCCATCAGCATACCGCCTGAGTGCCCGGTGGCTGGCAGCCAGCACGAGATGAACTTCTCCCCAACTTCAAGACTGTGCAGCTCCTGGTCCGTGAAGTCCTTCTTAATGGTTTCTTGAAGGAAAACGATATCAATATGATGCATGCGGAGATAGTCTTCTAAGAGGGTTCGGCGTCCCCGAACACCGAAGCCTCGAATATTCCAGAATAGGGCTCTCATTGGGCAACCTCGGTACGGCCCCGTGCTCAGCGGGTTAGGATTCTCTTCTTCCTGACTTGGCGGATCGCGGCTGGGGGCCTACCACCAACCCTACTGGGGTAGCACTCCCCTCTCCTTGGATTCCCACGTCATCCGGAGACTTGGCCTCCTCTGCCTGCTCCTTGTTTCTGTGCGCTTCCTGCTCAAGCGTGTTGCGTGCCAGCGCCAGCTCAGCCTGCGCCAGTTCCTTTGCACGAAACATGGAGAGAAGCGGAGCTGGGTTGCCCCTCGCCGAGGGGAAAACAATACAACTATCGCGGGCAATTTCAAGGAGATTTGCATATGGAACCTCTTGTAAGACAGTAAAGGGAGAGAGGGGATCTGAAATGGTACCTGGCACCTTGTCCTTAGCTCTTTGCATGGCCTACTCCAGCACTGGGACCGCTGAAGTCCCGGCTCCCCGCACGGTGCACCTGGACGCCGAGACCGGCGCAGCCTTACTCCTCGGCGCACGTGCTACCGGGACCGCCAGTTCCGCAATGACCTCCCCTTCCATCATCTGCGCACCTTGCTCCGCGCTTTCTGCGAAATCCAGCTGAGTGGCGACTTCCTTGATCACAAGCCCTTGCACTTTGGATGGGCGGTACGCATTGAACTTGCTCCGTATTGAACTTGCTCCATCTCTCTCTTGCACGCATTGTGTCCGGGTCTGATTCCCAAGAGGGGCTGGTGATCCATGCTTCTTCTTTGTCAGCCGAGCTCATGGGTTGTGCCTTCTAGAGTGACATGCGCACCGAGGCAGCCCCACCCTCGGGGGTAGCAGGGTCGGTGGCGAGCGAGGGAGAGGCTGGAGGTTGGTCCCCATCCGACTCCACCATCTCACCGGACTACCCTGAGCGCTGCGGTGGCAGAATCTTGGTGGACGCAGCGGAAACGATCTTGGCCAGAGCGGGGAAAATGTCTCCAGACTCCGTGAGGTTGGAGCCGTATTGGTTCATGGCAGAGTCTGTCAGTTTCGTGTTCTTCTCCGAAGGGCTCATCGGCACGGACTTGCGTTTTGGCTCCGAACTGGAGCCTGTCAGCCCTTTTTCCGCCTCTTTGTTCTTCCTGATATGTTTGCCTCTGCGGCCATCCCATCCATCTCCCTACGATTCTTCAATATCTTCATCTTTGTCTTCAAACGGCCGGCATGGAGGAGGTGGAGGATCGTCCTTGGTGCCGTCCTACTCCAGTTCAGGCACCACCCGTACTTTGAACCCTTGCGAATTGATGAAGAGCATGATGAAGGGCGGAAGGCACAGTGGGGCCATGCACCCAAACAAGACCCTCACCGGCTCCAGCGGCGATTCCAGATACCCCTCGTCCACTGCAATGGGCCGACCAATCTGGCGAGTGGCAAGGAGGATGCGAACCGCCTGTCTGTAGGAGGGAGGGAGGCGAAGAGTTTGATCCAAAGCTCCGAGAGGTGCTCCGCCGCCGCTGGGTTGCCGGAGGAGGTTGTGACAATGATGTGAAGCTTGCTAGTAGGAAGAGTGAGTCCTCCTCCCCTGATGGCCATCCTCATGCTCTCCTTGGAAGGGAAAAAACCGCGAAGTCAGAGTCGTTGAGCTTCTGGACTCTCCATTCCCACTCCTCATCTACCAAATCCTTAAGCTCATCTTCCATCTGGTTGGATGTAAGAGAACCTTGCTCTAAAATTATCAATGCCGCATTTGGAGCTGGGGCCGGTAGTTCTTCGTCTTGGACCTCGCAGCAAGTGAAGCCGATCCCATCCACCCCGTACCCTGCCCCGAAGGGTTCGGAGGCGTTTCTGAGCGCTGCACACATTGCAGAGACATGGCCAGACTTGTTGCACTTGATGCAGAACGCTTCTTCTTTGCAGTCCACTTGAAAGTGACCTTGCTTCCCGCAATTGTAGCAGATGATATGAGAGACATCGCTGCTGGCAGGTGCGGAGCCCTCAGGGGCAGATCTGGCCGATCCCTCCCGCCCCCCACGGGCGAGGCCTTGAGCTCGTGTCGCTGCTCCACCGGAATCGTGCCCCCGCGAGTTCGGCGGTGGAGGAGGCGGACGCCTCTCCCTGTCCCTGCGCTCCATCAATCTTCCGTCCGCATCACTTTGTCTCTGGGTCTCTCTGTCCCACTCCCGCAGCTGTCGTCGGTGTTCCTCTTGCTCCCGATCGAGCTTCTGTCGGAGTTCTTGGTCGCGCCGCCACCCCGGCGCCCCGCTCATCTCGTCGAAAGGTCTCTTGCCTCTACGGTCACGATTCATCAGCCAGGGGAGGGGGGAGAGCTTGCCTGAGATGGGGTCGGTGGAGACAAAGGAGAGATCTAGCAGCAGCCTTGAGGTTTTTGATGTCGTGTGCGGCGGCAGGAAACCCTAGAAATGAATCTAGGGTTCCGACCGGGCGCCAACACCACTTAAGTATTGGGGAGTGGGGGGTAGAACCGTCAACTTCCACTCCCGAGTCGTCGAGGGCCATCTCGTCCGCCCAACTTTGCCCCTGTGCCACGTGGCGGGCATCCAACCCTCCAGGTGCGACTGGACCAGGCCAAGCAGGCTGAGGCTGTTGGGCCGGCCCACTCGAGCCAGCGGGCCCAGCCCGTCCATCGAGCGCAACCCGCACGGGAGGAGGAAACCCTAGCTCCTGGCCCGCCCGAGCAGCCGCCGCCGTCGCGACCGAGCCCGACTGAGAGAGGGCCACCACGACCCTCCCCAGCAGGAAGGAGCTCTCCTCCTCCCTGGATGCCGCTAGATCCGCCGTAGGAACCACCCGCTCGGGCTCTCCGGCACCCACCGGTGACCGCGAGGGGAGCGGAGGGAACTCCGCCGCCGAACTGACCATTGGAGGCTCCCGCGCCTCCGCCCGAACCTCCGCAACTCAGGCGGTCCGGTCCTCACCCAAGTGGGCACCGCCCACCGCCGCGCAGGAGGACGTCTCCGCCCTCCGCAGAAACTCCTGCGCCACACCTTCCTCGCCCAGATCCAAATCCTCCGAGCTTACCTCCGAGAGGGCCTCGTCTCCGTCCCACCTGTCGAGGATGTCGAAGCAGGAAGACGCCTCCACGAGCACTGAGCTGCGCGCCGGCCTCCAGTGGTGGCGGCGGGGCCGGGGGCGGAACCCTATCCATCCCCCGGTCGCCGCCAGAGTCGCCCGCGCGGGGCACCATGCGCGTCGTCAGACACATCCTCCTTCGTCCCCACCAAGTTATCTTCACACGCCTTGTGGGAGCAAGACTTGGTGCTATGTTGGAACTTGGAAGAGACGATGGAACTGGTCCATCTATATTTGTAGAGGCAATCACTTGGACTAACAGCAAACCATGAACTACCAAGTGCTGACACGAACCACTAAGACAACAAATATAAGTGGTGCCATGCTGAATTGCTGATATAAAATTGAAGGAAGCTAGTTTTTTTTTTCCGGTTAAAAAAGAAGAGCGAGACACCACGGTGTTCACCTGTACTGAGACAGTATGGTGTCCAACCTAATCAAACTGAGACAGCTTGCCGCAATAGGATGTAATATCAAACCTTGCTTGGCTAGCAGCGGCGCTAGGAAGAGGAGGAAGCCAGCCAGGATGGCGAAAACCTGGCGGCGATCGGGACGGCGGCCGAGGTGGACGACGATCAGGAAGGTGACTGGGACAGCGATTGGACGTGAGTGGAAGGCAGCACCGACAGCGGGAGAGAAAGCGAGGGTGGGGCGGAGACAAGGGTTTTTTTTTTGAACATCAAGGAGATTTTATTAGCTAGTAAGTATCGTTACATCATAGCTTGGGATAAGAAATCTGGAGGTGCATCATGCCACACATTAGTTGGTGCTTGCTTAGCAAAACTAGCTAACATATGTGCCACCCCATTCACTTCATGTGAACAATGCTAAAAAAATGATCCTCTGAAAATCTTGAGATAATCTGTTACATTCTTCAAACACGGCTGCAGCAGACCCCCGCCACCACCACATTGTCCTCCATTCAACAGTTGATGATCACACGGCTGCAAGGGATAAAGCAAGATAAATGCCATTCCGAATTAAGGGCATATGCTTCAGCCATTGGTGCATCATGTACATAGCCCAAAGTATTGTTTGATGCCGCCACAAAATTTCCATGTGACTCCCGGATAACAGCTCCAGTAGTGCCCGTTAGTTGGTCCAGGTCGAACCATGCATCAACATTTAGTTTTAGAAATTCAGAGGGAGGACGGGTCCATGTTTGCATTTTCATCTTCCTGTTCAGAGGGCGGAGACAAGGGTATGCTTAGCGTCTGGCCTATTTGCTCTTCATCTAGGAGGATGGAATCCATGGGTCGACCAGTCGACGAGTGCTTCAGTTAAGGCCATCTCCATTGTCCCATAACACCTTCAAGGTCGGCCCGTGCGCCCCAATTGGCTCGGAAATTTGGGTTGGGTAAGTGATCCATCGGGTCGACCCGGTCCATTCCTATCTTCAGCGGCATACCAAACAAGAGGGGCACCAAACAAATCGTTAAGTTTGACCCAGAACTATTTTGCAACGGGTTAAGACCCACACAGTCTGCCCGTGGAGCCCCAAAATCAGCTATCTAACGCGCCGTATATGAACCTGGCCGAGAAAAAAACATATTTGCAAGTTCCTAAAAATTCGAGATAAATCATGCAAGTATATACGCATTGATAGTTTGATACTTGTGTAAATTTACAAGAAAAAATATGACCCTATTTGGCCAACACACACAAAGAAAATTGGACTTGAAGATGAATCTTGCACTAAACCAGGTACCTTTGTCATTTTTTCATTTTTGCCTAAGTTAGATACTTTCATATTTAAATTTTAAACTTGGTATGAACATACCTGCATGCATTCTCTCCATGCAAAAATTCATTTCATATACTTTTACTTTATTTAGCATGTTTTCGATTTTACTACACTACAGGAACGGAGCACTACGCCGACGGCCGGCTGCCCTCGGCGTAGCCACGCCTGGCCCTCGGCGTAGGCTACGCCGACGGCAGCCCTCGGCGTCTGTCCTCGGCGTCTAGGTCCCTCGGCATAGGCTGGTGTGCCGTCGGCGTAGAGGTAGCCCTCGGCATATGTGTCGTACACCGACGGCCGGCGAGCCCCTCGGCGTACACGCCCTCGGCGTATCATCAACGGCGGTCCGTCGCCGTTAACGGCGGGGCAGCATACGCCGACGGCATAGCCCTCGGCATAGAGGAGGTTCCCTGCGACGGCAGAGGCGACGTGGCGCGAGCTGGTGCAACCAGCTGAGCGTCTACGCCGAGGGGCCCCCTCGGCATAGGGCAGCTCCTCCTGGCGACGAGCTGGCCACGTGGCGCGCGCTGGTGCGGCGGCATACGCCGAGGGCAACCCCCTCGGCATAGGCTCGACCATATGGTCATGCCGGGGGCCTATGCCGACGGCATAGCCCTCGGCGTATGCCCTACCATTTGGTTTTTTCGATTTAAATTGGGTTCCAATTCATCTAAATTCAGTTCAGCAGGTCCAATACATCCAAATACATCGAAATTCATCCAAATTCACCATAATTCACATAAATAGCATGAAATCCACATAGTAGCATACAAATACATCCAAAATCACCATAATTCACATAAATAGCATGAAATCCACATAGTAGCATACATGGTGCATGTAGTAGCATACAAGAGGAGAGTGCCATGTCATCCAATACATAGTAGTAGGTAGCAAATGATGGCAAGCAAGAAGCCCGGTGCCGACTAGCGGAGGAAGGACCCGGGCGGGGTGTGTCCGCCCACATCGTTGGCGAAACGAGGAGCCCGGGGTTTCGCTCCGGTAGAAGCTGCAGAAGAACCACCTGGAGAAGGACCGGTAGCACGCCCAGGAGAAGTCGATGGAGAGGCACCGGGAGTAGTCCCAGGAGTAGTCGACGGAGAGGCACCAGCAGAACGCCCAGGAGACCGACCACCTTCATGAACCGGTGTGACCTCGCGCCCACCCGGCGATGCCCGGTTCCCGGACCATCCCGTTCCCTACGTGTTCCCTACATGTTAGCAACTTGCGAGGCAAAGGAAAGTGGTAACTACCGGTTTGGCAAAGAACTTACCTCCGGTGTGGATCCGTAGTAAGTCGCAGCGAAAGCTGCCCTCGATGGCATGATAGGCATGTCCCCCGCCACGGTAACTCGAGCCGGTGGCGGTGTACCGATAGACATAGAGATCATCATTTCCTGCAAGATAGGTTACAAGTTAGGCTTTGCAGAAATAAAGCATCAAACCGAGACTTGTCATCTACTTGCGCGAGAAGGAAGATTCAGACTTACTGATATATACGTCATATAGGCCGTATTCTGCCTATTCCACTGGGCAGCGGCCTGCTGATACGCTTCATTGCAGGCTTCGAAGGCCGCCTCAAAGTCAGGCTACAATTTCAGAAACAATGAATCTCGTAAACACTTAGCCATGTAGGAAGGAAAACCGGAAAGAGGATGAAAATGAGGAAACTTACATCGTAGGCGGGTGGACGAGCGAGGCCGTGGACGAGGCTGGGGGCTGCCGGCGGTGAGGGTATGCTTGAGGCGCGTGTAGCTCGTGGAGTGGGTAGGCTTGACCGCCTTATTCATCCAAGGGAAACGGCCATGCGGACGCCCGTGCCCCGACAGGACCAACGACTCCTCGTCAACCGGAATGCTCAAGGGGTCATCCACCTCGGGGTGACGAGACTTGACCATGTCGCAGTAGTCCTCCTTGGCGGCCTTGGCATTGCCGTAGTACTCGTGGCTGAGGCAATGCGGGATTGGGCTTACGCTTCGTCCGCATCATGTCATATATCCGGGCATCATGAAGCACCACCCCAGGTGGTGCCTCGGCCACCTGCATCGCGAAAAGAAAAGTTAAGCGTACCACAAATGAGACATGGCGGGAAATGAATGAAGGTCGTTCCATGTATATACATACCTTTTTCCCCTTGAAGCGGGTGTAGTCGCGGTTTCCCGCGCAGGTGTGTGCCACCGGTGCCTCGGTTCTCCATGTTACGCCTCGACACGGCTGCAAACTCCTCGTCCTGCCCGAGCCACCTCGCCCTAATCAGCTCCTCCCATGCCTCCCTATGCTTGCTCGGCCCACTCCGGACAAACCTGAAAACGCAATACCGAGCTCAAGATAATTCAATGAAAACTTAGCAGCAATGTAGAATCTCATTGACATTTTACTCACCGACATGTACTCCTCAATGGTCATTGCCCATTCGTCCGTAGGCTCGTTACCAACATAGTACTCCTTCTTGACCCTCTTACCCTTGTTAGCCCAGAAGGCACTAGCGCTGGTGAACTTTTGGTTGTACCACTGCTGCGGTGTCAACCTCTCGCAAGCGCCACGCAAAGTGAGACGCGCCTGCGTGTCATGCTCCGGGTCCACACGATAGAAGCACTTCAATCATGCATAAATCAGTTGTGAAAGTCATGAGTTAGCACATTAGGGTCATCAACTATGAACGGTGCTCGAGAAATATATGCCTTACCCGGAACTTGGTGGTCACAGCCTCGGCAGTGTCGCGAAGCCTACGGCAGGGGCATCCTCATAGTCCGCCCAAGTAGTGGCTAGCTTCGTCGGGCCACCGGGGACCGTGCTAAGGGGAGTGTATCTGCCGGGCCGAACTTCTTAATCGAGCCCCAAGCAAGCTGTTAGGCATGCGGGGGGCTTGGCATCCCATGTCCGATTGCTTGCAAATAAATCACACATTAGTACACATGCCAAATTGTTTATTATGCCCAAGATGAAAATACATGTTCGAAATTTCTGAAGTAGTACACTTACTCATCGCTCGAAGGAATGATAAGGGCCTTGTCATCATGGGTCTTCGGCTCCTTCCTCGCATCGGGGACTCTAGCTTCTCCACGAAGCTTCAAGGGCTTCAGCGCACCCTCATCCTCCATCACCTCCAACTCAGCCCTAGAGTCCGACTCGTGTGTAGACTCCGTCTCCATCTCCACCTCCCCACTAGACGGACCCTCTAGGTACAACTCAGGAGCCACGTCGCCGAAGCGGAGGGTGGCTCGTCAAAGTCCATGTGTACCCCGCCGCCACCTCGTCCTCCACCTCGTCCTCCTCGTCCTCGTCCTCGACCTCCACCTCGTCCTCCTCGACCTCGTCCTCCATCGGTACCATCGGCGTAACGCGGATTTTGCACCGGGGCTCGATCACTCCGTCTAGTGGGTCTAGGAATATTCCTCTTCACCTGCGCCGGCGTCTTAAGCAAGCTCTCGGAGTCTGCCTTGCCGCTGCTCATATTGTCCGATCACCGCATTGAGAAGAATAAAACGAGTTAAGCACAAAGACATATTATATGAAGATACTAAGAATAAAAGGCACAATGCAATTAAGAAGCATGTTGACATAATAAAATGAAGATACTAAGAATAAAAGGCACAATGCAATTAAGAAGCATGTTGACATAATAAAATGAAGATACTAAGAATAAAAGGCACAATGCAATTAAGAAGCATGTTGACATAATAAATACTAAGAATAAAAGACCCTCACCAGCCATCATCGCTTTGAGG
>NC_061509.1:240371484-240392772 GCF_022539505.1 Lolium rigidum | reverse complement strand
GGTGGTAGGGGCAAAACATATACACCGACCAGGTCGGTGGCTACCGGCCACCGCACACCCCCTGGTCGGGTATGGGCCAGGCCCATTTGGGTCTATTTAGCCTGTGCAGTTCGTTTTTGCTTTTTTTTTCTGGTTTTCTGTTTTCTTTTCTTTTTTCTGTTTTCGGTTTTGTTTATATTTTTTTAGATTTGAAATTTTTATTTTTTTAAAATTGTTCAAAGTGAAAGAAAAAAATTTAAAAATGTTCAAATTTGAAAACCGTTCAAATCTAAAAACCGTTCAAATTTGAAAACCGTTCAAATTTAAAAACCGTTCAAATATGAAATTTGTTCAAATTCAGATTTTGTTTAAAAATTTAAAATGTTCAAATTTAAAATTTGTTCAAATTTTAAAAATATTCAAATGTAAATTTTGTTCAAATTTAAAATTTGTTCACATCGAAAATTGTTCAAAATCCAAAAATTGTTCATATATAAAAATAAAAAACTAGAAAATAATGCTTTCAATTTTTCGAAAATATACAAATTTTGGAAAATTTTGTTTTTCCGAAAAAATTTCACATTGGCATTTTAAATTTTTATTTTTAAAAAAGAAATGAAACAGCAAAAAAGGAGAAAAACAGAAAAAACGAAAGCAAACGTCACTGGGCCGGCCCAACAGGCACCCTGGGGGGTGCGGTGCCTGGTCCGCACCGACCAGGGTGGTGTATAGCACCTCCCGGTGGAAGGGACCAGCGACGAGGCGCCGCTCGCGCTGGTGGGCTGTTCGCCGTGGTGCTCCTGGGCCAGGTTCATCGCCTGGGCCTCTTCTACGCCCACGGGTGGCCCATTTGGTCTAGCACGTTTTCCTTCCGTCCACGCGCGTGAACTGTCGGCCGGCATGGGCGAGCGAGATGCTGCTCTACCTGTGCTAAGAGCATCCCCACTCGTTGGCGCTCCCCACGCCCAAATCCGGCGAATTTTTCGTCCGGATTGGAGGAAGATTTGGCGTGGGGAGCGCCGAAGTTTCAGCCGTCCCCCCGGCAGGAAACCCCCAACCTCGACCATTTGACAAATTTCAAACAAATTCAACATAAAATTTAACAAGTTCGGCAAACAAGAGTACGAAAATTGCTGAAACAAATTCGGCGATAATCAGTACAATGTTTAACAAGTGATGAAACAAATGAAGCACACAATTTCACAATTTTTGAAACAAATTAAGACAGACTAGTTGGCGTCGGCGTTGCCTCGGAGCCTCCATATGTGCTCCACCAGATCATCTTGCGGCAGTCGATGCATTGTAGAGTCTCGAATCTCCCGGCGCATAGCAAAGAAGGCGGCCCATGATGGAGGCACCTGGTGATTAGGGCTGTGCAAGAGGACCCTCTCTCTCATATGGTGTTTCTTGCTTAGCCGGAGGAACCGGATGCTTTCGCTCATCTTCAATAATCATATTGTGTAGGCACACACAACGGTTCATCACCTCCCACATCCGATCTTTGGACCAAGTCATAGCGGGGAACCGGACGACAAGCAAATCTCTGCTTGGAGGACACCAAATGCACGCTCGACGTCTTTTCGGCAAGCTTCTTGTTTCTTGACAAACTCGCAAAGTTTGGGGGTGCTAGGGTTGGAGATAGTCTTCACAAATGTTGCCCACTTTGGATAGATACCGTCTGCAAGGTAGTATCCTTTGTTGTAGTGCCGACCATTGATCACATAGTCCACCGGGGGAGCATGACCCTTGATGTCTACGCCCCCTCCTTTTCCTGTAGACAGTGTTGGGCCTCAAAGAGCAGAGGTTTGTAGAACAGCAGCAAGTTTTCCCTTAAGTGGATCACCCAAGGTTTATCGAACTCAGCGAGGAAGATGTCAAAGATATCCCTCTCATGCAACCCTGCAACCACAAAGCAAGAAGTCTCTTGTGTCCCCAACACACCTAATAGGTGCACTAGTTCGGCGAAGAGATAGTGAAATACGAGGTGGTATGAATAAGCGAGTAGCAACGGTGCCGAAAAATAGCTTGCTGGCGTGTAGTTGATGGTGGTAGTATTGCGAGCAGTAGTAACGCGAAGAAACGAGTAAACAAGCGGCGATAGCGATATTTAGGAACAAGGCCTAGGGATCATACTTTCACTAGTGGACACTCTCAACATTGATCGCATAATAAATAACTCTTTCTCATATGTGCTACATACACTCTTTTGTTGGATGATGAACACATTGCGTAGGATTACACGAACCCTCAATGCCGGAGTTAACAAGCTCCACAATAATGTTCATATTTAAATAACCTTAGAGCATAATAGATCATTGCAAAATAAACCAAGAACTAACATAGTGCACACACTGCCCACATTACACTATGAAGGAGGAATAGATCACATCAATACTATCATAATGATAATTAACTCCACAATCTACAAGAGATCATGATCATAGCCTACGACAAGAACCACACGGTGCACACACTAGTCACCTTTACACCATGCAGGAGGAATAGACTACTTTAATAACATCACATGAGTAGCACACAACTAGTAGCGATACAAAGCTCATCATATGGATCTCAATCATGTAAAGCAGCTCATGAGATCATTGTATTGAAGTACATAGGAGAGAGATTAACCACATAGCTACCGGTACAGCCCCGAGCCTCGATGGAGAACTACTCCCTCCTCATGGGAGACAGGTTGATGGAGATGGCGGTGGAGATGGCAGCGGTGTCGATGGAGAAGCCTTCCGGGGGCACTTCCCCGTCCCGGCGGCGTGCCGGAACAGAGAGTCCTGTCCCCCAGATCTTGGCTTCGCGATGGCGGCGGCTCTGGAAGGTTTCTGTGGGTTTCGTCGAACTTATAGGGTTTTCGCGACGGAGGCTTTAAGTAGGCGGAAGGGCAGCCTCGGAGGGGGCCTGGGGGGCCCACACTATAGGGCGGCGCGCCCCCCCCTCTGGCCGCAGCAGGGTGTGGTGTGGGGCCCCCAGGGCTTCCTCCGGCGGCTCTCGGGTGTTCCGGATGCTTCCGGGCAAAATAGGAACCCGGGCGTTGATTTCGTCCAATTCCGAGAATATTTCTTTACTAGGATTTCGAAACCAAAAACAGCAGAACAACGACATCGGCACTTCGGCATCTTGTTAATAGGTTAGTTCCAGAAAATGCACGAATATGACATAAAGTGTGCGTAAAACATGTAGATAACATCAAAAATGTGGCATGGAACATAAGAAATTATCGATACGTCGGAGACGTATCAGCATCCCCAAGCTTAGTTCTGCTCGTCCCGAGCAGGTAAAACGATAACAAAGATAATTTCTGGAGTGACATGCCATCATAAACTTGATCATACTATTTGTAAAGCATATGTAGTGAATGCAGCAATCAAAACAATATATATGACATGAGTAAACAAGTGAATCATATAGCAAAGACTTTTCATGAATAGCACTTCAAGACAAGCATCAATAAGTCTTGCATAAGAGTTAACTCATAAAGCAATAATTCAAAGTAAAAGCATTGAAGCAACACAAAGGAAGATTAAGTTTCAGCGGTTGCTTTCAACTTATAACATGTATACCTCATGGATATTGTCAACATAAAGTAATATAATAAGTGCAATATGCAAGTATGTAGGAATCAATGCACAGTTCACACAAGTGTTTGCTTCTTGAGGTGGAGAGAAATAGGTGAACTGACTCAACAATGAAAGTAAAAGAATGGTCCTCCATAGAGGAAAAGCATCGATTGCTATATTTGTGCTAGAGCTTTGATTTTGAAAACATAAAGAGAGCATAAAAATAAAGTTTTGAGAGGTGTATGTTGTTGTCAACGAATGGTAGCGGGTACTCTAACCCCTTGCCGGACAAACCTTCAAAGAGCGGCTCCCGTTTTATTTTATTTTTGGATGGCACTCTTTCCAACCTTTCTTTCACAAACCATGGCTAACCGAATCCTCGGGTGCACTCGCCAACAATCTCATACCATGAAGGAGTGCCTTTTTATTTTAGTTTTATTATGATGACACTCCTCCCAACCTTTGCTTACACAAGCCATGGCTAACCGAATCCTTCGGGTGCCGTCCAACAATCACATACCATGGAGTAGTGTCTATTTTTGTTAATTAATTTGGGACTGGGAATCCCATTGCCAGCTCTTTTTGCAAAATTATTGGATAAGCGGATGAAGACACTAGTCCATTGGTGAAAGTTGCCCAACAAGATTGAAAGATAAACACCACATACTTCCTCATGAGCTATAAAACATTGACACAAATCAGAGGTGATAAATTTTGAATTGTTTAAAGGTAGCACTCAAGCAATTTACTTTGGAATGGCAGGAAATACCATGTAGTAGGTAGGTATGGTGGACACAAATGGCATAGTGGTTGGCTCAAGGATTTGGATGCATGAGAAGTATTCCCTCTCGATACAAGGTTTAGGCTAGCAAGGCTATTTGAAGCAAACACAAGTATGAACTAGTATAGCAAAACTCACATAAAAGACATATTACAAGCATTATAAGACTATACATCGTCTTCCTTGTTGTTCAAACACCTTACTAGAAATTATCTAGACCTTAGAGAGACCAATTATGCAAACCAAATTTTAGCATGCTCTATGTATTTCTTCACTAATAGGTGCAAAGTATATGATGCAAGAGCTTAAACATGAGCACAACAATTGCCAAGTATCACATTACCCAAGACATTATAGCAATTACTACATGTAGCATTTTCCAATTCCAACCATATAACAATTTAACGAAGAGGAAACTTCGCCATGAATATTATGAGCTAAGAACACATGTGTTCATACGAACCAACGGAGCGTGTCTCTCTCCCACACAAGCATGATGTAATCCAATTTATTCAAACACAAACAAAAACAAAAGCACACGGACGCTCCAAGTAAAGTACATAAGATGTGACCGAATAAAAATATAGTTTCGAGGGAGGAACCCGATAAGTTGTTGATGAAGAAGGGGATGCCTTGGGCATCCCCAAGCTTAGATGCTTGAGTCTTCTTGAAATATGCAGGGATGAACCACCGGGGCATCCCCAAGCTTAGACTCTTCACTCTTCTTGATCATAGTATATCATCCTCCTCTCTTGACCCTTGAAAACTTCCTCCACACCAAACTCGAAACAAACTCATTAGAGGGTTAGTGCATAATCAAAAACTCACATGTTCGGAGGTGACACAATCATTCTTAACACTTCCGGACATTGCCCAAAGCTACTCGGAAGGTAATGGAACAAAGAAATCCACCCAACACGGCGAAAGAAGCAATGCGAAATAAAAGGCAGAATCTGTCAAAACAGAACAGTCCGTAAAGACGAATTTTAAAATGGCACCAGACTTGCTCAGATGAAAATGCCCAAATTGAATGAAAGTTGCGTACATATCTGAGGAGTTCAAATTTTTTTGAGCTACCTACAGAGAGGCAGGTCGGAATTCGTGACAGCAAAGAAATCTGTTTCTGCGCAGTAATCCAAATCTAGTATGAACTTTTCTATCAACGACTTCACTTGGCACAACAAAACACAAAACTAAGATAAGGAGAGGTTGCTACAGTAGTAAACAACTTCCAAGACACAAATATAAAACAAAGTACTGTAGCAAAATAACACATGGGTTATCTCCCAAGAAGTTCTTTCTTTATAGCCATTAAGATGGGCTCAGCGAGTTTTAATGATGCACTCGCAAGAAATAGTATTTGAAGCAAAAGAGAGCATCAAGAAGCAAATCCAAAACACATTTAAGTCTAACATGCTTCCTATGAAAAGGGATCTTGTAAATAAACAAGTTCGTGAAGAGTAAAGTAACAAGCATAGAAAGATAAAACAAGTGTAGCTTCAAAAATTTCAGCACATAGAGAGGTGTTTTAGTAACATGAAAATTTCTACAACCATATTTTACTCTCTCATAATAATTTTCAGAGGCATCATGAACAAACTCAACAATATAAGTATCACATAAAGCATTCTTATTCACATGCATAAAAGTATCATTACTCTCCACATAAGCATAATCAATTTTATTAGTTGTAGTGGGAGCAAATTCAACAAAGTAGCTATCATTATTATTCTCATCATCAAATATAGGAGGCATAGTATCATCAAAGAAAATGTTCTCCTCAATGCTTGGGGGACTAAAAAGATCATGAAAACCAGCTTCCCCAAGCTTAGAACTTTCTATATTATTATCAACAATGGTGTTCAAAGCGTTCATACTAATATTACTACCAACATGCAAATAAGATTCCATAGGTTTTTTTAATTTTCGCATCAAACAATCCATGTTTTAAATCGGGAAATAGAATAAGAAGATCATTCTTGTCCATTATGCCAAACTAGTGTAAACAAGAAACAAAAAGATGCAATTGCAGGATCTAAAGGAAATAGCTTCGAGTACTTACAACGGCGAAAATAGCTTAGTAGCCGAGATCCGGAGTGTGAGTACCTTTTACCTTTCCTCCCGGCAACGGCGCCGAGAAAATAGCTTGATGTCTACGCCCCCTCCTTTTCCTGTAGACGAGTGTTGGGCCTCCAAGAGCGAGAGGTTTGTAGAACAGCAGCAAGTTTTCCCTTAAGTGGATCACCCAAGGTTTATCGAACTCGGGGAGGAAGAGGTCAAAGATATCCCTCTCATGCAACCCCGCAACCACAAAGCAAGAAGTCTCTTGTGTCCCCAACACACCTAATAGGTGCACTAGTTCGGCGAAGAGATAGTGAAATACGAGTGGTATGAATAAGCATGGTAGCAACGGTGCCGGAAAATAGCTTGCTGGCGTGTAGTTGATGGTGGTAGTATTGCGACAGTAGTAACGCAGTGAAAACGAGTAAACAAGCAGCGATAGCGATATTTAGGAACAAGGCCTAGGGATCATACTTTCACTAGTGGACACTCTCAACATTGATCGCATAATAAATAACTCTTTCTCATATGTGCTACATACACTCTTTTGTTGGATGATGAACACATTGCGTAGGATTACACGAACCCTCAATGCGGAGTTAACAAGCTCCACAATAATGTTCATATTTAAATAACCTTAGAGCATAATAGATCATTGCAAAATAAACCAAGAACTAACATAGTGCACACACTGCCCACATTACACTATGAAGGAGGAATAGATCACATCAATACTATCATAATGATAATTAACTCCACAATCTACAAGAGATCATGATCATAGCCTACGACAAGAACCACACGGTGCACACACTAGTCACCTTTACACCATGCGGGAGGAATAGACTACTTTAATAACATCACATGAGTAGCACACAACTAGTAGCGATACAAAGCTCATCATATGGATCTCAATCATGTAAAGCAGCTCATGAGATCATTGTATTGAAGTACATAGGAGAGAGATTAACCACATAGCTACCGGTACAGCCCCGAGCCTCGATGGAGAACTACTCCCTCCTCATGGGAGACAGCAGCGTTGATGGAGATGGCGGTGGAGATGGCAGCGGTGTCGATGGAGAAGCCTTCCGGGGGCACTTCCCCGTCCCGGCGGCGTGCCGGAACAGAGAGTCCTGTCCCCCAGATCTTGGCTTCGCGATGGCGGCGGCTCTGGAAGGTTTCTGTGGGTTTCGTCGAACTTATAGGGTTTTCGCGACGGAGGCTTTAAGTAGGCGGAAGGGCAGCCTCGGAGGGGGCCTGGGGGGCCCACACTATAGGGCGGCGCGCCCCCCCCCTCTGGCCGCGCCAGGGTGTGGTGTGGGGCCCCCAGGGCTTCCCTCTGGTGGCTCTCGGGTGTTCTGGATGCTTCCGGGCAAAATAGGAACCTGGGCGTTGATTTCGTCCAATTCCGAGAATATTTCTTTACTAGGATTTCTGAAACCAAAAACAGAAGAAAACGAGCAGCGGCACTTCGGCATCTTGTTAATAGGTTAGTTCCGAGAAAATGCACGAATATGACATAAAGTGTGCATAAAACATGTAGATAACATCAATAATGTGGCATGGAACATAAGAAATTATCGATACGTCGGAGACGTATCAGCATCCCCAAGCTTAGTTCCGCTCGTCCCGAAGCGAGGTAAAACGATAACAAAGATAATTTCTGGAGTGACATGCCATCATAAACTTGATCATACTATTTGTAAAGCATATGTAGTGAATGCAGCAATCAAAACAATATATATGACATGAGTAAACAAGTGAATCATATAGCAAAGACTTTTCATGAATAGCACTTCAAGACAAGCATCAATAAGTCTTGCATAAGAGTTAACTCATAAAGCAATAATTCAAAGTAAAAGCATTGAAGCAACACAAAGGAAGATTAAGTTTCAGCGGTTGCTTTCAACTTATAACATGTATACCTCATGGATATTGTCAACATAAAGTAATATAATAAGTGCAATATGCAAGTATGTAGGAATCAATGCACGGTTCACACAAGTGTTTGCTTCTTGAGGTGGAGAGAAATAGGTGAACTGACTCAACAATGAAAGTAAAAGAATGGTCCTCCATAGAGGAAAAGCATCGATTGCTATATTTGTGCTAGAGCTTTGATTTTGAAAACATAAAGAGAGCGTAAAAATAAAGTTTTGAGAGGTGTATGTTGTTGTCAACGAATGGTAGCGGGTACTCTAACCCCCTTGCCAGACAAACCTTCAAAGAGTGGCTCCCATTTTATTTTATTTTTGGATGGCACTCCTTCCAACCTTTCTTTCACAAACCATGGCTAACCGAATCCTCGGGTGCACTGCCAACAATCTCATACCATGAAGGAGTGCCTTTTTATTTTAGTTTTATTATGATGACACTCCTCCCAACCTTTGCTTACACAAGCCATGGCTAACCGAATCCTTCGGGTGCCGTCCAACAATCACATACCATGGAGGAGTGTCTATTTTTGTTAATTAATTTGGGACTCGGGAATCCCATTGCCGGCTCTTTTTGCAAAATTATTGGATAAGCGGATGAAGCCACTAGTCCATTGGTGAAAGTTGCCCAACAAGATTGAAAGATAAACACCACATACTTCCTCATGAGCTATAAAACATTGACACAAATCAGAGGTGATAAATTTTGAATTGTTTAAAGGTAGCACTCAAGCAATTTACTTTGGAATGGCAGGAAATACCATGTAGTAGGTAGGTATGGTGGACACAAATGGCATAGTGGTTGGCTCAAGGATTTGGATGCATGAGAAGTATTCCCTCTCGATACAAGGTTTAGGCTAGCAAGGCTATTTGAAGCAAACACAAGTATGAACTAGTACAGCAAAACTCACATAAAAGACATATTACAAGCATTATAAGACTATACATCGTCTTCCTTGTTGTTCAAACACCTTACTAGAAATTATCTAGACCTTAGAGAGACCAATTATGCAAACCAAATTTTAGCATGCTCTATGTATTTCTTCACTAATAGGTGCAAAGTATATGATGCAAGAGCTTAAACATGAGCACAACAATTGCCAAGTATCACATTACCCAAGACATTATAGCAATTACTACATGTAGCATTTTCCAATTCCAACCATATAACAATTTACCGAAGAGGAAACTTCGCCATGAATATTATGAGCTAAGAACACATGTGTTCATACGAACCAGCGGAGCGTGTCTCTCTCCCACACAAGCATGATATAATCCAATTTATTCAAACACAAACAAAAACAAAAGCACACAGACGCTCCAAGTAAAGTACATAAGATGTGACCGAATAAAAATATAGTTTCAGGGGAGGAACCTGATAAGTTGTTGATGAAGAAGGGGATGCCTTGGGCATCCCCAAGCTTAGATGCTTGAGTCTTCTTGAAATATGCAGGGATGAACCACCGGGGCATCCCCAAGCTTAGACTCTTCACTCTTCTTGATCATAGTATATCATCCTCCTCTCTTGACCCTTGAAAACTTCCTCCACACCAAACTCGAAACAAACTCATTACAGGGTTAGTGCATAATCAAAACCTCACATGTTCAGAGGTGACACAATCATTCTTAACACTTCTGGACATTGCCCAAAGCTACTGGAAGGTAATGGAACAAAGAAATCCACCCAACACAGCGAAAGAAGCAATGCGAAATAAAAGGCAGAATCTGTCAAAACAGAACAGTCCGTAAAGACGAATTTTAAAATGGCACCAGACTTGCTCAGATGAAAATGCCCAAATTGAATGAAAGTTGCGTACATATCTGAGGATCACGCACGTAAATTTTCAAATTTTTCTGAGCTACCTACAGAGAGGCAGGTCGGAATTCGTGACAGCAAAGAAATCTGTTTCTGCGCAGTAATCCAAATCTAGTATGAACTTTTCTATCAACGACTTTACTTGGCACAACAAAACACAAAACTAAGATAAGGAGAGGTTGCTACAGTAGTAAACAACTTCCAAGACACAAATATAAAACAAAGTGCTGTAGCAAAATAACACATTGGTTATCTCCCAAGAAGTTCTTTCTTTATAGCCATTAAGATGGACTCAGCAGTTTTAATGATGCACTCGCAAGAAATAGTATTTGAAGCAAAAGAGAGCATCAAGAAGCAAATCCAAAACACATTTAAGTCTAACATGCTTCCTATGAAAAGGGATCTTGTAAATAAACAAGTTCATGAAGAGTAAAGTAACAAGCATAGAAAGATAAAACAAGTGTAGCTTCAAAAATTTCAGCACATAGAGAGGTGTTTTAGTAACATGAAAATTTCTACAACCATATTTTCCTCTCTCATAATAATTTTCAGAGGCATCATGAACAAACTCAACAATATAAGTATCACATAAAGCATTCTTATTCACATGCATAAAAGTATCATTACTCTCCACATAAGCATAATCAATTTTATTAGTTGTAGTGGGAGCAAATTCAACAAAGTAGCTATCATTATTATTCTCATCATCAAATATAGGAGGCATAGTATCATCAAAGAAAATGTTCTCCTCAATGCTTGGGGGACTAAAAAGATCATGAAAACCAGCTTCCCCAAGCTTAGAACTTTCTATATTATTATCAACAATGGTGTTCAAAGCGTTCATACTAATATTACTACCAGCATGCAAATAAGATTCCATAGGTTTTTTAATTTTCGCATCAAACAATCCATGTTTTAAATCAGGAAATAGAATAAGAAGATCATTCTTGTCCATTATGCCAAACTAGTGTAAACAAGAAACAAAAAGATGCAATTGCAGGATCTAAAGGAAATAGCTTCGAGTACTTACAACGGCGAAAATAGCTTAGTAGCCGAGATCCGGAGTGTGAGTACCTTTTACCTTTCCTCCCCGGCAACGGCGCCGGAAAATAGCTTGATGTCTACGCCCCCTCCTTTTCTCGTAGACAGTGTTGGGCCTCCAAGAGCAGAGGTTTGTAGAACAGCAGCAAGTTTTCCCTTAAGTGGATCACCCAAGGTTTATCGAACTCGGGGAGGAAGAGGTCAAAGATATCCCTCTCATGCAACCCCGCAACCACAAAGCAAGAAGTCTCTTGTGTCCCCAACACACCTAATAGGTGCACTAGTTCGGCGAAGAGATAGTGAAATACGAAGTGGTATGAATAAGCGAGTAGCAACGGTGCCGTGAAAATAGCTTGCTGGCGTGTAGTTGATGGTGGTAGTATTGCGACGTGATAGTAACGCGATAGAAACGAGTAAACAAGCAGCGATAGCGATATTTAGGAACAAGGCCTAGGGATCATACTTTCACTAGTGGACACTCTCAACATTGATCGCATAATAAATAACTCTTTCTCATATGTGCTACATACACTCTTTTGTTGGATGATGAACACATTGCGTAGGATTACACGAACCCTCAATGCCGGAGTTAACAAGCTCCACAATAATGTTCATATTTAAATAACCTTAGAGCATAATAGATCATTGCAAAATAAACCAAGAACTAACATAGTGCACACGCTGCCCACATTACACTATGAAGGAGGAATAGATCACATCAATACTATCATAATGATAATTAACTCCACAATCTACAAGAGATCATGATCATAGCCTACGACAAGAACCACACGGTGCACACACTAGTCACCTTTACACCATGCATGAGGAATAGACTACTTTAATAACATCACATGAGTAGCACACAACTAGTAGCGATACAAAGCTCATCATATGGATCTCAATCATGTAAAGCAGCTCATGAGATCATTGTATTGAAGTACATAGGAGAGAGATTAACCACATAGCTACCGGTACAGCCCCGAGCCTCGATGGAGAACTACTCCCTCCTCATGGGAGACAGCAGCGTTGATGGAGATGGCGGTGGAGATGGCAGCGGTGTCGATGGAGAAGCCTTCCGGGGGCACTTCCCCGTCTCGGCGGCGTGCCGGAACAGAGAGTCCTGTCCCCCAGATCTTGGCTTCGCGATGGCGGCGGCTCTGGAAGGTTTCTGTGGGTTTCGTCGAACTTATAGGGTTTTCGCGACGGAGGCTTTAAGTAGGCGGAAGGGCAGCCTCGGAGGGGGCCTGGGGGGCCCACACTATAGGGCGGCGCGGCCCCCCCCACTAGCCACGCCAGGGTGTGGTGTGGGGCCCCCAGGGCTTCCCTCTGGCGGCTCTCGGGTGTTCTGGATGCTTCAGGGCAAAATAGGAACCTGGGCGTTGATTTCGTCCAATTCCGAGAATATTTCTTTACTAGGATTTACTGAAACCAAAAACAGCGAGAAAACAGACAGCGGCACTTCGGCATCTTGTTAATAGGTTAGTTCCAGAAAATGCACGAATATGACATAAAGTGTGCATAAAACATGTAGATAACATCAATAATGTGGCATGGAACATAAGAAATTATCGATACGTCGGAGACGTATCAACCCTCAACAAGCTTGGAAAAGACCGGGGAGCAGTTTAGGACGTTGATGTCATTGTTGGATCCAGGCATACCAAAGAAAGAGTGCCAAATCCAGAGATCATGGGTAGCCATCGCTTCAAGTATCACGGTGCGGCCTTTTTTGTGACCCTTGTACATTCTCTCGCCACGCAAACGGACAGTTCTTCCATTGCCAATGCATGCGATCAATGCTTCCAAGCATCCCTGGAAAACCCCTAGCTTCATTTGTTGCAAGGATCCTCTGAGTGTCTTCGACAGTGGGTGATCTCAAGAAATAGTCCCCGAACACTGCTATGACGGCCCTGCAGAACCGGTAGAAACAGTCAAGAGCGGTGGACTCCGCCATCCGAAGATAGTCATCTGCAGTATCACCGGGATAGCCACTGTGCACTTCTGCAGTGACGAAAATCCAACCAAACCAGTGCAATCCGCCTTGCATCTGAAGTAGGGATCAAAGTGGCGGATGGCATACACAATTTGCAGAAATAGCTTTCTGCTCATCCTGACAACGACGCCGGAAAACACTCTCACCGTGCAATGGATTGTCGGTGAAGTAGTCGGCGTACAACATGCGGTATCCCTCCATTCGCTGTCTCGGCTTGCACTTCCGGCGACCTCGTGCCGACCCACCACGTCGACCAGTTGCCAGTCCGGCGTACATGCTTGCCAAGCAACCGAGGATCATCATGTGCTCGTCGTCTTGGGCGGCTGCTGCCATCTCTTCTTGCATAAGCTCGACGAACATCTGCTCCTCCTCTTCGTCCGAGTCCATGGCGGGCGAGGCAAATGGACGAACACCGACGGGCGTGGTCGAGGCAACCCGAGCCGCGAGCGACGAGGAGCAAGCGGGCCGGAAAACGAGGCCGGCGGAAGAGCGACCGGATAGGCGGTCGTCCAAAGATGGCGGAATATAGGCGAGGTGGGGAAGGAGGGGCGGCGGAATCGCGGGCAAACAAGCCGGCGGGGTGGTGCCGGCGGCGAGAGAGATACGAGGGGTGGGAGAGATTTTGAGCGACGTGGCGGTGGGGTTCGTGCGTCGAGTCACCGACAGATCGGGCCCTTCCCCGCTTTTCACTCGTCCGGAGTCCCCGAGTGCTCCCCGGGGGGCCGGGGGTGGCGTGGGCTCGCCGGATGGATGAAGGGCCAAATCCGGACGAAAACGAGGAACCGGGGGCGCGACTGGGCCGAATTTCGCCGTCCGGATGGAAAAAACGTCGCTCGGGGGCCTCGTCGGGGGCACGAGTGGAGATGCTCTAATGGTCTACGGCGACGTCGGACATGATCATTTTCGTTACCGACCCGCCTCCGATACGTACCCATCAACGTCAGCGAGTCGATACAGTAGAGTAGATCGTGTATTGTTACTCTGATCTGATCATATTCTCGGGTTCATCGGAAATGGCCGCACGCCACGGCCCATGACGGCGAGATCTCCCATTCACGCCGCCGAATAGGCCTCACGAAACGCTGGAACAGAGCAGTTCTTTTTCTCCCTCTTCTTTACGATAAGCGGTGGGATGGAACAGTTGACTTGCTTGTGGACGCTTGCTCGCCCCGGATCCACCTATGCGCCATGCTCCCTTTGCTATGGGGCTACGCATGGCCGGGTAGCCCAGCTTCCAGGGGTGGTCATTCGGTCATGACCGAGAATTCGGTTTTTCTTCAATCTATTTAGAATTTGGTCATAAAAATACGAAGATCGAAATATACTAGCTTGTTTTACTACCCGATAAATTCGGGTACCCAATAGTTCGGGTTGGCGTTCGGTCATGACCGGACATCATGGTCAATGTTGTCAACACAAATATTAGACACTATTTAGTAAAAAATTGGTAACATTTTAGATGTATTTTGGACGTTTTTTTATTGCATATATTATTATCAGTTGACAGGAATAAACGTTGAACAATCTAAACAAAAATGTAAAAATTCTAGAGAAGTTTGATCAACATTCAAAAATACCACATCTCATGCACATCACACAATTCTAAAAATTGGGACAGTCTCACGTAAAATTCGGTCAGTTCGGTCTATTCGGTTATTTGGAAGAAATAACCGAATTGATCAAACTAAATTCGATCTATAAAATTTTCTACCCAATTTCTTTATCGACTATTTTGGTCTTGGTCTTTTCGATTTTGATTTCGGTCATCGGTTTTTTCCCACCCCTACTTCCACTAGTAGAAAAAGGGACTTCCATCCAGGCCTTTAGTACCGGTTTTCTTACGAACCGGTACTAAAGGGTGCATTGTTGTATTGCCCAAGCCTTTAGTACCAGTTCGTAAGGACCTTTAGTACCGGTTCGTGTCACGAACCGGTACTAAAAGGTTAGCGTCAGCCGAAAAACCTTTAGTACCGGTACTAAAGGTTTTCCTGCTTACCACGCACCTACACCCCCCCCCCCGTGGATCGCCTTTTTTTGCTTTGTAAAATACAAATGAAAATGATAGAAAATTCAACAAATAAAATGTTTTCAGATTCTTATATGTTATGCAACCTACTATTCGGTGAAATTAAGAAATTCGAATTTTGACTTTTTTTGCAAAATAAGTTTCAAAAATGGTTAAAACGCATTAACTTTTGCATACGACGCCGGGAAAAAACGTATAATATATCAAAATCATCGTGGGAAAAAGTTTTACCCGGTTAGCTAATTTTTAGATTCTCAAAATTCCAAATGAAAATATGAAAGCAGGAAGATTTTAGTTTTTTCCAGAAATTCAGGATTTTATATATTTCTAAAAAATTTAATATTAAAATTAATAAGTATAAGATTTTTTGAATCCCAGAATATTACTATTACTTTTAGCAAATTATAAGATTTTCAAATTTTCAGGTTTTAGGTTTGGCAAAAAAATATTAATAAATAAATAAAAATAATATAAATTAAAAATGTTAATTTTATTTATTTATTCAACATTATTATTACATCATTACTTTTGTTTATTAAAAGAATTATTTGGAACTTAAACAATAAAGAAGTGGACATCGACCAACATGTTAATATGATTGATATGATACTACTATCAACAACATGCGCGCGAAGCACTTGGAAGTGGGACGCGAAGGAACTCGGAAGTTAAGCGTGCTAGTGCTGGAGTAGTGTGAGGATGGGTGACCGACCGAGAAGTTTGACCACGGGTAAGTAATTTGACTAGAGATTAAGTGTAGTTAGAGACTAAAGAAAATACTAGAAATTCTGAAAAAAATAAAAAAAAGGGAGTGAAAAAGAAATAAAATAAAAAGAGGGTGTGAAAAATAATTAAAAAATGGATAAAAAAATTAAACGAAATAGCCTTTAATACCGGTTCGTGTTACGAACCGGTACCAAAGGTCTCCAGCCCCCGGGTTCCTCCGTGGAGGCACCGGTACTAAAGGTGGGAGGCTTTAGTACCGAATCTTTAGTACCGGTTTCTAAAACCGATAGTAAAGGCCCTTTAAAACCGGTACTAAGGGGGTTCTCTACTAGTGTTCCATGTACCGCACCACTGTGCCCGGATCCTCTACGGAGCCAGCTGTCAGCGGATCGACAGAGGACTACAGCCAGCCAGCCATTCCATCAGCGAATCTCTAGATCTGCAACTGGATTACTACGACTCCATGCCAAAGATCTAGCAAAGCTAGGGCATCACAATTCACGGGTCAGGCACGAGGAGGAGGAGGCTTCTTTATTTCGAGTCGTCGTAAAAATGATTTCCTTCCCGGAAACACGCTCGGATTGGATGGGAGTTAATCATGGAGGGATTTCACCCTGCGTCGTCGCCAGCGAAATCCACCATTTTCATGGATCAGCGGCCACTGTGGCTGCCGAGCCTAGCACTAGCTAGCACCCTACGGCGACTGATTTGCCGGCGAAGAAGCACAAAATTTCCCTTGAGCACCAATCCGTAAGTCTACCTTTTCCGTTGAGCCATAATCTCAGCTGGGAAGATAACTGAAAGTGTCCGATGAGCACCAGTTCTCTCGTCATTAAACAGAAAATCAAACACCATATTTGTTACTACCTCTGGACTTAAAAAATTGACGCGCCTGTCTGCCAAAATCATGCATACACATGCCTCCCTCCGCGTCGATTAAATCCGATCGGAGGGAGTAGTTTAAGAAAAAAATGGGGAAAAACCTCATATAAACACACAGTTTAATACCTTACAAATAATCTCCATTCCACTACAAACAGCTTTAACGCATATCTATTTGAGGGATTTGTTAGAGATGCTCTTTTCTAGAAAGGACTAGAGTAACCGTACCGTGCACATACCACTTGGTGAACCGTCATGCATTTTGTAATATTATATTTGGTACTACTAAGCAAGATACAATTAAACTGGACAACTTCTGTTTAGAAATTTCTAGATATGTGCTATGCAAAACTCATTGTCATGATACTAAAATATACACAAACACATATAAACATACTTAAGTACATCAAAGGGGCACAAAACCAATCCATAGATGACATGTTCAGAAATTTCTCAAAGTCAAATTAGTTTTCACGATGAACCGGAGTTCTGCGGTGTGTATTCACAGTAATGGTACATTATTGAATTGTACGAAAACAAACTTTAAGTTTTAATCATATGTAAGACAAAACAAAAATAATTGAGACTAAAATCTAAAGCTTTTACCACTCAATTGTATTCTAGATGTGTATGCAAGTAAAAATATTTTGTATGAATATATAGTCAATGGACTATGTTCTAATAGGACTAGCCCTACCAAGTGTTTTCTTAAACCTCCATCCAAAAAATCCATTAGCTTCCACCATATCTTAGATACCATCGATAGGGTAATCCCTATTATTGTTCCATGATCATGTGAAGATGTGCGGGGTTGTATCATGTAGAAAATACTTCCATGTCAGAGAAGACAAATAATAACGTGAAAAGGACCTTATTGCCGTGTATGGTCTTCAGTGGAGTTCCAAGCCTCCAAGTATATATTGATGTCTATCATCTCCAAGTACTAGGGTGTCAAGCGGCTGGGCTGTTGGCCGTGGTGCTCCTGGGTCAGATCCCTCGCACATGGGCCTCTCCTGCTCCTCCTCGGATCCTCCCATGTTTTCCTTGAGCGGGAGGGACCGATCAAAACGAACGACTGCCGACACTCCAGAGGAAACAAGACATGGTGGCACGGTCTAGGGTGGGCCCCACACCACCTGTGCTCGTTAGGGTCTCGTGGGGTCCCCTCCGGTATTTCTTCTTATATTATGTCTCCAAAAAATATTGACTTCAGAAAATCTTCACTAGTTTCCTAAGGTTCTTGAAACTTAATAGTACATAAAATAAAAAAATTCTATTTTGCAGAGTTATCATTTATTAAGAAACAGTAAAATGGATCTACCTAGAAGCCACCACAACAATTTGATGTTTCCATCCGTTGGATCCCCGAAGCACACGTCCTAGATTCCGTCCACTGAGCGTGCGAGGGGTTTTTGGGCCGGGGGTTGCTTTACACCGACCTGGTCGGTGGCGAGCGAGGAACCGCACACCCCCGACTGTTGTTGGGCCCGGCCCACGATCCTGATCGACTGTTTTCAGTCCCGCTGGTTCAACGTGGCTTGCTGGGCCTAGCCCAACAGCATCAAGTAAACATTTTTCTTTTTTCGTGTCTTTTCTTTGTGTTAATTTTTTATAATTTGAATATTTTTAAAAATTGTAAATTATCAAATCTGAACTTTTAAATTTTAAAATCGAGCATTTCTGATTTAATAATTTTATCAAGTTTTTCTCTTTTTTTTAATTTGAACAAATTTTAAATTTGAACAATTTTAAGTTTGAACAATTTTCTAATCTGAACAATTTTGAAGTTTAACTAATTTTCAAATTTGAACAATTTTTTAATTTGATCAATTTTAAAATTTAAACATTTTCAAATTTAAACATTTTTCTAATTTGAACAAATTATAAATTTAAACATTTTAAAATTTAAACAATTTTTTAATTTAAAATTTTCAGAATTTGAAAAAAAAGAAAAAAAAAGAAACAGAAACAAAAAAGAAAAGAAAGAAAACAAACAAAAAAGAAAGAAAACGAATAAACAGAAAACGAAAATAAAATAAAAAAACGAAAATGGGTCGGGCGGGCCCTATACCCGACCAGGTGTGCGGTGCTTGGTAAGCACCGACCTATCGGTGTATAGGATTCACCTTTTGGGCCCGATGTTTCCGGGCAGCTACTGCGTAAATGGACCTAGGCGTTCTTTCGTTAGTCAGGCCGAATGGGGCCCAACTGCTTATAGAAGGCCCGAGTGGTATCCAACATGTGCCAACAAACGGAATCGTCTCTCCCGTTTTCCCCATCGCCTCCCCACGGCGGTGGCGCCGTACGATTCGGCCATCCTCCTCGACGTTCACACGAGCTTTCTCCACATACGCGTGATCCTCAGTAGCATATCCTCGTTCGCCGGACTATCTCCTTGCCACTGGTGTCTAGCATCGTATCCCCTTAACAGTCCACCAACGTGGTCGCGACGGCGGCTGCTCCCTCGCGCGGTTGTGGACTGGCTCATGTGTCTTCTGCCTTCTCGAAGACGCAGGTGGCGGCATAGTGGCGCGACTTTTTTTTTGACCGGGCTCGCAGCTCCTGCTTTCCCTTTCCCGGCAGTGTGTGGCGGCGGCCGCGCTCTCGGTGGTGGTGAACTGCTGGTGGCGAAAGAGATGGAGGGAAACCTGTTTCTCTTCCTGGTGATACCGTGCTCATCTCGCGTGGGGCCGTGGGCGCGTATGAAATCGGTGCTTCTGCGGCGGTCAGTGCTCTGGAATTGTTTCCTTCTGTAAGGAGGAATTGTGCGTGATTGGGAATGGATCGGTTTAACACTATTAGGCTCTGAATCCAGTGGACTTGATCCCATGGTGATGAATCTTTTTTTTAATAATTGTTGAATCTTCTTATGCTTAGCTTTTAATACAATAGCTGACATTATAAGATTGTTTGCCTAATTAGTGATTAGACATGCTCATATAAACACTTCTTCACATCTTTTTGCCCTTATGGCTCCTTAGTCCTTATGATACCTGAACTGCATAGGTCGTGATGCAAAACTCTCTGTTTACTTGAAGTAACGTTGGAATTTTGATACTTCCATATTCACATTCTCATATGGGGGCCTTCTCTGTTTCTTTTCTAGGATCGCTTACAACTCTTTGAGACGACTATATCAGTGCATACAGACCTTGGGAGACTGGACACAACAGCTTGAGCACATTTTTGTTGAACCACTTTGACCCAAGAGCTTTGTTTGGAGAGCTAGACATGGTAGAACAGAAAATGTTACTGCATCTCCTTGTCATGCATGCTTCTCTTTTTTGTTATTTATTCGCCTGCCTGAACGATATGAAACTTAGGTATTGCCTCATCTTTGTTGTAATCTTGTGAGGTTGCTTGTTGTTGACATCACTGATGGTGCTCCAAAACAGTATTCAGGAACTACAATTTTTCTTTTTTGCTTCTTGTTGTCTCTGAATTCAGAACGACGCCTTTCATAAGCATTACAAGAGAGCTGCTTAAGAACATTCAACTGGCTGATGAGTTGATCGTACGATGTCTTCTCTCTGTTGCCAATCATATTTCATTTGTCTGCAAGATTTCTTGCCTCAATGTCCCTCTGGTTTAAATTTCTTAGGACTTGGCAATGGAGACCAGCAGGTCCAAGGAGAGTAACTCGGTAGCAATAGAAGTGAGACAGATGCATATGGAACAAATTGTGTTCTTGTTTTTTTCTAATTGGTACATGTACAGAGTAGTGTGGATCATCATATTTTCCCGAGGCAATCCAATATATCAAAGAACCTATGTTACATTCTTGTGGTTCCACGCTTCTTTATACATAATGCATCAAGGGGAATAAAGTACAAATCTGAACATGTCTACTGGTAATATTGTGTGTTCAATATGGTTTGTTCGACGTCTTAGTGTTGGCACATAGAACCACGTTTTCACCGCCAGTATGGAAGGAAGTCGGTGCTCGTGTTGTGGTGTATTCTGATGAATTGGATTAGAACTAATTCTTACGACACCTTCTCCTTGGTCATATAGTAATATTGTTGTTAAACCTTTTGATTAAGAGAGATGTACCAGTATTTACATACTCTGAGAAATCATCCTTTTGTTGTGAAAAATTGATGTTGGTATGCTGTATTTTTCTCTTTGCAGCTTCTTTCATAGGAACAACTTGCTGCAGTTATATTGAAGAGCTATTGGTCCTCCCCCCTCCATGAACTTGGTCCTACATCCGAGGTATGTTAATCTACTCTATGTATAATAAAAAGACTCCAAAACATTTACATTACAACGACAAAATTATAAGTTTGCAAGCAAGCACAATTCCTCAAATTTATGCTAATACAATCTATTTTGTTGTGAGATCCATAACAACATCATAATTTTTCTTGACAATGGTTAAAAAATATAATCTAACCATAAGTGATTATGCAACCATTAAGCAAACACTTCCTTGATGGCGTGTAAGACACACGTCCGTTGGGAACCCCAAGAGGAA
>NC_061509.1:240263416-240371384 GCF_022539505.1 Lolium rigidum | reverse complement strand
CTTGAGCGAGGAGGAGGGGTTGAAGTCCTTGCGGAACCTTCAGAGCCCGATGGCCTTGGTCCAAGCTTGAGCGCAGGGCTGAGAAAAAGAAAGAAAGATAGTTGGAAAAAGCAACCGGAAAAAGAACTTGGCAAAAAAGAGGCAAGCCGAAAAATGAAAAACTTACCCGGAAGCAGTTGGCATCGCCTTGCGCCCGTAGCGGCGCACGCCCACTTCCTTCTCCCCCAAGGGCTCGGTCCGGAAGCGCTTGGAGGGAGGGGCCTGGCTGGAACCGGCATTAGATGCCGACTGCTTGTTCTTTTGGCCCTGGGCCATGAGTTTGTCCACAAACTCGGAGCCGGCCTCGGCGCGCAGGGGTGGCACGCGCTCGTGGATCTATGAATTAAATATGGCTAAGAAGCAATTCGCAGGAAAGCAATAGTGGAAAAGGTAAAGAAACCGGAAAGGAAAATACCTCAAGCATGGTCAGGTCATCGGAGGACCCGGTTGGCTCCGGCGGAGTCCGGCCAAGATGCGCTGCCGGGGTCTTGCCCATCTTCAGATCCTTCCAAAAGATGTAGGGATCTGGGTCGAAGGAGTCAAGGGCGCGCTTCTGGCAAGATCCTCGCCGCTCTGCTTCAATGAGGGGGAAGCGGTCCTTGGCCTGAAACATGAAAAAAGAAGATTAGCAAGAGCAGAAAGTTACCGGCCAAAAACGACCCCAATTGCATAATCCCTTACTTCTTGGGTCGGAGGGTTAGTAGTGCTGAGGGGAAGGAGGCCCCATTCCAGTCAAACGGCATAGCAGTTTGGCAAATCTGCTTAGCCTTGCGAACAACGTCTTTCTTGCTAAGGGGACGGCCTGTGATCTTGGTAGGATCGTCTGGGCCATACATCTCGCTCATCCTATGCGCGCGGCGCTTCAGAGGAAGCACTCGGCGTGAAATAAAGGTGCGGATGATATCATCCGAGCAGATGTTGGTCTCCTTCTTCAGAGAGGCCAGGAAGCGTACCACCCGGTTAGTTTCAGCATGATCTGTCTTCGGGTTGTAGCTCCAGTTGGTTCTGCTAGGAGGCCCCGTTTGGAAAGGAGGAAGATCAATAAGATCGGCACGGCCGCTGTTCTTCACGTAGAAAAAGGTTCCTTGCCAAATGCGGCAGGATTCGAGGCCGGCAAACTTAAGGAAAGTGCTCCCCTGGCGAGAGCCAACGATGCAAGATCCGCACTCCACGGGCGGCTTGGGCTTAGGGATCTCCTTGCCCCGGACGGAGTTAATCCGCAAACAAAGAAGCGGGCAAACGTCTCACGAGTGGGACGAATGCCGATATAGGCCTCCATGAAGGTGGCATAGCAAGAAAGGTAGAAGATGGCGTTGCCGAGAAGATGGTGAGGTTGGAGTTTGTAGAAATCTAAAAACTCCCGGAAAAAGGGGAGGCAGGAAGGCCGAAGCCACGCTCAAAGTGAGCAAGAAAAACAACATATTCACCGGGCTCGGGGTCCGGTTCGATTTCATCGCCAGGAATCCGGCAAGTGACTCCTTCCGGAATCCTACGGGACCGGTACAACCAATCGATCTCATACTCGGTGACACTGGAGCCCATCCAGGCTCCGCGGGTGATTGGGGAAGGCTCAGCGCCGGATGATTGGCTGGAGCTACCGGATGCTTCGCCGAGCTACTCGCTTCAAGGTGGCTACCGGATGCTTGGCTAAAGCTACCGGATTCTAAATGGCCACCGGACTCTTGGTGGCTACCGGATCCCCGCTCGGTTGCCGGAATCGGTCTCCATCGGATCTGAAGCCGTGGATTCGCCGGGAGATTGTCTACGGCGCTTAACGGGAAAATAAGAAGAAGGTGCGGATGAAGATTCCTCGTCAGACATTGGATGGGTAGGCGAAAAAACAGAAATCCCACACTTGGACCCCGCGTGAAGATCTACGAGTAAGAAGAAAACCAAAGAAAAAGAGGAAATAAGAACACCGTAGACCCAAGATCTGAAAAGCAAGCAGATGGCGAGCGAAGTAAGATTGGAACTAACCTTGAGCGTCGCAGTCGCTGAGGAAGACTTTCGCCGGCGAAGGAAGGGACCTGCGGTCGCCGACGAGCGCCGTCGACGGCGAGGCGGAGAAGGTCACGAAGAAGCAAGAATGCAGCGCGCTCGAAGAAAGTGCTACAGAAGATTCCCGCACGACGAGGTCCGGCGGAAGCGCGGCGTAAGTTCGCCGGGCGGCGAAGCTCAAGCGAGCAACGGCGGACGGAGAGCGGTGAAGGCGCAGAGGCGAGGAGCACTATGCGCGAAGGTAGGGGAATGCGGAGAAGAGGAAGAAGAAGGGGCAGTTGTGCTTATAAAGGAGAGAGGAGGTGGGCCGAAAACCGCTGGGCCTCGGCGGTTCGCCTCGCGGCCCGCGACGGTTCGTGCCACGGGCCGCCACGTGGCAAAGAGGTACACGCGAAAAAAGGGGAGGCCACACGAAGGCGCACACGGGATCCAAAACGGTTAGTGGGATCCGCAGCAGTGCATTAAATGGGCGCGCGGGAGTCGAAGCGAAGTGACAACTGACACTGGCGTGACAGTTAATAGTGCGCATGTCACTGACAGGCGTGGGGCCCAAAATATTCTCGACTTCGCCGAGGAAAGAATAAAAGCAAATGATACCGGAGAAAAGAGACGCCGGAACGTGCCTCGCAAAGAGAAGAAAACGAATAAGGGTAGAGGTGCCGGAACCAAGCTCAAGGCATGAGTGATTAAACCGGTATCTTAAAGAGATGAAAACCTGGCATGGTCTGTAGGATAGAATCCTCCAGGCTATACCAGCTTCGGGGACTAATGTTGGGGGGATAACCCCCGGTATGCCAAAGGCATGCCAAACCGGATGGTTTGAGCCATCAAGATACCGGTTTAATGTTCGTACCGGAACTTAAAGATATGAACTTAGCTAAGTGAAGCTAAGCCGGTATCCCCAAGAGGGGAATACTGGAACCGGATAAGAAGACACCGGGCTACCGGAAAGAAGAGCAGTCGGCAGGATCTGGTCAAAGATTCTCTCCGGAGCTAGAAGACAAAGATGAGATAAGCAAAGTAACTTTAGACGAAGGGCTGACGATAAAGAGAAGGATGACGGTCAAAGAAGCCGGAGGACGTCAAGCATCCCCGATTAAAGAGGCCTCCGGTGTCTTCTATGATTAAAGTAGCTTTGTAAAGTAGTTTGTCTAGTCAAAGATGCCATTAGGGTTTCTTGCCTCGTAAGCCACCCTCTCCCCTATATAAGGAGAGGGGGCAGCCCCTCTTACGGGCGGATACGAAGGACACGAAGAGATAAGAACACTTGTACTGAGAAACTTGTATCCTGTTGAGATCAATAAAGAAGATGATCTAGAGCGAGTTCTTCCTTATGTCTTTCTTCTTGAACCTCTAGCCTTGGTTAAGTTCTTGAGGAAACCATCCGGAAGTTCATCCCATCTAATCACAAACCCTCCCCCGAATCCTCTTGCGTCCATTCGGCCCCAATCTAAGCCATCCTATGGCATCTGTCTGTTCACCACGACGACAAAAGCTCTAGCACAAATATAGCAATCAATGCTTCCCTCTGCGAAGGGCCTTTCTTTTACTTTTATGTTGAGTCAGTTCACCTATCTCTCTCCATCTCAAGAAGCAAACACTTGTGTTAACTATGCATTGATTCTTTTTTTTAAACAGAAGGCCGTAGCCCTGCCTTAAATTAATAAGGCCGTTTCCGGCAGATACATAGTGCATTACACAGCTTACACAGCTTACAAGCCTCAAAGAAACAAGCACACGAAAGATAAGAAAGAAGCTTTGCTTGAAGCGCCGAGACCATCGTCTTCCGGAATGTCGACACATGGGAGGAGGGACCATAGGAGGCGCCATCAACGGAAGAAATCCTCGCATCGCTTCGAGATGAACAAACTCCACCCGCTCACGGTATCTGACTCCGAAGAGGGATCCCATCCCTCTCGCTCATGATCGCCGAGCGCCGCACCGTCGAGAATCAGAGAGGTTCCCCCAAGAACACTCCGGAGCGAGTTGAGGTCCATTGAAGAGATCGAGATCAGCTCGCTGCATCGGACAACACACCACAAGCACCTCCAACCCACAAAGCACCGCCACCGGGAACACGCAAGCCGACGAACGAAGACGCATCGGGAAGAACGGCAAACAGAAGCAAGCAACCGCCATAGGACCGGAGATTGACAAGCAACCTCCCGCTCGACGTATCACCGCGGATGAAGCAACGCCAAGAACCAACACCGACAAACAGGAACTCGCCAACATCCCAGCAGCCCCAGACGGTGCCTTCAAGAAGGGGAACGACGCCATGGCGCCGCCACCGCCCACGTAGGGGTTAGGATTTTCACCCAAGGCAGGGGGTGGGTGGGGGAAGACGGAGACCTCAACGAAGCGTCCAAGGAGGGAACCGACGCCAATGGCGTCGACAGCGCCGTGGCCACCGCCAGCCAGGGGTTTCCCCCGGTCCCAATCACCCCACCACCATTCACCCGGCCAAATCGCAGATCCGGTCGGGGAACGAGAGCTTCAAAGGTCGGGGTCGGAGATCTCCCAGATCTGACGCCGAAGGCCGACGGAAAGGCCCGCACGCCGCGCCATCCGCTCGCTGCAACCCCGCCGCCCGCACGACCGAGGACGCAGGCCAGCACTCACGGCCGCCGCTCGCCGTAGAGCCGACGCCGTCGCCACCACCCGGAGCCGCCGCTCCGGCGTCCAAAAGCCTCCACCTTGGGCACCACCTGCAGCATCTCCGCGCCGCCGTACCGCATCCAAACCCACATCCGGGAGCCACCCGCCGCCACGAGGGAAGGGCCGGCCGCCGGGTTCCGGCACTGGGAGAGACGCGAGAGGAGGACGAAGAGCCGCCGAGCAGCATCCTCGGACATGGCGAGCTCGACGCGACCGCCTCCCTCCTCGCGACCGCGGCCCGAGCTGCCAAGGGCCGAGGCCAGGAGCCTGGGATCAAATCCCCGCCGCCCCCTTCACCGACGCCGCGACCTTCGGCCAGCAGCGCCTCCGGGGGGGACGAGGAGGGGGGCCTGGGCGGCGGCGGGCTAGGGTTTGCCCCCTCGGTCGCCTGGAGGAGACGACCCGAGGGGAGCGAACGGGGGAAGGGGGGCCAGTTTGTGCATTGATTCTTACATACTTGCTTATTGCACTTGTTATATTACTTTACATTGACAATATCCATGAGATATACATGTTATAAGTCGAAAGCAACCGCTGAAACTTCAAATCTTCCTTTGTGTTGCTTCAATACCTTTACTTTGATTTATTGCTTTATGAGTTAACTCTTATGCAAGACTTATTGATGCTTGTCTTGAAAGTACTATTCATGAAAAGTCTTTGCTTTATGATTCATTTGTTTACTCATGTCATTTACCATTGTTTTGATCGCTGCATTCATTACATATGCTTACAATAGTATGATCAAGGTTATGATGGCATGTCACTCCAGAAATTATCTTTGTTATCGTTTACCTGCTCGGGACGAGCAGGAACTAAGCTTGGGGATGCTGATACGTCTCCGACGTATCGATAATTTCTTATGTTCCATGCCACTTTATTGATGATATCTACATGTTTTATGCATACTTTATGTCATATTTATGCATTTTCCGGCACTAACCTATTAACGAGATGCCGAAGAGCCGATTCTTGTTTTCTGCTGTTTTTGGTTTCAGAAATCCTAGTAAGGAAATATTCTCGGAATTGGACGAAATCAACACCCAGGGGCCTATTTTTCCACGAAGCTTCCAGAAGACCGAAGAGAAGACGAAGTGGGGCCACGGGGCGCCGCCACACTAGGGCGGCGCGGCCCAAGGGGGCCCGCGCGGCCCTAGCGTGTGGGGCCCCCGTGACACTCCCGACTCCGCCCTTCCGCCTACATATAGTCTTCGTCGCGAAACCCCCAGTACGGAGAGCCACGATACGGAAAACCTTCCAGAGACGCCGCCGCCGCCAATCCCATCTCGGGGGATTCAGGAGATCGCCTCCGGCACCCTGCCGGAGAGGGGAATCATCTCCCGGAGGACTCTTCACCGCCATGGTCGCCTCCGGAGTGATGAGTGAGTAGTTCACCCCTGGACTATGGGTCCATAGCAGTAGCTAGATGGTCGTCTTCTCCTTATGTGCTTCATTGTCGGATCTTGTGAGCTGCCTAACATGATCAAGATCATCTATACCGTAATGCTATATGTTGTGTTTGTTGGGATCCAATGGATAGAGAATACTATGTTATGTTGATTATCAATCTATTACCTATGTGTTGTTTATGATCTTGCATGCTCTCCGTTATTAGTAGAGGCTCACGGCCAAGTTTTTAGTCTTAACTCCAAGAGGGAGTATTTATGCTCGATAGTGGGTTCATGCCTCCATTAAATGCGGGACGGTGACGAGAAAGTTCTAAGGTTGTGGATGTGCTTTGTTGCCACTAGGGATAAAACATTGATGCTATGTCAGAGGATGTAGTTATTGATTACATTACGCACCATACTTAATGCAATTGTACTGTTGTTTGCAACTTAATGCTGGAAGGGGTTCGGATGATAACACTGAAGGTGGACTTTTTAGGCATAGATGCATGCTTGGATAGCGGTCTATGTACTTTGTCGTAATGCCCAATTAAATGTCACAATACTCATCATATCATGTATGTGCATGGTCATGCCCTCTCTATTTGTCAATTGCCCAACTGTAATTTGTTCACCCAACATGCTATTTATCTTATGGGAGAGACACCTCTAGTGAACTGTGGACCCCGGTCCATTCTTTTACATCGAATACAATCTACTGCAATACTTGTTCTCTATTTTACTGCAAACAATCATCATCCACACTATACATCTAATCCTTTGTTACGACAAGCCGGTGAGATTGACAACCTCACTATTTTGTTGGGGCAAAGTACTTTGGTTGTGTTGTGCGGAGTTCCACGTTGGCGCCGGAATCCACTGGTGTTGCGCTGCACTACATCCCGCCGCCATCAACCTTCGACGTGCTTCTTGACTCCTACTGGTTCGATAAACCTTGGTTTCTTACTGAGGGAAACTTGCTGCTGTACGCATCACACCTTCCACTTGGGGTTCCCAACGGGCGTGTGCTTTACGCGTCATCAGTACATAGGAGAGAGATTAACCACATAGCTACCGGTACAGCCCTTAGCCTCGATGGAGAACCACTCCCTCCTCATGGGAGACAGCAGCGTTGATGGAGATGGCAGTGGTGTCGATGGAGATGCCTTCGGGGGCACTTCCCCGTCCCGGCGGCGTGCTGGAACGGAGACTCCTGTCCCCCGGATCTTGGCTTCGCGATGGTGGCGGCTGCGGAAGGTTTCTCGTACCGTGGCTTTTCGTATCGAGGTTTTAGGTCGGGGACCCTTAAATAGGCGAAGAGGCGGAGTCGGAGGGCGACGGGCGGTGACACAATAGGGGCGCGGCCCGGGCCACGGCCGCGCCACCTGTCATACGGTGGCCACTGTGGCCCCCTCTGCGGTTGCTCTCGGGTGTTCGGAAGCTTCGTGGAATTCTAAGATCTTTGCGGCGTTGATTTCGTCCGATTCAGAGAATATTTCCTTACTAGGATTTACGAAACCAAAAACAACGAGAAACGACAAGCTGGCCCTTCGGCATCTCGTCAATAGGTTAGTTCCGGAAAACGCATAATATAATGACATATGATGTGTACAAAACATGTGAGTATCATCATAAAAGTAGCATGAAACATAAGAAATTATAGATACGTTTAAGACGTATCAGTTGGCCTATATATGTAGGGTTTAATTAGGGTTAGGGTTAGGGTTAGTGTTAATTATGGTATAGGGTCTAGGGTTTAGGGTTTAGTGTTTAGGGTTTAGGGTTTAGTGTTTATGTTTTAGGTTTTAGGGTTTAGTGTTTAGGGTTTAGGGTTTAGTGTTTATGGTTTAGGGTTTAGTGTTTAGGGTGTTTAGGGATTAGGATTAGGGTTTTAGGGTTTTATGGTTTAAGGTGTAGGGATCATCGATCGAGTGCGCACACACATTATTAGAGGCACCCGCGCCTTTGCGCATAAAGTGCATGCGTATATATATAAGTGTGTTTCTTGGCCACCAACGATATATAGATCGAGAGATAGAGATTGAAATCCCCAAGAATATGTTCAAATATACGCACACACATGAATTATTAGAGGCACCCGCCTTTGCGCATAAAGTACATGCGTATGTGTGTTGTTACGGCCACCAACGATTGATCGAGAGAGAGGATAGATTGAAATCCCCAAGAATTAGAGGACCCCCTTGCACAAGTGTTGGCCATCTATATATAATATGAATCCCAATAATGTTCATACATGATAGGGCATATGTGTGAAGCAATTTCTTTTCGAGAACTTGTAAAGATTCAAATTTATCAGTGCTAATGGAAACTAGTGCACATTAGAGGACCCCTTGCACACGTGTTGGCCATCTATGTATAGTTTGAATCCAAATAATGTTCATACATGATAGGCTATATGTGAATCAATTTTTACTTCCAAGAACTTGTCAAGATTCAAATTTATCGGTGCTAATGGAAACTAGTGCGCACTAGGCAGAGCCCCTTGCGCAAGTGCTGGCCATTACATATAGTTTAAAACTCAAGAATGTTCATACATGATAGGCCATATGTGCAAAGGAATTTTTTCCCGTGAACTTGTCAAAATTCAAGTTTATCGGTGCAAATGGAAACTAGTCCAAAAAATTACATAGAGGTCCAAGAGAACTAGACAATAACTAATAGGACCCGCAACTTTACAAAAAGGACCCCAAAACATATAGAAGAAAATCAATCGAGTCCTTCTGGACCGCACATCGAGATCTACGCTCCGCATCCTTTCCGGCAACTCCATCGCCGGGGACGCACCACTTGGGACGGTGTCGCGGTAGTCGCCGGGACGAAGGAGAAGAAGGGCCTCGACAACGACATATTGGCTGCGAGAAGGGCCGGCTGAAAGGCCAAGATGTTCACGGGCAAGACGGATGGCGCGTCGTTTGCCCGAGCTTGTGAACGTTAGCGGCTTGACTTCCCCATTGGCCGGATCCGAAGCCTCGACCAAAGCAAGCCTCACCGTTAGCGCCATCACCTTGATGGCACCGAGATCGAGGTTTGGCAGGCAAGATCCGCCGGATTCACCATAGGCCGGATCCGAAGCCGATGACGAGACCCCCGACTCCATTGCGCCATTCTGCTCATGGGAAACACTGGATCTAAGCTTACAACAACATGAACTCCCTCGGATCCAGATTAACTGACTCAACTTTGCTTATCTAAATATGGATGTATCCACACATGTTTTTACTCGAGATACATACACATCTAAGGAAAGTTGAATCAATTAATTTAGTTCGGAGGGTGTACGATATACAGAGAGAAGTCGACCTCGTCTCCGGCCGGCGAGGCTGCAGGAGAGAAGGGGGAGAGGAGCCGGGGGAGTGGGAGAGACTCGAGAGAGAAAGAGAAGAGGAAGAAATGAGAGCTCCCAGGGAAGAACATTATTTTTGTCGTTCGCTCGTAGCTTGAAGCGAAAATTTCGGCCGCGCGCCAAATCATCCCGCCGCATCCATTCGAAAATCCCGTGACCAGTTTTACCCTTTTAACCCTGGTCCGGAAGCTACAACCCACCGACCATGGAGGGCTCATTCGATAACAATGAAATATCTTGCCTAGATCCCGAACCCTCCCCACAGGCCCACACCCACCCACCAACCATTCGCCCCATTAGCTCAAAAATACTCTCACACGCCAAAGCTACGACTCTCTACGGTACTAGATGCTGCTTCGCCGCCGGCATACTCCTCCACGGCTTAGCCTTGATCGTGTTGGCTGTCCACCCACCTGATCCGCTCCCCGCACGCCCTCGCCACGCGACGGATCCGCTTCACCGCCAGACCTCGCCACCGACGGATGCGCTTCACCGCCGACCTCGCCACGCAGACGGATCTGCTTCACCACCGACCTCATCCACGGCGTAGCAATCAACGCCTTTCTCGTCGACGCACCGGATCCTCTCCAGCGGAACAGTTTCTACTTCACCGCGCCCCCCCTCCACGAAGCCGATCTATTCCACCGACTACCTCGGCGCGCGGCGCTGTATCAACTTCACCGAATCCCTTGCCGACCAACCAGATGCTGCTTCACTAACGCCCGCTTCTGCTGAAACAGGGGTCGACTCATCGTCTCCGCGTTTGCCGCAGCTGGAATGCAAGTTGCCGCCCCGTCCACCCATGCCGAGCTTGGTTAAGTACGCTGGCTCGTTAGATCGCGGTGTTTCTTTAGCCATGTTTTGTGTAGTTATTTGCGAGATCTCATATGCCATTAAATTTCTTGATGTGTTACTTCGCATGAAGTTCGTTTAAATATTGTAAAGTACCAAAGCATTATCACGGTCGCTACCATCTGTTCATTCTACGACACTGTGTGCATCCACATATTTATAGGGGACCCATTCATTTGCTGCTATAGCTTGTTTTTGTACTCGCATGCTATTCCTTTTATAGTCATGCTATGGGCATTTCCAAGTCTGGTTGTTCTTATACCACGTCATTAGCTCACCGCTAGCCGCTAGCTGTTTTCTCGTGTCTGCTATTCTCTTCACTGCTTTTATAATCATGCTATGTACATTTCCAATCGCTTGCTCTTATACCTCGTCTTTAGCTTATAGCTATTTTTTCCATGAATGCTCTGTCGCACTGACTTGTATAGTTATTCTTTGCGTGCATGTCCGGTCTTTGTATTATACGTAGACTAACTTGTCAATGTTATTTTTCCTAGGGATTGATCATGCGAACCACTTATTAGAATATCCAACATTAACGAGCGGGGACGCTAGGGAAGGTTGGAATCTGAGTTCTTGGTTGGTAACTTTGGCGGTTTACTTCCGTTATTATCCATAACCTATATGCATTGTTCCTTATGCAAGAGATTAACACTTGGAACCACTGCCATAGCAATGCCATCCATGCTTTACTATGTTTACGCCTATTTGATATGCTTGTCTTGGAGCAAGCTGCGAAGGTGATTTGAACCCGACATTTGGTCATTCTTAATGCCGAGTTTACTTTATGTGGAAAACCTTGGCATTACCCTACTCTAAATCTGAATGTCCGAAATTCGTATCTCATGCAAAGCAACATCTAGTTGTTTTTAATCGATATCACGGTAAATATTGGCTTATTAATTTGGTAGCTCAAGTTTTTTGTTATTTGAAACCAGGCTGACTTGGTCTTAAATGTGATATCTAAACACAGATTAAGGACAATGGAGCGGGAGGATTAGCATTTCACTTGATGGCTGAACCTAAAATGACGAGCATGTCGACCACGACTAGTGCACGCAAGAGAAGGACTGCGGCGAGCCGGTATGTTACGCTACATCTTTGTTATCGATCTCTACATTGCGTAATACATGTTTGAATAGTTAATTGTTGTAACTATTTTTGCAATATTACGAGAATGCATTTTTAGTGAAGCGAGTCATCATTAGAAGATAGTCGCCAAAGCGACCATGTGCAACATTATGATGTAAATGCGCTTAGTACAAGTTCCATACATTGTCTTATTTATGCAACTTGTTATTATCTTATATCTACATTGCATAATAAATGTTTGAATAGTTCATCATTGTAACTATGTTTGCAATATTATTAGAATGCGGTTGTAATGAAGAAGTCCTTAGTAGAAGATAGAGCGCAAAAAGGTTCGGCGTGAGCCTATGCAACGATATAATGTAAGTCCGCGCTTAGTACTTGTGACTATCTCATATCGACAATGCTTAATACATGTTTGCATAGTTCATCGTTTAACTCTTTTTGCATTATTATCGGAATGCGGTTACGATGAAGCAATCTTCATTAGAAGAGGCCCACAAAAAGTTCTGATCTTTCTTCGATGCATCCTCTCATAGCAGTCAACCTAGACCATTCCTTTCATCAAACAGTGAACATCTCAAAGTTTGTACTTTATAAAAGACATGGTATTGCTTTGCTTTAAGGTCTGTAGGTGATATGTTTACCAAGAGTACACAAGATTCAATCAAAGGCGATTGCCAAATGTCAACGTGTTATTGATGATGCTAATAGAAGTCCTCAATGATTCTATGTAATTTTTTTATTTGGGCACATTAATTGCCTTGTAATTTTCCTAGTTATTTTATTTGTGTATGTAATTGTGTGTATCATTGATATCGGATTATAGGCTCATGAAATTTAATGCAAGTTGACTAGTCAAACAACCGGGGCCATATAACGAATGGGTGGCTCATTAACGATAGTGTGGGACCCGCTTTCATTTTGGGGCGGCTCACTTACTTATTGGGCGGCCGATTAACGATAAAGTGGGACCCACGTGCTTTTGGCCGGCCCACTATCTTGTTGGGCCGGCCCACTTGCTACATGATGGACCCCACATACTAAATGGGTAGGCCCTTTAAAAGGAAAGTGGGACCCACACTGTGTTTTTGGCCGGCCTACTAGCGTGTTGGGCCGGCCCACTGCTATATGGTGGACCCCACATACTAAATGGGTCGGCCCTTTTAGGCGGAAAGTGGGACCCACCTGGTGCTTTTGGCCAGGCCCACTATCTTGTTGGGTCGGCCCACTTGCTATATGGTGGACCCCACATACTAAATGGGCGGCCCTTTAGCCGGAAAGTGGGACCCACTCGAGTTTTGGCCGACCACTATCTTGTTGGGCCAGCCCACTTGCTATAAGGTGGACCCCACATACTAAATGGGCTGGCCCATTAACGGGAAAGTGGGACCCACCTGCGCTTTGGCCGACCTCGGCTTGGGTGGGCTGGCCCATTTGATCTAATGTGGACCCCACGTACTAAATGGACCGGCAGATAGCGGGGAAAGTGGGACCCACATGCCAATTGGGCGGCCAATAACTTCTTGGGCCGGCCCACTTGCTTTAAGGTGGACCCCACTTGGTAAATTGGTGGCCTAGATAACGAGGAAAGTGGGTCCCACATGTTTTGTGGGCGGCCCTTTTGCCTGTTGGCCAGGTCAAACGAGTGCATTCGGCCCGGCCCACATGCTTAGTGGGCCAGGCCCATTAATCTTTTGACCGAGTCAACCTTAGAGGTTAGGCCCGACCCACGTAACTAATGGACTAGCCCAGCTATATAGTTGACCAGGTCAAACTAAGTCGGCTGGCCGGCACTCTGCAAGCTTAATGGGCGGCCGCTTAAGACGTGGCCAGAGCCTCGTGTGGGCCTACCATCTACCACGGGGTTTCGGCCGGTTAACGCGGGTGCTTGCGCGGTTAACGGCGTCACGCCATGTGTCAGGTTGCATGACGTCGGCGAGTCAACGGGCTCCGGAAACATTTACGCAGCGGTCCGATTTTCAGTGGCGGAAGGGGCGCCCTAGCGCGACGGACCAAAAAAATCGTCGTAGGACTTTGCCTGACGCACTTTAGACAACAGAACCCATATCGTCGGGTTAGGCCCATAGGCGACAAAAAATACCCCTTAGCGAACGATTTTGGGACGTTGTCTATCAGAACTTTTCTCGTAGTGAGTGAGATATACCCAAAGAATCATGGGCAAGCATCTGTTTTGCTCATAAACAAGCATGTGCATCAATCACACATAAGCCATAGGGTGTGAGTACCTTGTTTGTGTCATCATCTGGCTACCAAGTCAGGTAAGCAAATATGGGTGAAGCAAATAGGAAATCACCAGGAACATGTAACCAAAACAGTGGTTTAACCAAAGAAATCCATCAAGGAAATGATCCTATCCATTCAACCAAAATCACTCAGCACCTTAGGCCTAGCATACCATCAGACAGATAGACACAACTTGTGCCTATTCTTGTTTGTCAAAAGCAAAGACCACTGGAAATCCAACAAGGATTTGTCAGTGATGCATTTCCTAAGCCACAGTAAGCCAACAAGGTGGGAGCTACCTAAACAGCAATAAATTGCTGTCAAGGTCACCTCAACCACTCAATCAGTCCAAACCAATAAGCCATGCACAGTTATCATCACCCAGTAGGGTTCAAAAGGAGGGCTAGGGTACACAACCAAGTGTTGGCATCCATCTAGTCCTGCCAAACTCAATGAAATGATCATTACTGCAGAGCAGTTCACATCAATTATCCGTGTGATCAAGCCAAACTAAATACTCCCTCCGGTCCTAAATATAAGCCATATAGTTTTTGGCACGAAAATTAAGAAAAACACTTTTGGGAAAAATTACACCTTGTTTGGTTAGGATTAACCCTAGGCAATTAATGTGAGCTAATAGAGGACTTTGCATAAGCTAAGAAAACATAATCGAATCACTAAAAAAAAATTTCATACAAGTGGAGCAACGTAGTAAACCTTATATTATGGATTTTTTCTCAAAACACTATATGGCTTATATTTAGGACCGGAGGGAGTAGATAATTGAAATACACAAGCAACCAGTGATATAGACACTTGCAAATAACCCAGAGGATCACTGCAAGAAACAGCAGACACTTGATCAGGCAAGACCTGCACCAGCACAAGGCATGGTGATACACAATCACCAGGACAAGCACCAGACAGATCCACGAGCAGTAAGTTCAGCAAGCAATAAACCAAGCAGTGATGATCACTTGATCACGAGGCTTGCTACAAGCATGCTAAAGGCTGCTAGAATTACTTCTAGCATCAACACATGAACCAGATAATTAAACTGGCCATAGGACATGAACAATTGTATCACAGATAGTCATATAAACCATTTTATGATTGTATCCAGAAGCACATCATCAAGGAATTGATGCATATGGACAACAATTAAGCAAAGCAGAGCCTACCCTGAGCCAGAACTCTTTAATCATCACACAAACAGCACTGGCACTTGCAAATTTGCAAGGAATACACACAGTAAACAAGCCAGGGCCACATAAATGAATACACTTGAGTATTTAGCAAGTATAATAACAAGAACAGAGGCACATAGATAGAGTTAAGCAAGAATTGCAAGCATAGGCAAGCACTGAGCCTAGGAAATCTTGCACAGAGGCAAGGCAGGGCTGCACACAGCAGTAATACAAGCACTGGCATGGTCATGGTAGCAATGGCCAAGGCCAGTGGAGCACAGAAGCAGCACAGCAGTAGAGCATCGGCACGGCGAGCATCTCTACAAGGAGATGCAAGCCAGTGACTGAGCAAGGTGCAGAAGAGGAGGAGGAGAGAAGAGAACAGAACAGAGAGGAAGAAGAGGAGATGATGGTACTCACCAGTGAGGCTGAGCGAGGAACGCGACATGGCAGCCACGGCGGCACACGCCGGGGCACGACAGCGCCGCAGCGCCCAGCATCACCACGGCAGGGCACGACGACGCCACGACGCCAGAAGCGTCGGCGGCGACGAAATCGCCGCGGCACATCACGGCAGGCGAGCGGAGGCGTTGGGGGCGAGTCGAGGAAGCAGCAAGCGTCAGATCGACGCGGACCATCAGGTCCGCCGTCGAGAGGCGGACCAGATCCGCCGCATCTCGTCGCCGGCGATGGCCGGAGGCGGCCGGATTAAAGCGGTGACGGCGGAGGCGATTTCGGTCGCGGGAGCCGAAGGGGATTAGGGTTTCGCAAGGGAGAGAGAAGAGGAAGTGAGGGCGACCGAGTGGGCCGGACCAGGCCAGTGGGGTTGAGCCCAACCCACTCGGGTTCACCCTGACAGGTGGGCCCGAGGGCATTTTTGGAATTTCATAAATGCCCAATTAAGTAAAATATTTCACTTAATTTTATAAAATAAATATATCTCTAAAAAATAATTAAAAATATGAAATTCACTCAGTATAAAATTCTCTATCATAATAAAATATGTAATTGAATTTTTGAAGTCAAACAAAAATAAGTTCAAATTTGATGATTTAAATAATCATTTAAATCACACCTCATATTTTCAATAATGAAAATATATCCATAAATTCTTTTGGACTTTAAAAAAACACCTTGACAACTTCAAGGTTGTATTTTACCCTATATAGAGTATCCCTAAGTCATTCTTAGTATTAACCTCTCACATGAAATGATAAAGACATCGGAAGGGGGGAACAAACCCTAAAACTGGAATCATGCATAAATGCTTCTTTAACCATTGCCCTTATCGGACAATGATGCTATTTTTCAGCAACAGAGGACAAGGGTCAGTCCACACCATCCAACTGCAACACTTTGCAGTGTTCAGGCAAGTTCATCACTTGCTCATGTCATTCGAGTATTTTTATCAAATTACTTGCAAAGTACTATGTTTATCACTATTGCATAAAAAGGCAAAACCACTACATAACTATGAATATGACTAAGTGGTGGGCAATGGAACCATGGATTGTGTTGATATGGTGGAGGTTCCATTGCAAGGGTTTATATCCATCTAGGATTAAACAACAAATGTCGTCCAGTGATTCTTGTGCTGTAATACCCGTGTTAACCATAAGATCCAGAGTGGGACGGAGTAGTCAAAAGTGTTTCCACTGCTCGTTCACCAATGGACGCGCTTTACCATAGTACACTTGTAATCCAAGGGGGCAAGCGGTGAGGCTGGGGAGTCCTAAGTCCCCACGGCATAGTCCGTAGTACACTTGTCGCCCGAAGGAGCAAGCGGTGAGGCTGGGGAGTCCTAAGTCCTCACGGTATTGCGGTCTATGAGGGGTTGCAACGACCGGCGAAGGTATCAGGCCGTCGTGCCTGGTATTAGTCGAGGTTGGATGGTATCCTTGGATACGCTGACCGGCGAGGACCCAAGGTCGGAATTGCAACAAAGGGTGGGTGTTCGAGGTAGCGGAGGAACATGATTGGCTAGACCTTATACCGGGCCTCACACCGAAGGAAGTGTGGACGGGAAAGCTGCCCGGTTGGCACCAAGGTTAAGATCTCTTATGGGTAAAGCAACACACCTCTGCCGAGTGTAAAGAACTGTGACCTGTCACTCCTGTTCCGGGATATGGAACTACGAACGCGGCCGGAAAGGAGCTCCATGAAGTTCTAGTAAACCGGCGAAGGCTGACGGACATAGTTCTTTGAAATAAAAGCAACCTCTTGAAGAAATGTTTATCAAAACTTGCATTGCTATTAGACTTTCTGGTCTAATATCGTAGCTAGTGCATTAAACACCTCTTTTCTATAATGAACTTGTTGAGTACGCTCGTACTCATACCACTCTTAAATCCCCTGCTTAGATTGTCTGAACCATCTGGAGGAGGACAACGACAACTCTGAAGGAGCCGACATCATCGGCTATGAAGAACCAGACCTCTCTGGAGGTGTCGAAGGTGTAGACTACCTTATAGTCTACGAAACCGGGGAGGGTTCCGGAGGAGAGCAAGTGTAGACCGTTAAGTAGTACTAGTAACCGAGCAGTACGAACTCTTAGTACTTTACTGCTCGAGGGAATAAATGTATAACTTAGTAAGACTCATGTATTATAAGTTAAGTTGGGTTCGCCTCGAACCCAGGAGTATCCCTCTTAGGACCCAAGAGGAGCTCCTAGATGATATGTACATTATGCTTGTAATAATAAATGAATTAGTTATGGACCTGCTATGTTCTGTTGTACTACTCTGAGGGATGTAATATTTGCGGAATGGTACTTCGTGAATGTTATATCAACGACTGGCATACTACAACATGCGGTGGTATGCGGGGTCACCACGAGAAGAGTCCGTAGTAGCGAGCGGACCACGAAGGCCCACGAGAATGTCACGATCGGAGAGTGCAACTGCAGAAGATCCTGAAGAGCCGGCCTAGCGACGATCCCGGAACTGGCCGACGTAAGCCGGGATCCCGCGTCCAACGAGGTGGAGGAAGTGTGGCCAACCTTGCCACGGTAGGTGCAATGAGGACGAGGGCGGAGACTCGGACCGCGAGGCTGCCGACGTAAGCCGGAATCCCAAGCATCAAGCAGGCGGTGAAGCTGCGCTATCTCATGCGCAGAGAGGGGCGCGACTGGAGAGGTCGATGTACAATCAGATGCCGACGAGGAGCTATCACCCACACGCATAGAGGCCACTAAAGGGGGTGACGGAGAGTGATGCATGCAATCGACACGTCCATTGGGAACCCCAAGAGGAAGGTGTGATGCGTACAATAGCAAGTTTTCCCTCAGAAAGAAACCAAGGTTTATCGAACCAGGAGGAGCCAAGAAGCACGTCGAAGGTTGAAGGCGGCGGGATGTAGTGCGGCGCAACACCAGGGATTCCGGCGCCAACGTGGAACTCGCACAACACAACCAAAGTACTTTGCCCCAACGTAACGAGTGAGGTTGTCAATCTCACCGGCTTGTCTGTAACAAAGTATTAGATGTATAGTGTGGATGATGATTGTTTGCAGAAAACAGTAGAACAAGTATTGCAGTAGGTTGTATTCGATGTAAAGAATAGGACCGGGGTCCACAGTTCACTAGAGGTGTCTCTCCCATAAGATAAATAGCATGTTGGGTTAACAAATTACAGTTGGGCAATTGACAAATAGAGAGGGCATGACCATGCACATACATGATATGGTGAGTATTGTGAGATTTAGTTGGGCATTACGACAAAGTACATAGACCGCTATCCAGCATGCATCTATGCCTAGAAAGTCCACCTTCAGGTTATCATCCGAACCCCTTCCAGTATTAAGTTGCAAACAACGAGACAATTGCATTAAGTATGGTGTGTAATGTAATCAATAACTACATCCTCGGACATAGCATCAATGTTTTATCCCTAGTGGCAACAACACATCCACAACCTTAGAACTTTACGTCACACTGTCCCAGATTTAATGGAGGCATGAACCCACTATCGAGCATAAATACTCCCTCCTGGAGTTAAGAGTAAACACTTGGCCAGAGCCTCTACTAATAACGGAGAGCATGCAAGATCATAAACAACACATAGGTAGTAGATTGATAATCAACATAACATAGTATTCTCTATCCATCGGATCTCAACAAACACAACATATAGCATTACAGATAGATGATCTTGATCATGTTAGGCAGCTCACAAGATCCGACAATGAAGCACATAAGGAGAAGACGACCATCTAGCTACTGCTATGGACCCATAGTCCAGGGGTGAACTACTCACTCATCACTCCGGAGGCGACCATGGCGATGAAGAGACCTCCGGAAGATGATTCCCCTCTCCGGCGGGGGTGCCGGAGGCGATCTCCTGAATCCCCCGAGATGGGATTGGCGGCGGCGGCGCCTCAGTAAGGTTTTCCGTATCGTGGCTCTCGGTACTGGGGGTTTCGCGACGGAGGCTTTAAGTAGGCGGAAAGGCAGAGTCGGGAGAGTCACGGGGGCCCCACACGCTAGGGCCGCGCGGGCCCCCTCTAGGCCGCGCCGCCCTAGTGTGGCGGCGCCCAGTGGCCTCACTTCGTCTCCCCTCCGGTCTTCTGGAAGCTTCGTGTAAAAATAGGCACCTGGGCGTTGATTTCGTCCAATTCCGAAAATATTTCCTTACTACGATTTCTGAAACCAAAAATAGCGAGAAACGACAGATCGGCTCTTCGGCATCTCGTTAATAGGTTAGTGCCGGAAAATGCATAAATATGACATAAAGTATGCATAAAACTTGTAGATATCATCAATAATGTGGCATGGAACATAAGAAATTATAAGACAGAGTCGGCAAAGCGCGGTCATAACCACGTGAAGAGGTCGCGAAAGTCGATATAGAGCGGCAGGCCGACGTAGACGGAGTCGACGAAGCGCGGCCATAACCGCGGGAAGAGGCCGCAAAATTCGATGTAGAGCGGCGGGCCGACGTAGACGAAGTCGGCGAAGCGCGGGCAAAGCCGCATGAAGAGGCCGCAAAAGTCGGTGAAGCGCGGGCAGAGTCGCGTGAAGAGGCCGCAAACGGCGACGAAGAATGGCTAGCCGTCATACACGGAGGCAGCGGACAAATACCAAGTACCGAAGGGAGGCCTGATGACCCACAAGTATAGGGGGTGTATCGTAGTATCTTCGATAAGTAAGAATGTCGATCCCAACGAGGAGCAGAAGGTGTTGACAAGCAGTTTCGATGAAGGATTCACTGTAAATGCTCACAGACAAGTATTCAGGGGGTTTTGATGTAACGATTGAATAAAGTACGAGTATGTAAAATGCGAGAGTAATAATTGCAGCGAGTGGCTCAATCCTTTGTAGCGCAAAGGACAAGCCGGTTTGTTTACTTATAATGACCAAACGTTCTCGAGGACACATGGGATTTTAGTCTAGTGCTTTCGCTTCATACGGCTAAATAATCTTCATTGTTATGATAAGTGTTGTGTGGGTGAACCTATGCTAATGTACCGCCCTTCCTAGGACTAATACATACTTGTGATTATACCCCTTGCAAGCATCCGCAACTACAAGAAAGTAATTAAGAATAAATCTAACCACAGCCTTAAACTGCGAGATCCCGCGATCCCTCCCGCATCGATATACCAACGGGGGTTTAGGTTTCGTCACTCCGGCAACCCCGCAATTAGCAAACGAATACAAGATGCATTCCCCTAGGCCCATAAATGGTGAAGTGTCATGTAGTCGACGTTCACATGACACCACTAGAAGAATAACACCACAACTTAAATATCACACCATTGAATATTAGTCAACCATAATTCACTACTAACATTTAGACTTCACCCATGTCCTCAAGAACTAAACGAACTACTCACGAGACATCATATGGAACATGATCAGAGGTGATATGATGATGAATAACAATCTGAACATAAACTTGGTTCAATGGTTTCACTCAATAGCATCAACAACAAGTATAGATCGATACCGGGAGAGTTTCCCCTATCAAACAATCAAGATCAAACCCAAATTGCTACGGTGGTGACGGTGTCCAGCGGTGATGACGGCGGTGATGATGGTGGAGATGATGATGATGGTGATGATGTCCAGCTTGACGTCGGTGACGATGGCGTCGATTTCCCCCTCCCGGAGGGAATTTCCCCAGCGGATTCCTGCCCGCCGGAGAGCTCTTTTCTCTCTGGTGTTCTCCGCCCCGCGAGGCGGCTGTAACTCTTCGTGAGGTACCCCTTCGGCTTAGGTTTTCGGGACGAAGGATTTCGCGAAGAAAAGGAGGCGAAAGGGGCGTGGGCCCTCCACACCACATGGCGGCGCGGCCAGGGCCTGGGCCGCGCCGCCCTAGGGTGTGGGCCCACCCTGGCTCCTCCTGGCTCCTCCTTCTGGCTTCCTCCGTCATCTTGAAAAATAGGATTTTTGGTATAATTTCCTTCCACAGGTGATCTTCCGAAATATTGCCTTCTGACGGTGCTTTTTCAGCAGAATCACGGCTCCGATGCTTGATCCTCCAATAATGATGAAACATGCAAAATAGATGAAATAACATAAGTATTGTGTCCCAATATGAAATATATCAATGAATAACAGACAAATTATGATATAAAATAGTGATGCAAATTGGACGTATCAACTCCCCCAAGCTTAGACTTCGCTTGTCCCCAAGCGAAACCGAACTCGATAGACATGACCACATGTTTATGGAGTGAAGAGTCGATAACCAAAATACGGACAAGAAACATCATATTCATTCACACAGGACATTATAGTAAACAATCTCTTATAACTCATATTGAAACAAGTATAAGGTAATCACAAATAAAGGTGCACAAGAAATCATCATTGGTGATGGCAAACTTCGTTCTTGGTCAGAGAACAATTAACAGATTATATTTATCTCATTGAGCAGCGCTCTCATGTTAAAGTTTATAAGGCACAACTTGCATACTCAATCATAATGGTCTCTTCATAATCATTGACAACTTACAAAGCTATATTCATTCGAGATAAAACTTGTACTAAACAAGGAAGAATAAAAGACATGATGTAGCAAATCACAATATATTGGTTTGATCACAACTACTCAAATGCTTGCTTGAGATGGAGAGAAATAGGTTTACCGACTCAACATAAAGTAAAAGACAGGCCCTTCGCGAGAGGGAAGCGGGGATTAAATCATGTGCTAGAGCTCTTTCAGTTTTGAAATCATATAGAGATAATAAAAGTAACATTTTGAGAAGTGTTTGTTGTTGTCAACGACTCGGTAGCGGGTACTCTAACCCCCTTGCCGGACAACCTCCTAAGAGCGGCTCCCATAATATTTTTCATTTCGTGTGGCACTCCTTCCAACCTTTCTTTCACAAACCATGGCTAACCGAATCCTCGGGTGCTCGCCAACAATCTCATACCATGAAGGAGTGCCTTTTTATTTTAGCTTTATGATGATGATGACACTCCCCCCAACCTTTGCTTACACAAGCCATGGCTAACCGAGTCCTTCGGGTGCCGTCCATCAATCACATACCATGGAGGAGTGTCTATTTAGTTTAATTTATTTGGGACTCGGGAATCCCATTGCCGGCTCTTTTTGCAAAATTATTGGATAAGCGGATGAAGCCACTAGTCCATTGGTGGAAATTGCCCAACAAGATTGAAAGATAAAACACCACATACTTCCTCATGAGCTATGAAACATTGACACAAATAAGAGATACTAAGTTTTGAATTGTTTAAAGGTAGCACATGAAGTATTTACTTGGAATGGCGAGAAAATACCATGTAGTAGGTAGGTATGGTGGACACAAATGACATAGGTTTGGGCTAAGGTTTGGATGCACGAGAAGTATTCCCTCTCAGTACAGGTCTTTGGCTAGCAAGGTTAATTAGCAAGCATGAGAGTCGAGGGAAACAAACAAATATACATATGATAGAAACAATCATGCATCTTCCTTGTAAGCACGAACAATCTTAACTTCAGAATAATAAGCTATGAGCTAACAAGAAAGACAATGAAACATCTACATGTATTTCTCTTTTCTATTTAAACCTCAAAGTGTTGTTTCTATTGACCAATGCTAAGTTTGCCAAAACCAAATAGATTTATTCAATGCTCCCAAAGTGATACCAATACTAACAACAAGATGAATCATAGAGATTGCAAACTAAAATAAGATGTGCAATATGTAAATGATAAGACTTCTCATTAATATTCCATATCGATAACTCACACCAAGGGATACATAGACAACTAAAGGAGAGATACTTCCAAACGTAACCCATCTTATACGATAACTGCCCTATTCATGATATGACACTACTTGACAATAAAAGTAAAAGGTAGTGATAATGTGATACCGCGGCACTCCCCCAAGCTTGGAACAAACCAAGGGGATGCCAATACCGATGATGAATGACTCCTGCGGAGATGGTGGTGATGAACTTCTCCCGCGCTTCTTAATAAGCTCCTTCAACTTCAGTTTCTCAGCTTGACAATTCTGCACTAAGATTCGAAGAGATTCATTGTTATCCGAAGTTGGCGATGACGACCTTGTGATGCGAATCGAGTGGTATTCAATCAATCTTCGGAGACGGCAATTCTCCTCCTGGAGTATCTCCACTTCTCTTCTAAGAGCCCGATATTGATCACAAAACTCATCGGTGATCCGTAGAACTTCTTCCATCATGGGGAAGGCGTCGAGGCTAAGAGCGGGTGGTAAAGGTCCCTGCAGGTTATGAGAAATAGAACGTCGAGTGTCAACAGATCCCACCAAGATTTGCTTGCTCCCTCCGGCTCGCTGCTCTTGTCTTGATGACACCTCCTTCACTTCTTCCTCCGAAAGCCCCTTGCCCTTGTTGTTGGAGGCCATGGTGCTTCTAGACTAAAAACAGATCCTGGCATAAACAGCTCGAAACAAAACACGTCGAAAACACGATATACGGACCTCCAGGGGTCCAGGGGATTATATAGCAAAAATTTTCTCGACAAAAGGAAAGTACCAGATCGAACCAGAGTCGGAAAGGGGCGACGGGGTGGCCAAACCCTAGGTCGGCGCGGGCCCTGGCTAGGCCGCGCCGGCCTATGGTGCCACGCCCTCGTGCGTCCTTTCCACTCCGTTTCGAACTCGTAATTTCTCATATTTTCCAAAAACAGCGAAAATATTGTTCGGAAAGTAAATTGCGTACTTTTCATTACCAGTACTGTTACCTATTCAAAGTCGAGTTCTGGTGGACTGTCAATTTGTCCTTTGATGAAAGCTTCCGGTGATAAGGGATTAACTTATCAATGCCTACGGATTATAGGCTAGGGTTTAGTTAGAAGTAGAGGGCAAGTAGATCTCGAAGGTTTCAGCCGAAAAGTGCTCGACGATTATGAAAACTAGGGTTCGTGAACAATGATTCGATGATCTCCTCGTTCCTCGACTCCCCCTTTATATAAGAGGTGGAGCCGAGGGTTTCGTTTTGTACAAGTTACAGAGTCCGGGACGGTTTCTAACTCATCCCGCCAGATTACAAATAACATCTCCTATTACAACTCTATCTTTTCCTTAAATACATCTTGGGCTTCCGAATCTTCTTATTCTTCGGGTAGTGGGCCTTCAATAAACCCCGGGTACTATATTTGGCAGGCCCATTTGGGATGCCTATGTCGAGTAGCCCCGAGATTTTGCTTGAATCGTAGAGTCGGGAAAATCTCCATTGTTTTATTTTTACCCGAAAGCTCTAACTTTTATACTTTTCTCATAAAATTCTATATTGTACAGGGATATTGGTAGTTGGGGCTAGTTCATCCGACGGATCAGGTACTAGTTAACCGCTCTAGTGGCAATCCGCAAAAACCTACTTCAAAATCACGTCCCCGGACATGATCTCGGGATATCGGTGTAAACTTCGACGAGTGCCGCTTAAGGTCTTACCATTCCGTCGAGTCCCGATCAAATTTATCGAGTACCTAACGCGTCCGTTAGGATTTTTCTTCGTATCCGTTGATACGGATAAAAGTAGCAGAGCGCAGTCTTCGGCGATGCCACGCCCAGCAGAATAGATCCGGGGTCTTACCTTCGCAAATTTGCGGCATTCGTAAATTGATCGCAACTTTGGCGTTTCGAGAATATATTGTCGAGTGCTTTTCCGACTGTTGGAATGGCACATTTTATCGAGTCAAATATGACTTATATTGCTCTCCCGATGGGAGTATATGTAGAGTTAATTATAACTCGAAATATACTCTCTTGCTCGTTCTATTTTTCCTTTGTTAATTTCATCGGGCACGCGAACAGCGTTCCCGATGGGAGTAGCCCCCGAGGCTACAGCCAAGAACTTGTGCTTGGTTGTAGGCTCAACATTTTAGTCCACCTTGTCGCTATATTGCCATTATCTCCCGATATTCTTTCCCTTCTTCTTTTGTGTTTTTTTTTTTATATCTATCGGGTGCGCGAACAGCGCTCCCGATGGGAGTAGCCCCCGAGCATTTGGGCAAAAACTTGTTTCTGACCAAAAGCTCCCGATGTATTCAAATAACTTATCCTGTCGCCATTCTCCGTTTATTTTTCTCGTCGATATATGTTCCCTTGTCAAATTTTTCTTCAACTCTATCCATGGCCGAGTTTTTTCCTGCCTTGTGGGTCCATCGTTTCCACCACGTTGACACGTCGTGTAAGTGGGGGACACACGTCCTCCGCTTTTTCTGGCGCACGTACGGTAACGCCTATCTTAGTAAAAATACTTTTTTGCCCTTGTAACCAGAAGATCGATTCTCACCACACGATTTCCTCATCCAACGGCTTTCTCGCGACCCTCAATTCTTATATAAACCTGTCTTCAACCTCCGTTCATCCCCTTGTTTGCGCCGCTCACCTGTTCCTCTTCGCAAAAACTTCCCCGCGCCCAACTCTCTCTCGATTTTCCCGCACTCACACACATTGCTCGCCCATTGCCATTGATGCCACCGCGCGTACGCCTAACTCGCCACGAAGACTCCGGAATCCGCGATGGCTCGCCGAAGATCTTGAGTGGGAGAGATCTAAATTCTCCAATCGGGACGTCAACCTTGATGAAAAGGCTTGGCCTTATGAAGAAGGAAGACGCCATCCGCTTTCCCAGCGAAGAAAGCTATCCCAACCCTCCAATTGAGTATCGGGTTAGTTTCGTTGATCATCTCATCCGTGGCCTCTCTCCCCCAATCCATGATTTCCTCCGCGGTCTTCTCTTTGTTTACGGGATTCAGCTTGCACCAACTGACTCCCAATTCGATCCTTCATATTTCTATTTTTATCACTCCGTGTGAGTGCTTCCTTGGAGTCGCTCCCAATTGGGCTCTTTGGAAGCGCATTTTCTGCCTTCGCCGTAATGGCGCGCAGACAACGCCACCTACAACATAGGTGGCGTAGTTATCCGTGTCCGAACCGATGTCGATTATTTCGACGTCAAATTTCCCGATTCGTCCAAGGATGGCGCAAGAGGTGGCTCTATATACATGAAGAAAGCGCCAATTCCGTGGAACACAATATAGTTCCCTTCGACGGAAACGCGAAGATTCAACGCCGCCACTCCCGGGACGCCGAAGTTTCCGAAGAAGAGAAGAAGGCGACGAAGCTCTTATGTCTCGTATTCATCGGCTCCAAAATACTCGAGGCAAAGAGTTATCTGGTGTCCAAATCACAGCCTATTTTCTTAGAATTAGAGTGCAGCCTCTTCAGGCTCGCAAAAATCCCCTTTGGACGTACTCTGGTGCCAATGACGCCAATAGGCTCTCCAGGTGATCTTTCGTGAAGGATTTGGAGAAGCTTATTCGAAGAATTACCTCGCTGAGTAAGAAGGATCCTATTCCTTCCTCCTGTCGCGTGGCACCCTACAACTCCACCAATCCTCTCCCCGAGGTATTTTGTCTTCTCGAATTTTTATTTTATTCTGAATTTTTCCTGCATCTCATTGTGTTAATATTTCGCTATTTTTCCCTTTGTCGCTATTATTTTTTTATAGGATCACCCTACTATAGCTTCCCTTCCTCCTCTTCCTGAGGATGGAGAAGTCGAAGAAATGGGTCTAGTTGCCGAAGATGCTCAAGGCTCTTCCGTTCCTGAAAGTGAAGTCGCGGGTTCTCACAAATCTGCGGCTTCTCACGAGAAAGAAGTTGAGTCTGAGGCCAGTGAATCGACTGAATCCCTTCCTCCTGCTGTTTCTCCAACGAACAAAAGGAAAATGACTGATGCCGAGGATTCTGGCACCTCTAAGGCTGAAGAAGTTATTCCTTCTCATCCGAAGGCAACTTACGATCCTTATGTTGAATCCCTCGTCAGCTCGTAAGTCGTCTTTATCTCTCCCTATTTTTGTACTCGAAACATTTGTCTTGTCTTGCTATTTTATACTGTCGATTTTTTGGTCAACAGTGATGAGGAAGAAGTACCGATTCATCGACGTGGCTCCTCGGACAAGCACGTCACGTACTGTACTTGCCTCAGACACGCTAGTTGACGGAGAAGAAACGTCGCCTCCCCAACAAAACGTCGTCACCACTACTCCACCATCAAGCCCCCTTGCTCCTTCACCAAAAAGGACAAGGGTTGAAAAGATTGCTGAACCTGCCCCTCAGTCGGGCAATTCGTCGACTCTGCTCCTGGATGATGTAAGCTTGTCGACATCTATATCTTCCTTATTTTGTTTTTCCACACCTTTTCTCTTTTGCATGCCGATGTTTCTCTTGCTGTGTTCACGTTTGAGCAGCCTTTGATCAAGGATCTTCTCCGCATCGGTTCCCAATTTATTGGGTACCGTGAATATGCTAATAAAGCCGAAGGTAACGACTTTTATACTTGCTGTTTTTCCTTGATTTTTTTGCTTGTCGCGATTTTTGATCTTTCTTCGCTCTCTTTTCCATATCTCGTCAGAGAAACTTGCAGAGGCCAACGAACGCGCCAACGCACTTGCTCGAAAACTTGAGCAAAGTGAGGCGGCTCGCAAGAAAGCCGAACTTGTTGCTAGCAAAGCCAAGGTCGAAGCCGATGAAGCTAAGGCGAAAGCTGCCGGTGTCGAGGAACTGCAGAGGAAACTTGAGGATGCGACAACTGCCTTAGATGAGCACAAAGCCGCACAAGCTTCTCGTGAAGAAGGAATCCTCAAGCGTCCGAAGTCGCAAAGTCGACGTACTCGGGTAATATTATTAATCCCTTTTATTTTACTGCACTTCCCATTTCCTGGTTGTTGACTGATGTCTTGTCTCATGTGGCAGCCCAAACAAACCAGGATTTTGATCTGGATAATCCCGTCAACGATCCTCTCCTTGACGCACTTTCTCTTCTGGAGTTTCATGGGCGCGAAATTCGTGAAGGCGCGGCAAATGCTAATGCAGGATTGTCAGCGTTGTTCCCTTACTTCTTCCCGAAGAAAGAGGAGCCCGCGACTTTCCTCAGCCTTGCGAAGATGTTCAATACGTCGGAAGATCTTGGACTGAAGATGCGCCAAGAAAATATGAAGGTTGCCGTTGAAAACACCGTCGCTTTGGTTGCTGATAGTCGACAGACTATTGACTGGTCGAAAGTTGGCGACACTGTGCAAATATAACAATCAAGGTGGAAGTCGCTGATCAAGGCAGCCAAACCCAACACGAAGAAGATCTTGGCGTATCTCGGGATTAAGCCATCGTCGACTCCTAGCTCGTCAAGGACGGAGGTCTAGTTGCATGCCTCTGTTTTTCTATTTCTTTTGCTCCTGTCGCCAAAGTAGTCATTTGGCGACACGTACTTCCTTAACTCCACTGTAATGCTCTTGTAATTATTCTAAGAAATTAATGAAAACTTCTATCTTTACTGGTTGTTTGATGTTGTCTTGTTTAAATTTCAGTTGATATTTGACAACTATACTCCATCTTCCGCTCCTTCCAATGTTTCGCCTTCTTCTTCCCACGCGAGGAGAGCTTTTGCTGATCCTGCACCTGTCGACGATATTGTGTTGCAAGAACTGGATGAACTTCGGCAGCAACTTCAGCATGCGAAGAAACAAATACTTGTGATGATGGAGCAATCTCGTAAGTCATCTGAAGGGGAAAAAGTTGCTCTTCAACAAGCCCAAGAGGCCGTGGCTGCTACGGAGATTGCTGCTTCGAGGATCGAAAAGGCGAATACTCGAGAAAATTTTATGCTCGAATTTATGAACGAAGCCAGTGCAGATATGTCGGGTATGTTTGTTTCATCCTCTGATATCTTTCATCTTCATACTATTCTCTTAAAGGTTTCCATTTCTTTGTGTTAATAGGCGCCTTTATTGATGCTGCTGCCGAAGAAGAGAAAGTCAATGCTAGGACGACCCTCCTTGTTAATCTTTCTTTGGACCATGGTTCTTTGTTTTGGGCTACCCCGCAGAGGACTCGCCAAATTGTCGGATTTCGAGAGCGCACCTCTCGGACTCACGACTTTCTTGACTTCGTACCAAGACCTTGTCCATGGTTTACAACTCTATGTTTCCTCGTAACGTCCAACCAAAAACTCTTCCCGAATTGATGGAAAGGTTCAAGGATGCTCGCGAGTATCCATGATTTTGTCAGAGCTCAACTGGTGGCTGGCGCCAGATTTGCTCTTATCATGCTCCAGATCTGCCACTCGAAGCTTGACCTTACCCAGGTTGTCGAGAAGGTTCACCAAAAGGTAAAGCGTCGAAGAGTTGGTGTTGATAGGATTAACACGAAAGTTACGCCTATAGCCGAAGAAATGATTGAGGACCTGCTTCGGATGGATGCCGACTTTTTTGCCGATGGCCATTACGCCGATTTTCTTGGTGCTGCTCCCTGAGGAAAACGAGTTACTCTTGATGACATACTTGAATCAAGATTAGTTACTTTCTTCTTGTAGATATTTCTTCTTTGTAATCCATGACTATATTGTAAAGCAATCATTGTATTTCTCTCGTTTGTTTAGCCCCCGAGTGTTTCGGTGACTCTTTACTATATTTGTATATTTGCGAGGTTTTGAACCAAGGCATTTATATATTTAAGGCAAAGATAAGCCCCCGAGCTTTTTATTGAGTACTATTTTGTTTTTTTATTGACTCACGAGGTACTTAAATACCAGGGCGAGGTTTTTCTTTTGTCGATGAACTATATTGAAATTTGTCGGAACAAAGACTTTGGTCGTGTCGATGAAGAAGAAAAGTTATATTGTCACTATCTTTATTATATTGCAGCACCGCGAGCCCGCCTCATTAAAAACCTTCTCCGGCCCCACTCGGTGCCTCGAAAAAGGAAAAGAGTGCGTTCGAAAACTCGCGGGCGTTTCGAGTACATTGAAGTTTTACGAGACTATATTTTGACTCTAGGCGTAGAATCGCCTAAGTTGCGCCATGTTCCAGGGGTTTGGCTCCTCCACCCCTGTCTTCTTGTCCTTTATTCTGTATGCTCCTCCTCCGATTACTTCCGTGACAATGTACGGGCCAAGCCATGGTGACTCGAGTTTTTCATGACTTTTTTGCGTGAGCCGAAGAACTAGGTCTCCCACCTGAAAAGATCTTGGCCGCAAACGTCGACTGTGGTAGTTCTTCAAGTCCTGTTGATATTTGGTTACCCGAGATAATACTTCATCTCGAGCTTCATCAAGTGCGTCGACGTCGTCTTCTAGCGCTTTTCTCGATGTTTCTTCATTATATTCAGCGACACGTGGAGAGTTGTGCTCTATCTCGATTGGTAGTACCGCTTCGCTCCATGAACCGGAAAAACGGAGTTTCTCGTGTTGCTTGTGTTTGGTGTTGTTCGGATGCTCCACAACACGCTTGGTAGTTCTTCTGGCCAGGTGTGTCGAGCTTTTCCAGTGGTCCTAACAAGCGCTTCTTGATGCCATTGCAGATGATGCCATTGGCTTTCTCGACTTGCCCATTGGTTTGAGGATGTGCAACTGATGCAAAGTTCAACTTGATACCCACCTCTTTGCAATAGTCTTTGAATTCATTAGATGTGAAGTTGCTGCCGTTGTCTGTGACGATGCTGTGGGGCACTCCAAATCTGAAGACGAGGCCTTGTATGAATTTTATCGCGGATGCTCCGTCACGGTGAATTTATCGGCTTCGCTTCTATCCACTTTGTAAATTTGTCGACGACTACTAGCATGTACTCCTTTCCTCCGGCCATGATTCATGTAACTTGCCAACCATATCGAGTCCCCATTGTGCAAAGGGCCACGACAATGGTATTGGTGCTAACTCTGCCGTTGGAGAGTGAGGTTTTGCGGCAAACCTTTGGCACGCGTCGCAAGTTCTTACTATTTCCTTGGCGTCCTCGATTGCTCGTCAACCGATAAAATCCTGCCCGAAAAACTTTGGCCGCAATAGCTCGACTACTTGCGTGGTGTCCACATATTCCTTCGTGTACATCCTTCGAATTATTCTTCCTTCTTCGGGTGTGACGCACCTTTGCAAGACGCCTGAAATACTTCGCTTATACAATTCTCCCTTGACCACCGTGAAAGCTTTGGAGCGTCGAATTACTCGCCTTGCTTCGACTGGATCGTCGGGTATTTCTTTCCTGAGGATATATGATATGTACGGCTGCATCCATGGTATCTGTATCACCATGACCAGGTCCTGATCTTCTTCTTCGTCCTCTTGCTTTTCCGTGGTAACCCCCGAGGGTTTCTTCTCCTTCTTTTTTGGTTTTGTTGACTTAGTGGATCTCTCTGTTATCTCTTCCCAGAATACACCTGGCGGGACTGGAAGGCATTGTGACCCGATGTTTGCAAGAACGTCGGCTTCATCGTTGCTCAATCTACTAATATGATTTACTTCGCATCCATCGAACAACTTCTCGAGCTCGTTGTACACCTCTTTGTACGCCATCATGCTATCGTTGACTGCATCACATTGGTTCATAACTTGCTGAGCTACCAACTGTGAATCGCCAAAGATTTTCAGTCGAGTTGCACCGCAGGCTTTCGCCATTTTCATCCCATGTATGAGGGCCTCATATTCTGCTTCATTGTTAGATGCGTTATGGAACGTCATCCGAAGGATGTACTTCAACTTGTCGCCTTCAGGTGATATGAGTACTACTCCTGCGCCAGCCCCTTCTAGTCTCTTGGAACCATCAAAGTTCATAGTCCAGGTTCTCGATAAATCTGGAGGTCCTGTATTTTGCAATTCCATCCATTCTGCGATGAAGTCCGGCAGTATTTGCGACTTTATTGCTTTTCTTTTTTCGTACGTGATGTCCCGAGGGAAAGTTCTATTCCCCAAAGGGAGACACGACCCGTAGCTTCTGGGTTGTTCAGTATATTTGACAAGGGAGCTTCATTGACCACTATGATTGGGTGTGCCGAAAAATAGTGGCGCAATTTACGTGCTGTCGTGAACACTCCATATGCTAGTTTTTGGTAATGAGGGTACCTTTGTTTTGAGGGCGACAAGACTTCGCTCACGAAGTATACTGGCCGCTGCACTCCATGGATTTTCCCTTCTTCTTCTCTTTCGACAACTAATACCGTGCTAACCACCTGGGGTGTAGCTGCAATATACAACAGGAGAGGTTCCTTTTCCTTTGGCGCCACCAAGATTGGTGGTGTCGAAATTTTGCGCTTCAAATCCTCGAAAGCTCTGTCGGCCTCTTCATTCCACTGGAATTTATCGCCTTGTTTTATCAACGCATAAAATGGTAATGCTTTTTCTCCTAACCTGGGCGACGAACCTGCTCAAAGCTGCGACTCGCCCAGTTAGCTGATGTATTTCTTTCAACTTTGTTGGCTTTCTCATTGTTACTATGGCTTGTATTTTGTCGGGATTTGCTTCAATCCCTCTTGCTGAAACTAGAAACCCCAGAAGTTCTCCTGCTGGAACGCCAAAAGAACACTTCGTCGGGTTCAGTTTGAGGCAGAATTTGTCGAGGTTGTCGAAAGTTTCTTTGAGATCCTCAATCAGTGTTGCCCCCTTCTTTGATGTTATGACGACATCATCGATGTATACTTGCACGTTTTTCCCGATCTGTGTTGCTAAACACTTCTGCATCATCCTCTGATATGTTGCTCCCGCATTTTTTAAACCAAAGGGCATTGTCTTGTAGCAAAACACGCCGTAAGGTGTAATAAACGCTGTTTTGGCTTCGTCATCTTCTTTTAATCTGATCTGGTTATAACCGAGTATGCATCCAAAAAGGAAAGACGTTCACAACCTGCCGTGGAGTCGATGATTTGATCGATCCTTGGGAGGGGAAAGTGATCCTTAGGGCAATGTTTGTTGAGACACGTGAAGTCGACGCACATGCGAAGGACTCGTCGTGTTTTTCTTTGGCACCATCACCGGGTTAGCTACCCACGTGGCTTCGTAGATATCTCTCCGATAAAACCAGCTTCCTCTAGTCGATTTATTTCGATAACATGGATTTGCGGTTTGGTTCCGAAAAACGCCGCAAAGGTTGTCCGATTGGTTTCGCTGTTGGATCCAAATTTAGGTGGTGCTCGGCAAGTTCCCCGGGTACTCCCGGCATGTCGGCTGGACACCATGCGAAGATTTTCCGGTTCTCACGGAGGAACTTGACGAGCGCGCTTTCCTATGCGATATCCATGTTGTTTGCAATGGATGTCGTCTTTTTGGATCTGTCGGGTGAATCTGTACTTCCTTAGCATTTTTCTCTCGTATTGAAAGTTGATTCTTTGTTTGGCCTTCCAACGTCCGGCGATACGTCGTAATCAGTCATGCTTTTCGACGCCAAATATTCAGCTTGCATCCCGAAGGTTTCTGATAACCGGTGGAAATCCTTGTCGCACTTATCAGCCAAAGCAAAACTCCCTTTTACCGTGATTGGTCCCTTGGGTCCAGGCAATCTCCATAACAGGTATGTGTAGTGTGGTACTGCCATAAATCTAGCATATGCTGGTCGTCCTAACAAAGCGTGGTACTGCGATGGAAAATCCACGACTTCGAACTCCAGTTTCTCGATTCTATAGTTTTCTCGGGTTCCAAACTGAACGTCGAGGTTGATCTTCCCCAATGGGTAACTTGGTTTCTCTGGTGTGATGCCGTGGAATCTTGTGTCCGTTGGCTTCAGGTTTGCTAAAGATATGTTCATCTTCCTCAATGTATCTGCATACATGAGGTTTAAGTTGTCTGCCACCATCTATGAATACTCGAGAAACGTCAAATCCCGCGATAACTCGCCGGCGCAATAAGTGCTGACCGCCCTGGTCGAGGAACTTGTTGCGGGTGGTCTCGCTATGGTGAAGCCGATGTCTTGCCCCGACCAATTGAGGTACTCAACTGTTGGTGGAGGCATTTTCTCTGCCATGAACACCTGTCGCGAGATTACTTTTTGAGCTCTATTGGACGGCCTTCCCTTCTGAATCATCGACACTGCTCCATTGGAATTAGGATCAACATAGGGTGGTGGTGCCGGTGCTGCCGCTATTCTGAGCCTGGTGTCGATTATCCTCCGTAATCGCGGGAGGTGGCGGTAGGTGAACTTCGCTCCTCGGGCTCCCGAGGATTTCTCCGTGCTGCTCGAGCGTGAGCGTTTTCTGCACATCCGAACATTGCTTGAAAATTTCGACGCGTCTTTCCGCAGGTGTCCCGACTGTCTTTTCCCATTGTCAGTCGAGGAAGAAATGCATCCGGCACGGTCCGTTCAACATTTCTTCGGGGGACACGAAAGGTCTTGGGAACCTTGGCCCACTATTTTGCTCGTTGCGGGAATCGTCCCTATTATCGCTTCGCTGCTCGTTGCTTCTTTGATAATCATCTCTATTGCTTCCCCCGTGTTTGTCCGAAATCCCGCCGAAATTTGCCCCGGGGCGTCATAGTTCGAGTATCGCTGAGGAAATCGTCGCCTCGATTGATAATTTCGACCACGGTCCTCTTCTGGTGACCTGTGCCGTTTATTGTGGACAACATCTTCTCCATCCGCCCATTTATTTGCTATTTCCATCAACGCGGATACTGTCTTTGGATTGGTCCTTCCCAAGTCCTCAACAAAGTCTCCACGCCTAACTCCTGCGACAAACGCATCTATTGCTCTCTCGTCAGATATATTTTCGGCCGAGTTTTTTATGATGTTCCACCTTTGGATATATTTTCTCATTGACTCATCTGGCTTTTGTCGACATGCCCTCAACTCTTCTAACGACGCAGGTTTTTGCACGTGGACCTGAAGTTCTTGACAAATACTTCCTCGAAACTTTCCCAGTTGTCGATAGATCCCGGCTGAAGTTTTTTGATCCAAGATCGTGCGGCTCCACTTAAGTGCACCTGAATACTTTGCATTGTCTGTTGCCCTAGTTCCTCCGATTAATTTTACCGTTTCAAGGTAATCAACTAGCCAATCCTCTGGATCTTGCAAGCCGTCGAATTTTTTGAAATGATCGGGCAACTTAAATCCCGAAGGGACTCGAGTTTTTCGTACTCTTCTCGTGAAGCACGGCAGGCCGCACATATCTTCATCGTTAAGCTCCGGGGATTGCCGATGGTCTCTTCTCGCTTTGCCTTGTTCTATCGACCCTTGCTTGTACTCCCGTATCTCTTGCTCCACCGGGCCCTTCGGAGGCTGTCGCCGTTGCTCGCTGCGGGTCGTGGACTATTTTTGCCTTGCCGCTCCTTCGGAGGCGTTGTTACAAACGCTGTCCCCATAGCTCCGACCCACTGCTAACGCCATATTGTATAACATTTCTCTTGGGTCACCTGCTCGGTGGCCTAGATGCGAGAATATAAGCTTGTGTCGCCATGTACCCAGCTTCGGTGTCTTAGGGATAATGTTTCCTCTTTCATCTATCGACATAAAGGACATGTCGAGATTTTGAATTAAGTGCTCTCTTTCGCTTCGGGTATGTGTTGCAACCTTGATCTTCCTCTCGTTCCGAGCCTCCCTGTGACTATCATCCGAAACTCCGGATTGTCGACTTAGATCCGCCCTTCTCTCGCCTGGATGCGTAAGCTGCCTCCCTTCTCCTATCCAGCTCGGTTGTCCGTTTTTCTATGTTTCGGCAGCTCGTGCGAGTCTATATTGATAAGCTTGCGGTTCTTGAGCAAGAGCCGTTGTCGTCATTGGTTCCGAGCCATCCAGGGCTTTTGCGGCTCTATCCTGGGCTGCTTGTGGAAGTTGAACTCTGACACGTGGTGTGGGCCCAACATATTTAGTGCCCATACCTCTCCTTAGATCTGAGGGATCGACATAAGGGTTACCCAAATCGTCGAAAGCCTCTGATGTTTCCTCTTGATCTTCGATAGCATAAATCTGATGATATTTGGTACTCAGATCTATGTTGGGTTTGGTGATATCATTGTTGAGATTGATGAAGACCTTGCCCACTGTGATGGATTTGTCGATGAAGTCGTAACTGTCGACATCGCTCGAGCCATCGCTTATATATGAGTCCGCGGATGACTCGAACGATGTGTCGCTGAAGATCTTGGCGAGTTTCTCTCTTGTTCTGATGCTGACGTAACGTGTTGCCGAAGTTTCTTCTTCTGACTCAGTTGACGATGCATAGCTTGAAAAATCAGAATCGACCGCTGATGATCCCGACGAAATCGGAATTTCGACACGATACGATCCTTCCTTCTCGACGCGAAAGTGGAACCTTCCGAACGTCATCTCCATGGGCTCCGCCAGATACGCATATGCATCCAAACGGGAGGGTGGGTGAGGAACAAAATCAACAAGACCAGCAGCGATCTGTTTACCTCGATCCATAGTGTTGCTCCCGGTTGATGATGTCGAAGATCTTGAACGTGCCATCGAGATCAGCTCCTTACGCCTCTAATTCCCACAGACGGCGCCAATTGATAAGGGATTAACTTATCAATGCCTACGGATTATAGGCTAGGGTTTAGTTAGAAGTAGAGGGCAAGTAGATCTCGAAGGTTTCAGCCGAAAAGTGCTCGATGATTATGAAAACTAGGGTTCGTGAACAATGATTCGATGATCTCCTCGTTCCTCGACTCCCCCTTTATATAAGAGGTGGAGCCGAGGGTTTCGTTTTGTACAAGTTACAGAGTCCGGGACGGTTTCTAACTCATCCCGCCAGATTACAAATAACATCTCCTATTACAAATCTATCTTTTCCTTAAATACATCTTGGGCTTCCGAATCTTCTTATTCTTCGGGTAGTGGGCCTTCAATAAACCCCGGGTACTATATTTGGCAGGCCCATTTGGGATGCCTATGTCATCCGGCGTTTCCACTTGAATAATATCAACATCAACATTATAAGAATCACCCGAGATATAATGCTTGAGTCTTTGTCCATTCACCACTTGCGTAGCATTGCCTTGGAGAGAACTAATCTTGATTGCTCCTGAGCGATACACCTCCTCGACAACATATGGTCCTTCCCATTTCGAGAGTAATTTCCCGCAAAGAATCCGAGACGAGACCGATACAATAGGACTTTATCCCCAATATTAAACTCTCTTTTGATGATCCTCCTATCATGCCATTTTTTAACTTTTTCTTTAAAGAGTTTAGCATTTTCATAAGCTTCACTTCTCCATTCATCTAGAGAACTTAATTGTAGCAACCTCTTATCACCTGGCAAGTTTAGGATCTTTATTTAATTCTCTAACAGCCCTATAAGCTTTGTGTTCTAGCTCTAAAGGTAAATGACAAGCTTTTCCGTAAACCATTTTATAAGGTGACATTCCCATGGGGTTTTTATAAGCAGCTCTATAAGCCCATAGTGCATCCTTCAATTTACTAGCCCAATTCTTTCTGGTTTTATTAACGGTCTTTTGCAAAATAGATTTAATCTCTCTATTTGATAATTCTACTTGACCACTAGTTTGAGGGTGATAAGCGGAAGCAATTCTATGATTAATACCATACCTAGCAAGAGTTTTTCTGAAACCTCCATGAATAAAATGAGAACCTCCATCAGTCATAATATATCTAGGTACTCCAAATCTAGGAAAAATAATATCTAAAAGCATTTTTAAAGAGGTCTCACCATCAACACTTTTTGTAGGTATGGCTTCTACCCATTTAGTAACATAATCAACAGCAACAAGTATATGCGTGTTACCTTCTGAAGAGGGAAAAGGTCCCATGAAGTCAAATCCCCAACAATCAAACGGTTCAATAACAAGAGTATAATTCATAGGCATTTCATTGCGTCTGGAGATATTACCAACCCTTTGGCATTCATCACAAGATAGAATAAACTTTCTCGCATCCTTGAAGAGAGTTGGCCAATAAAAACCGGATTGTAGAACTTTTTGCGCGGTTCTTTCTCCGCGTGATGTCCTCCATAAGCACTCGCCATGACATTTACTCAATATCTCTTGTTGTTCATATTCGGGAACACATCTTCGCATAATACCATCCACTCCTTCTTTATATAAGTGTGGGTCATCCCGGAAATAATGCCTCAAATCATAAAAGAATTTCCTCCTTTGCCGGAGATGAAAAGGTTGGAGGCAAGTACTTGGAAACAATAAAGTTAGCATAATCAAGCATACCAAGGATCTGTCTCGCGAGCTCACCTTTATCACAGACCAATTGTTCATTTGGAAAACTATCATTAACAGGAACGAGGATCATAAGCAATATTTTCCAATCTAGACAAATTATCGACAACAGGATTATCAGCACCTTTCCTATCTACAATATGTAAATCAAATTCTTGCAAAAGAAGTACCCATCTAATAAGCCTCGGCTTAGCATCTTTCTTTGTCATTAGGTATCTAATTGCAGCATGATCGGTATGAATAGTAACTTTTGAATCAACAATATAAGATCTAAATTTATCACAAGCAAAAACTACAGCTAATAATTCCTTTTCGAGTTGTAGCATAATTTCTTTGAGCAACATCAAGAGTTTTACTAGCATAATGAATAACATTCAGTTTTTTATCTACTCGCTGTCCAAGAACAGCGCCTACAAGAAAATCACTAGCATCACACATAATTTCAAATGGTAAATTCCAATCGGAGGTTCAACTATAGGAGCGACTTGTTAAGGCTTTCTTAAGAGTTTCAAAAGCTTCCTTACAATCATCATCAAAAACAAATGGTACATCTTTTTGAAGAAGATTAGTAAGAGGCTTTGAAATCTTGGAGAAATCTTTAATAAACCTCCTATAAAACCCGAAGCATGACCAAGAACACTACGAATACCTTTAACATCCCTCGGATAGGGCATCTTCTCAATTGCTTCAACTTTAGCTCTATCAACTTCAATACCTCTCTCAGAAATTTTATGTCCCAATACAATTCCTTCATTAACCATAAAGTGGCATTTCTCCCAATTAAGAACAAGGTTAGTTTCTTCACATCTCTCGCAAAACTTTATCAAGGTTTCGCAAGCAACTATCAAAAGAATTCCCATAAACGGAAAAATCATCCATGAATACCTCTACAATACTTTCACAAAAACCATGAAAAATAGCGGACATGCATCTTTGAAAAGTAGCAGGAGCATTACATAAACCAAAAGGCATACGTCTATAAGCATAAGTTCCATAGGGACAAGTAAAGGTGGTTTTCTCTCGATCTTTAGCTTTAACAAGAATTTGTGAAAATCCAGAATAACCATCAAGAAAGCAAAAATGAGTATTTTTAGACAATCTTTCTAGCATTTGATCAATAAATGGTAAAGGGTAATGATCTTTCTTAGTAACTTTATTAACTTTTCGAAAATCAATGCACATTCTATACCCTACAACCACTCTTTGAGGAATGAGCTCATCATTATCATTAGGCACAACGAGTCATACCTCCTTTCTTGGGAACGCAATGTACGGGACTAACCCATCTACTATCAGCAATAGGATATATAATACCAGCTTCAAGAAGTCGTAATACCTCATTCCTTACCACTTCCTTCATCTTCGGAATTAGACGACGCCGAGGTTCAACAACAGGCTTTGCATCATCTTCCATATTAATAGCATGTTGGCAAATAGATGGAGAAATCCTCTTCAAATCATCAAGAGTGTAGCCAATAGCTCCTCGGTGTTTCTTCAATATTTGCAATAATCTTTCTTCTTCAAACTCTGTAAGCTTAGAACTAATAATAACAGGATATATTTTCTTATCATCAATATGAGCATATTTAAGATCATCGTAGTAAAGGCTTTAAATCAAAAACAGGATCTTCCTTTGGTGGCGGTGTTGTACCCAAATCTTCCACCGGTAAATCATGCTTGAGAATAGGTTGGCGAAGAAAAATTTCCTCAAGCTCATCTCTTTCTTTCCTAAAAATTTCGCTCTCACTATCCTCCAAATGTTCGCTGCAAAGGATTGTTAGGAACAAGAACAATAGATGCACACTCTGCTCCATTTTAAAATCATTACTAGGCAAATCAGCTTTATAAGGAGTTTTAGTAAATTTAGAGAAGTTAAACTCATAAGATTCACCAGCAAATTTAGTCAAAATTTTCTCTTTCTTGCAATCTATAATAGCTCCACAAGTATTTAGAAAAGGTCTACCAAAAATAATAGGACAATAATCACTAGCAGCTGAACCAAGTACCAAAAAGTCAGCAGGATATTTAATCTTACCGCATAAAACTTCCACATCTCGGACAATACCAATTGGTGAAATAGTTTCTCTATTAGCCAGCTGAATAACCACATCAATATCTTCAAGTTCACAAGAATCAATTTCATGCATAATCTCCGTGTAAAGCTCATATGGAATAGCACTAACACTTGCACCAATATCACATAATCCATAATAGCAATGATCACCAATTTTAACAGATAGCATAGGAACACTAGCTTGTTTGGGTTTATTAGGATGTGAAACAATATTAGAAGCATCTTCACAGAAAATAATATGACCATCCTCGACATTTTCAGTCACAAGATCTTTAACAATTGCAACAAAGGAGTTCAATTTTTATTTGTTCTTCGTGTTCTCTAGGTTTCTTTTCACTTTTATGAACCGCACTATTTATAACAGAGTACTCTTTCATTTTAGCAGGGAAAGGAGTTTTTTCAATATAAGCTTCGGGAATTAGACGATCAGCAGTTTCAATTACAACACACTTATTAATAGATGAATCCATTTTATCTTTATATGGTTCATGATACTTGTCAAAATTCTTCTTAGGCAATTCATAATGAGAGGCAAAAGCTTTATAAAGATTTACAACAACTTGGGAATCAAGACCATATGTAGCACTCATATTACGAAATAAATCAGTATCCATAAAAGCTTCAATGCATTTATAATCATAAATTATACCTGATTCTCTATCCTTGTCGTTCTCCCAACCTTCGGTATTTTCTTGGATTCGATCAAGAAGGTCCCTTTTAAACTCTTCTTTGTTGCGTGTAAATGATCCGGAACAAGAAGTATCCAAGCAAAGTCTTGTCTTGAAAAGAAAGTCTTGCATAGAAATTATCAATAATAACATTACCAGGAAGCTCATGAATGGGGCATTTGAGCATTAAAGACTTCAATCTCCCCCAAGCTTGGGCAATACTCTCTCCATCATGAGGCCAAAAATTGTATATGTGATTCCGATCCTTATGAATTTCACTTGGAGGATAGAACTTAGAATAAAACCGGGGCGCAATATCATTCCATTCAAGAGAATCCCCATTATCCAGTAATTTATACCAATGCGCCGCCTTACCGGCCAGCGATAAAGAGAATAATTTCTTCCTCACTTCATCCATAGCAATACCTGCACATTTGAATAACCCGCATAATTCATGCAAAAACAGTAAATGATCACCGGGTGGACAGTTCCATCCCCTTCATAGCGGTTATCCATAACACGTTCAATAATTTTCATAGGTATTTTATATGGTATCACTTCCTCACCAGCGCCTCATCCACTACCTTTGCAGTAGTAGTAGATTTCCCAAATAGAAATTGAAGAGAAGAGCTCTCCATAATGACTTATGGCGAGCGAGCGAAATAAAATCAGCACAACAAGTAAAGGTTTTCCTTACCAATTCCACTTACCAATAGCGCTTCACTCCCGGCAGCGGCGCCGTGAAAATAGTCTTGATGACCCACAAGTATAGGGGGTGTATCGTAGTATCTTCGATAAGTAAGAATGTCGATCCCAACGAGGAGCAGAAGGTGTTGACAAGCAGTTTCGATGAAGGATTCACTGTAAATGCTCACAGACAAGTATTCAGGGGGTTTTGATGTAACGGTTGAATAAAGTACGAGTATGTAAAATGCGAGAGTAATAATTGCAGCGAGTGGCCCAATCCTTTGTAGCGCAAAGGACAAGCCGGTTTGTTTACTTATAATGACCAAACGTTCTCGAGGACACATGGGATTTTAGTCTAGTGCTTTCGCTTCATACGGCTAAATAATCTTTATTGTTATGATAAGTGTTGTGTGGGTGAACCTATGCTAATGTACCGCCCTTCCTAGGACTAATACATACTTGTGATTATACCCCTTGCAAGCATCCGCAACTACAAGAAAGTAATTAAGAATAAATCTAACCACAGCCTTAAACTCGAGATCCTCGCGATCCCTCCTGCATCGATATACCAACGGGGGTTTAGGTTTCTGTCACTCCGGCATCCCCGCAATTAGCAAACGAATACAAGATGCATTCCCCTAGGCCCATAAATGGTGAAGTGTCATGTAGTCGACGTTCACATGACACCACTAGAAGAATAACACCACAACTTAAATATCACACCATTGAATATTACTCAACCATAATTCACTACTAACATTTAGACTTCACCCATGTCCTCAAGAACTAAACGAACTACTCACGAGACATCATATGGAACATGATCGGAGGTGATATGATGATGAATAACAATCTGAACATAAACTTGGTTCAATGGTTTCACTCAATAGCATCAACAACAAGTATAGATCGATACCGGGAGAGTTTCCCCTATCAAACAATCAAGATCAAACCCAAATTGCTACGGTGGTGACGGTGTCCAGCGGTGATGACGGCGGTGATGATGGTGGAGATGATGATGATGGTGATGGTGATGATGTCCAGACTTGACGTCGGTGACGATGGCGTCGATTTCCCCCTCCCGGAGGGAATTTCCCCGGCGGATTCCTGCCCGCCGGAGAGCTCTTTCTCTCTCGGTGTTCTCCGCCCCGCGAGGCGGCTGTAACTCTGCGTGAGGTACCCCTTCACGGCTTAGGTTTTCGGGACGAAGGATTTCGCGAAGAAAAGGAGGCGAAAGGGGGCGTGGGCCCTCCACACCACATGGCGGCGCGGCCAGGGCCTGGGCCGCGCCGCCCTAGGGTGTGGGCCCACCCTGGCTCCTCCTGGCTCCTCCTTCTGGCTTCCTCCGTCATCTTGAAAAATAGGATTTTTGGTATAATTTCCTTCCACAGTGATCTTCCGAAATATTGCCTTCGACGGTGCTTTTTCCAGCAGAATCCTCGGCTCCGTGCTTGATCCTCCAATAATGATGAAACATGCAAAATAGATGAAATAACATAAGTATTGTGTCCCAATATGAAATATATCAATGAAAAACAGCAAATTATGATATAAAATAGTGATGCAAATTGGACATATCAAGGCCCAAAGATAAGGCGGGATCAGCGGAAGAAGACATCGGGTAACAACAGCCGACGATAGTAAAAAAAAAATTTGCTTTTTTTTTCTCAGCTGGAAGTCAACTCACGACCACGCGCAAAGAGATTGAACCAATCTCAGCACACGCGGGCCGATCGGCAGGGGAAGAAGATGCACACGGCAGCCAGGGAGATCGGGTCAACGAACTGGCCAAATCAGAGAAACACCAGGGGGATCACGGGCCAGCAGAGACCACGGGCCAGCAGGGGGCGAACGGGGCGCGCGGAGAGCGGGCGAGGGCCTGGCGGAAGGCGGGCGACGACCTGGCGGGAGGCGGGCTTGACAGATCGAGGCGTGGGAAGGCTCGGGGCGACGGAGAGCAGCAGACGGAGTCGGGCAGGCGTCGGGCGGGCGTCGGACGGAGAGCAGAGCAGCCACGCGCGAATCGAGGGCGACGGAGAGCAGCTAGGAAGATCGGCCAGGGGCAGCACGGATCGGGGGCGACGGGGTCGGGCAGGGAGATCGGCTACGCGCGGATCACGCGCGGGACAGGCGGGCGTCGGGCAGGGAGCAGCACGCGCGATCGGCCAGGGAGCAGCACGGATCGGGCGGGCATCGGGCAGGGAGATCGGCGCAAGCAGATGAGCAGGGGAGAGAGAAACTGGATCGGCCGGAACAAGCTTGAATGTCGGCCGTACGAACTAGAGTAGGAGGACCAATTTTTGCTCTGATACCTTGTTAAGCCAATATGCTTGTCGTATTACCAGGGGGCCAAAGGCCACAATATATAGTACATGTACAGGTGCACATATGCAGAAAGCCCCCTAACATACGGAGAAACTACAATATACAGATATATACATCTAACATCCGGGACTTGGAAGAAGCTCACGGATCGCCAGCTATTCTCAGATCTGGAAGTCACTGCTCTGCTTTAACCGAGGGACGTTTTGCATAAACTTGGCGCGGGTCAGGTATAGTGATCCGTATGCAACTTACATGCCGTACGTGTCATTGCGCCCCCATGAAATCCTATCCTCCGGTAGCGAATGACCTGCTTCCTTGATCGATCGGCAGTGTATATACACCACACTGGACCCGGCACGTGCAGGGAACTAAAAGCGATGGTCACGGCGGGGACGGCCGGGCTGGAAAGCGCGCGCCGTCGATACACGCGGAGGACGGTCGATCATGGGATGGAGTTCCGGTATCGGCCTTGGGAGGAAAGATGCTTGGTTTTATGCAGCGTAGGGCCGCAGCCAGATCTGCAAACGTGGGGCGACAAATAGTGGTAGTCCGGCAGGAGCAAGTGTTGGAATCCAGGCTTGAGAAACACGGCACCACCATTGCCTCTTCCCGTCCGCGGTTGGGACCCTGCTTGCTAGGCCGGCTACCGGAACACGGCTCCAGGTTTGCAGAACTCATCTTCTTCCGAAGAACATGCGCGCGGCGCACGAGCACGGACGGAGATGGTCCCAGAGAGTTGGCGATGGAACGGAACGCACGGGTGTTGACCGCCCGGCCAGATCCGCGCGTCGGCTAACACGGATTAGCGATGAATGAGGATGGAGGGTATCGGCAGCGGCACATCGCACATGCGAGTGCCACGGGAAACCGCAGACAGGGCCTTGATTGCTCGAGTATGCGGATGAACGATGGAGCAAAGTTACCAGGACTCCCATGTTCGTGCACTATGGTGCGCGATCGGCACACCTCGCCGGCGAGGGGCCAGCCGCGTCGGCCGGGTTCGATCATCGTGTGTCCGGAGATGATGCGGCGCCGCTCGCAGTGGTGGGCTGCTGGCAGTGGCGCTCCTGGGCCAGCTCCCTCGCACATGGGCCTCTCCTGCGGGCGAGGGTGCTCCATTTCCTGCTCCTCCTCCGAACCTCCCACATTTTTCCTTCGTTGAGGTCGCGCGCGTGGACGGCCGCCGGCATGGGCGACGGCGACGGCATGGGCTGCTCTACCTATGCTACGGCGACGGCGACGTTGGACATCTACGGAGCGCAGCTATCATCGTCAGCGAGACGATACCATACGACGCTACGCAGATACAGTAGAGCAGATTATTGTTCTCGTGTTCATCGGAAACGGCGCGCACGCCACAGCTTAGCCCATGACCGCCAGATCTCCTATTCATGCCGCGCAATTGGAGCCAGGAAAACGGCGGAACGGAACAGTTTTCTTCTCCCTCTTCTTTACGATAACCGGTGGGATGGCACAGTTGACTTGCTCGTGGACGCTTGCCCACCCCGGATCCACCGCTGCGCCCTGCTCCCTATGTGCTACGCATGGCCGGGTAGCCCAGGCTCCACGTACCGCGGTACTGTACCCGGATCCTCTGCAGAACGGCGACGAGCGCGCCAGCGGTCAGCGAATCGATGAAAACCCACAGGACTCCATCAGAGAATCGCTAGACTCGCAACTGGATTGCTACTCCATAGCAGCAACGACCTACCTAGCTAGAGCATCACGATTCACGGGCCAGGCGCGACGAGCAGGTTCACAGCTAGAATGATTTCCTTCCGGGAAACATGCCCGGATTGGATTTAGACGGGAGGTAATCATGGAGGGATTTCACCTGGCTCGCCAGCAAAATCCCCCGTTTCATGGATCAACGGGGGCACTATGCCGAGCCTAGCACTAGCCGCGCGCCTACGGCAACTCATCTGCACTGTTCCCATAATCTCAGCTGCGAAGATAGATAACATTTGGAATCTGAACTACTATCAGTACTGATTACCTGTACTAATCTACTCGCCATCTCCTAAACAAATGGCCTACGTACAACGTAGCCTTTCTCCTGCAAGCTTTTACCTATTTCAGGCCATTTTAAAACCCATTTCGTCCATGGTGGCGCTCATATGGGGTGCGCCGCGCGCGCGAACTCGGACGCTTTACACCACATCGATGGCCAGTCTAGTTAGTACTAAAATGCCTGTCAGTACTGCACCTAGCATTTCATTAGCTGGGTTAAGTAGGGTTTACAGCCGATAACGGTACCCGAAACTGATAAGATGTGTATGCCCCAACATCTTTGTTGTACGGCCACACCACATGGATTGTGGTCCAGACGCTTGGAATTAGTTCAAAGTTATTCCCATGCGGCATGCAAGGGACAGGATAAAAGGCCTTGCTGCTGCGATATTTAATGACGGTATCTGCTGAAAACTTCTGACACGGCGGGCAGCTTTTGTGGCTAGTTTAGGAGCACGCTTTAGCATCGCCCGTCGTCCTTTCCCCCCTCTGTGTCAAAAAAAAAAAAAACTTGTCCAACATGTGCATCTATCCAATTGCAACGAGGGTTAATTGAGGTAGAGGACACACAATAAGTGCTCCTTTAATTGATAGGATCCGCGTAGGAATTGTGTAAAATTTCAATCATATGAAAAACTTCATACACAAGCTAGCTATTTGATTCATAGGAACATGTCTCACAGAAATTAATGCTATAATAATTTTGGTGTGAAAAATCTATAGAGGAAATCATATACCGAATGAAAAAAATAATATTTTGCTACAATCAAGGACGCTTCACCTTTCAATAGGATTCAAGTATGCATGGCAAGTTAATCATGTGTCTTATATATTCCTATAATTTTCCTATCATATAAATTAAAGAAGTCCTAAAAGATGATTTGAATATCGCAGACACCGCTTCCTTCACAATGACGAGGGAAACGCACAAGGTATATTACTTATCCTATTTTTAACGACTTGTAAAGACCTTTCTCATGGTTGTACTGAAAATTACAATGGATATTCACTTCATTTGTTTGAAACGGAGACATCAAGCCCCAGCGTCTGTAATCACTCTAAAGTGTTAAAGAGGCAATTTACATGCATACCTTCTACTCACTTATTGTTTGCCTATTATATGGTAAGAAATTATCGTTATCTTTAAATTGTGAAGCTACATTCTATAGGCTAGGGAAGTGCCTCCATTATCCATGCTAGCTAGAGACTATTTTCTACAAAATTTTGCATCAGATTGTGACGAAGTCGGAAGAATGTGAGGGCTGGCCTATAACTACTTTTTCAAATATTTAGAAGAATACTCAGAAAGTCACATAATTGTTTAGCTAATATTCGTGTTAAGTGTCTCAATAGAGGTTTGTTTCATGATATAGAATGTGGATTCGATAGTTAGAACCTGCTATTGCAGAAGGTGGCAGATGACATTCATACATTTCCATCATGCAATACCATGTTGTAGGTCACAAACGATTGACCTATATCTCATGGTAAATAGCTTCTACATCATAGAACCATATTAAAAAGGCTTATGCCTGTTAGAGAATATGCGTGTTATATTACCAGGGGGCCAAAGGCCACAATATGTAGTACATGTACAGGTGCACATATGCAGAAAGCCCCCTAACATATGGGGAAACTACAATATACATATATATACATCTAACACCCCCCCTCAAACTCATGGTGGATCCACAACACTGAGTTTGGAGAGTAAGAAATCATGTTGCGCTCGAGTCTGGGCCTTCGTAAAGAAATCCGCCAACTGCAAATCGAAGGCACATAATGAACCGCAACAACATCATCCCGTACTCGAGCACGTGTGTAAAAAGCATCAACACCAATATGCTTGGTCGGCTCATGCTTGACCGGATCACGTGCAATACCGATAGCACTCGTACTCGTCGGACAAAAGTGGAGTGGGTGTCGTAACGGAGACCCCAAAATCTGCAAGCAACCACCGTAACCAAGTCACCTCAGCAATCAACAAAGCCATAGCCCGCAACTCAGCCTTCAACACTCGAACGGGAAACCGCGACCTGTTTCTTCGTCTTCCAAGCAACAAGCGAACCACCAAGAAACACACAAGAAGCGTAAAGTGAACGACGATCCGTAGGATCACTCGCCCACGTAGCATCCGAATAGCACTCGGAGCCGGAGAGAGCCGGAACGGGGAAAGAAAAGGCGACGAGTGATCGTGCCACGAAGGTAACGAAGAACACGGAGGAGATGACTATAGTGAACAAGTGGTAGGAGCCGAGACAAACCGACTCGTAATATGAACAGGATAAGAAATATCGGGACGAGTGACAAGCAAGATAAACAAGACTCCCAACAAGATGGCGATAACGGGTGGGATCGGGAAGAGGATCACCATCGATGAGGACGAAGCTTAACATTAAGCTCCATAGGAGTATCAACCGTGCGCTCATCCCCAAGAGCAAGCACGAGCAAGAAGATCCCGAATGTACTTTTCCCGAGAGATAGAAAAGCCATCGAAGTGGATGAAACCTCAATGCCAAGAAAATAGCGAAGAGGACCAAGATCAGTCATAAGAAACCGATCCCGAAGACGAGCCTTGACGAAGGCAATATACTCGAGGATCATCACCGTAATGATCATATCATCAACATAGAGAAGAAGAAGAGTACGTCCACGAGGAGAAGTGTGAACGAAAAGTGCCGGATCATGAAGACTAGGAGAGAAACCAGCAGCAGTCACCACAGAGGCGAGCGCTCAAACCGGGCACGAGGGGCCTGTTTGAGACCATAGAGAGAACGTCGAAGACGACAAACCATCCCATCGGGAACAGAATACCCAGGAGGAGGCCGCATGTAAACCTCCTCACTCAACTCGCCATTAAGAAAAGCATTCTGAACATCAAGCCGGGAGATAGACCAGCGGCGAACGAAGCAACAAGCAAGAAGGGTACGCACGAGTAGTCATATGAGCCACGAGGGCAAAAGTCTCATCATAGTCACGGCCGTGTTCCCGCTGAAAACCACGAGCCACAAGACGCGCTTTATAGCGCTCAAGAGATCCATCGGAGCGAGTCTTAATTTTATAGACCCACTTACACGTGATGGGACGAACACCGTAAGGGGGAGAAACAAGATCCCAAGTGCCGGTGCGCTCAAGCGCAGCCGATCTCCTCAGCCATGGCAAGCTGCCATTCAGGATGACACTCGGCATCCCGATAAGAAGTCGGCTCGGAAACGACAGAGAGACCATACTGACTAGGAGAGTAACGAGCTGGAGCACGACGCTGACGAACAGGCCGTGAAGGGGGAAGCTCATCTGCAGAAGACAAGTCATCAGAAGAAGAGGAAGAAGGGACAACATCGGAAGGAGCCAAAGCCGGAGAACGAGGAGTACTAGGTGGACTAGACGAACGAGAAGATGGCGCCGAAGGGGGCGCATCGAAGTAGGAGGGAGGGAGGAGGGACAGCAGGGGGTGCATCCGGAAAAAGAAGAAAAGAGATATCATCCACCGGGTAAGTACCCGAGGTGGGGCGAGGATAGAAGGGACGCGTCTCATCAAACGTGACGTCACGAGAGATGCGCATCCGACGACCAACGGGGTCCCAACAGCGATAGCCCTTATGCTCATCACCGTATCCGAGAAAAACACACTCAACGGATCGAGCGGTCGGCTTGGTGCGTTCGCGAGGAGGCGAAGGACATAGCGAGACGCAACCAAATGAACGGAGAGTCGAGTAGTCCGGAGAAACACCGGAGAGACGCTCGAGAGGAATGCCACCCCGTAGAGCAGCGGAAGGCTGAATGTTAATGAGGTGGGCCGACGTAGCAACGACCTCAGCCCGTAAATGTGGCGGAAGAGAAGAAGCAATCTTCATAGCACGGGTGGTCTCAAGAAGATGACGATGCTTACGCTCGGCGACGCCATTTTGAGCATGCGCGCCGGGACAAGAAAACCGAGCGAGGGTGCCCTCCTCAGCAAGGACACCACGAAGGTGCCGGGAGATATACTCACCAGCAGAATCAGCACGGAACACGCGAATGGGTGAGGAATACTGAGTGCGGATCATGGCCGCAAAACGCTGATAAATAGAGAGCACCTCACTGCGAGAGTGCATGAAAAACACCCAAGTGTACCGTGAAAAATCATCAATGAATAAGATATAGTATCGATGGCCCCCTTTCGAAGCGAAGGGAGCCGGACCCCAAACATCTGAATGGACTAAATCGAACGGTCGCTGAGAGACAGACACACTAGTAGGATAAGGAAGCTGAATCTGTTTGCCTAATCTACAGCCACGACAGGTGTAACGACCCATCTCCGAGAGACGGACCCTAGAAGGCCACGATGAACCAAAGACGACAGGCGAGAGTCACAAAGGTGACCAAGACGATGATGCCACCGCCGAAAAGAGCCGGTGACAGAGGCAACAACCGGAGGAGAACCGACGGATGGAGTGGCAGCGGATGGAACACGAAGCCGCCTAACTCCCAAAGCCCCGGAGACTTACGGCTACGAGGGCCAGCTCCAACCAGGGCCTGTGTGCGACGATCCTGAATCGCACAAGACTCGGCGTCAAGAATGACGTGACAACCAGAATCGGTGAGCTGGCTAGCAGAGAAAAGGTTCATTTGAAGGCGAGGAACATGAGAAACATCAGGAACAGAGAAAGAGGGAGTAGAAATGGTGCCTCTACTAGAAACAGGAATAGAGGTACCATCAGCCGTGACAACACGGACAGGAGAAATAAGAGACCGAAGAGCAGACAGAATAGAAGACTCAGAGGTCATATGAAAGGAAGCTCCAGAATCCAGATACCACGGGGACGTACTCGACCGTGTAGAAACCGGTGGTCGCGCAGTGCCGAAGAGCCGACCACGGAATCCGGCAGCCGCCCGGCGAGGAAGAGTCCGTAGTAGCGAGCGGACCACGAAGACCCCCGAGAATGTCCCGATCGGAGAGTGCAACTGCAGAAGATCCCGAAGAGCCAGCCCGCCGACGATCCCGGAACCGCCGACGTAAACCGGGATCCCGCGTCCAACAGGTGGAGGAAGTGTGGCCAACCTTGCCACGAGTAGGTGCAATGAGGATGAGGGCGGAGACTCGACCGCGAGGCTGCCGACGTAAACCGGAATCCCAATCATCAAGCAGGCGGTGAAGCCGCGCTATCTCATGCGCAGAGAGGGGCGCGACTGGAGAGGTCGACGTACAATCAGGTGCCGACGAGGAGCTAGCACCCACACGCACAGAGGCCACCAAAGGGGGTGACGGAGAGCAACACGCCGATGAAGCCAGAGTCGGCAAAGCGCGGTCATAACCACGTGAAGAGGCCGCGAAAGTCGATGTAGAGCGGCAGGCCAACGTAGACGGAGTCGACGAAGCGCGGCCATAACCGCGGGAAGAGGCCGCACAAATCGATGTAGAGCGGCGGGCCGACGTAGACGAAGTCGGCGAAGCGCGGGCAGAGCCGCATGAAGAGGCCGCAAAAGTCGATGTAGAGCGGCAGGCCGAGGGAGACAAAATCGGGCGAGCGCGGCCAGAGCCGCGGGAAGAGGTCGCAAAAGTCGGTATAGAGCGGCGCGCCGACGTAGACGGAGTCGGTGAAGCGCGGGCAGAGCCGCGTGAAGAGGCCGCAAACGGCGACGAAGAATGACTAGCCGTCATACACGGAGGCAGCGGACAAATACCAAGTACCGAAGGGAGACCCAAAGATAAAGCGGGATCAGCGAAAGAAGACATCGGATAACAACAACGGAAGACAGTTTTTTTTTTTTTTTGCTTTTTTTTTGCTTTTTTTTTTTGCTTTTTTTTTTTTTTTTTTTAGACCGAAGTCAACCAAACAAGAAAGACCGAGCAGCCACAAGCTAGCACGAAGGCCAGCAGATCGGCAGCCACAAGCTAGCACGAAGCGGATCAACCAGGGGAGATCAAGGGGGATCAATCAGCAGGCACGAACCAGCACGGAGCGGATCGGCCAGCACGGAGCGGATCGGCCGGCAGCCAGCACAGAGCGGATCGGCCGGCAGCCAGGAAAATCGCGCGAAAGCAGAGATCGGGCGGGGCGGGCGGCCGGGAAAGAAAACGCGCGCACGCCCGGGAAGAATAAAAGGCCGGCGCGGCGGCTGGCGAAGAAGAAGCGGCCGGGGCAGATTCCGGCGGACGGCGGGAGCAGGGAAGAACGGCCGGAGGAGCGGCCGGAAACGGCAACGATGGCCGAGGAACACGTACTAGATTAGGGGACCAATTTTTGGCTCTGATACCATGTTAAGCTTCATGCACTAGCCACTTGAACCAAAAGTCCGAACTAATGGAAAGGGCTAGGCAATTCACATATACACTTCACAACACCCTCCCTCGTGTGTGACGAGAGAAGAGAAAGTCAACACGTGAAAGAAGAAGAGCACACCGAAACAGGGGTGGCTAAAGAGGGGGCAATAGCAATTTTTAGGCTTAATTGCGAAAACCATGTGAAAGCTAGGATTTGAACTCGAGACCTGGGGCTCTGATACCATGTTAGAGAATATGCGTGTTATATTACCAGGGGGCCAAAGGCCACAATATGTAGTACATGTACAGGTGCACATATGCAGAAAGCCCCCTAACATATGGGGAAACTACAATATACATATATATATACATCTAACAATGCCTACAGCATGATGCCTTTTAAGATAAAAAGTATAACTCAGAGAAAATGGATGGTGTGGTTGTGCATATATACTCTGTACACTAGGGTAATGGGCAGGGCCGGGCTGGCAAATTCCGGGGCCCTGTGCGGAATTTTGAAATGGGCCCTATTTTATTACTATAACTAATAAAAAATATAATTTATATATGTCACCTCTAGATTTTGAACCTATGGTAAAAACGTTTTAAAAACTATTCTAAAAGAAAACACATATGCATAGTTTAAACCAGCGGTCTGACTGAAAAAAATGACATTTAACTGTTTTGATACATTTGAATTATTATTATCTTTTAAAAATAAGGAAATACATTCAAAATCTCAAAGGCTTATAGAATGTAAAGCTATTCCAGGCATCAAGCACATGTACATAGATAAACGCATTATGAGAACTCCCGTGGGATGAATACAATAACACTATAACAAACTTACCTCACAATTTATAAATAAAAACCGCAGTGATGAATCATTTAATTTAATCTGAGAATTAATGGTATCTCATTGTATTTTTCTCATACGTTTAGACTCGATCAACTATATTTTGACTTATAGGCATCAGCCAGAGTAGCAAAAAAAAGTACAAAATACAAAATGTAAACGCGCCTGGCAAGACTCGATCTTGCAACCTTAGACTTATTAGTCAGCAAAGCTCTCCAACGAAGTACCAACTGAGCTAAATCTATTTCATTAGAGCATCTCCAGCCGCGTCCCCAAACCGTCCCCCAAACGGCGCCGGATTGAGCGTTTGGGGGACGTGTTTCGTTCGTGCCGCGTTTGGGGGACGTCGCTCCCCAGTCGCGTCCCCCAAATAAAATTTTGCAAATTTTAAACTTAACTAGATTCGTCCAAATTTACATAGATTTGAACGAAATTTTACTAACTTTAAACTAAACCTAATCTAGAACCACTTGCGGCGGCCGGAGGCGTCGTAGTACTGCTGGAAGTTGTACATGTCATCGGTGACGACCTCCTGCTTGACGCGCTCGTCGACGGGCTCGTCGACGGGCTCGTCCTTCACCAAGCCGCTTGGTCCTGCCTCGCCGTCGTCGGTGAGGTCCACCGGCCGGCTTGCCGGAGTCGCGGATGGACATGGCGATCGCCGCGTCCAAGTCGCCCCTCCGGGCGTCCTTGTCGTCCATGGACGCCAAGAACGCCGCCCGCAGCCCTGGGAAGTCCTCGGGGTCGTCGGCCGCCGGCGATGAGCCGCCGCCGCCGCTCGTACGCCGCCAGCGGCGCCGCCCGCAACGCTTCCTCCGGCTCCTCCTTCACCTCCGGCTCGGGATGAGGAGGGCGCCGCCGCGCCTCCCTTGCCGCCGCCCGCCGCCGCCACGCCTCGTGTTGACGGGCGTCGCCGGCTCCTCCTTGACCTCCCGTTTGGGGACGGTGTAGGGCGCCGACCGGCACGACGAGGACGACGTCGATCGCGCCGGTCCCGAGGAAGAAGAGTGCGAGGAGGACGAGTACGTCGTCCTCCTCGGCTGCCATTGAGGAGACGGCGGCGGCGACGACGGCATCTCCGGCCTTGGAGCGCCGTTGCGGAGGCCACGGATGATGTTCTCGAGGGTGCGCCCGGAACGCCCTGCAACAGGGCGCGGCCTTCCTCGTTCCAGCTGTTGGGGCCGCCGACGAGGTTGTCGGTGATGTGCATCTCGACGTCGTACTTCGCTCGGAAGTACGACGTCCACCAGTGCGTCGTTGTCGTTGACCGCCCATGTAGGATCCAACCGCTCCTCGGCGGTGAGTTGAGCCCGACGGGCCTTGATGGCGTCCCTCCATTGGTCCGTGCGCGGCTTCGGCGGCGGCGGAACGCCAATGCCGTTCACGGCCATCTTCCAGCCGCCGCTGCTTGGCAGCCGCATGTCCGGCGGGACTGGATACCGGGCGTGGTACAGCGCCCACGCCTCCGCCACGGTGAGGCTGCCGCGGCGATCTTGCGGGAGGACGAGGTCGACATTTTTTGAGCAGCGAGGAGAAGATCTGGGAGGGGGGAGGCAGCGGCGACGATAAGGATTATGAGCGGCGAGAACTGCAGGGCGTCTTAAAACAGCGGCGGCAGCGGGTGGTTGCACACAATAACTCCGGCGCGGACGGCCACGCGGCCATGCACGACGAGACGCGTCCCTACGTCGCCTGGGAAAACAGGGACGCCATTACCGTCGCTTGACCAAAGGTAGGCGACGGGGTTTTAGCCTTCCTGTGCCGCTGACGAGTCGGCCCCACCACTCCCCGCCTCGCTTTTCGTTGTGTCCGGCATCCCCAGAGCGTCCCCTGTGGGACGGGGACGGGCTCGGGGCGCCGGACACCGTATCGGGCCGCGCCGGACAAAAATGGGCTTTGGGGGACGCGGCTGGAACGCTTTTTTTTGTCCGGCGCGCCCCAAATCCCTTTGGGGGACGCTTTGGGGGACGCGACTGGAGATGCTCTTAATGCTTTCCGAAGTATAACCTATATAATGAAACTTAGGAAATTATGGGCCCCTAAAAATTTGGGGCCCTGTGCGGCCGCACGGGCTGCACTCCTGTGGGCCCGGGCCTGGTAATGGGTGACATAGGCATCCCAAATGGGCCTGCCGAATATAGTACCCGGGGTTTATTGAAGGCCCACTACCCGAAGAATAAGAAGATTCGGAAGCCCAAGATGTATTTAAGGAAAAGATAGAGTTGTAATAGGAAGTGTTATTTGTAATCTGGCGGGATGAGTTAGAAACCGTCCCGGACTCTGTAACTTGTACAAAACGAAACCCTCGGCTCCACCTCTTATATAAAGGGGGAGTCGAGGGACGAGGAGATGATCGAATCATTGTCTGCAAACCCTAGTTTTCATATTCGTCGAGTACTTTTCAGCTGAAACCTTCGAGATCTACTTGCCCTCTACTTCTAACTAAACCCTAGCCTACAATCCATAGGCATTGATAAGTTAATCCCTTGTCAATTGGCGCCGTCCGTGGGAATTAGAGGCGTAAGGATCTGATCTCGATGGCACGTTCAAAGTCTTCGACATCGTCAACCGGAAGCAACACTATGGATCGAGGTAAACGAGGTCGCTCGCTGGTCTTGTCGATTTTGTTCCTCACCCACCTTCCCGTTTGGATGCATATGCGTATCCGGCGGAGCCCATGGAGATGACGTTCGGAAGGTTTCACTTTCGCGTCGAGAAGGAAGGATCGTATCGTGTCGAAATTCCGATCTCGTCGGGATCGTCGGCGGTCGATTCCGATTTTTCAAGCTATGCGTCGTCAACCGAGTCAGGAGAAGAAGAAACCTCGGAAACACGCTACATCGGTACTCGTAACAAGAGAGAAACTCGCCAAGATCTTCAACGACATATCATTCGAGTCATCTCGCGGACTCATATATAAGCGATGGCTCAAGCGATGACGACAACTACGACTTCATCGACAAATCTATCACAATGGCGAGGTCTTCATCAATCTCAATAATGATGTCACCAAACCCAACATAGATTTGAGTGCAAAATACCATCGGATCTATGCTATCGAAGATCAAGAGGAAACATCGAGGCTTTCGACGATTTGGGTAACCCTTATGTCGATCCCTCAGATCTAAGGAGAGGTATGGGCACTAAATATGTTGGGCCCACACCACGTGTCAGAGTTCAACTTCCACAAGCAGCCTGGGATAGAGCTGCAAAAGCCCTGGATGGCCACCTCTTATAACATAGGCATTTTCTTTAATCCAAGGTCTTCCGATGAATTGAAAAGCTTGGCAAGGGCAAGGAAAGTCGAAGGCTCCTCTTTCTTCGGGAAGAAGTAGGGGAACAACGCCGACAAACCTGCACTGGCATTGGCCACGCCTTCACGAATTTCGCGCCCATGGAACTCCAGAAGAGAAAGTGCGTCAAGGAGAGGGTCATCGACGGCATTCTCCAGATCAAAATCTTGGTTTGTTTGGGCTATCACACGAGACAAAAACATTAGTCGAAAACCAGGAAACAAGAAGTACAATAAAATAGAAGGGATTGATGATATTACTTAGCGTACGTCGACTTTGCGACTTCAAACGCTTGATGATCCCTTGCTCACGTGCAGCTTGTGCAGCTTTCCGCTCGTCTAAGGCGGATTCGAGCATCTTTGAGCCTTTTCTGCAGTTCCTCGACACTAGCGGCCTTTGCTTTGGCATCATCGGCCTCGGCTCTAGCTTCACTAGCGGCAAGTTCGGCTTTCTCGCGAGCCGCTTCACCTGTGCTCTAGTTTGTGAGCAAGTGCGTCGGCACGCTTATTGGCATCTGCAAGTTTCTCTATCGAGATAAAAAAGAAGAAGGAAAAATCAAAAATCGCGACAAACAACAGGAGCAAAAGCCAGGAAGAACGGCACATATAGAGATCGTTACCTTCGGTTCTGCTGGCATACTCGCGGTACCCAATAAATTGGGACCCGATGCGGATAAGATCCTTGATCATGGGCTGTCAAAGAAGAAGAACGAAGGGGAAAACATCGGCATTAAAAAAGTAAGTGTTTACAAAAGCAAAATAGAAGAAATATAGACATCGACAAACTTACATCATCCAAGAGTCTGCGACGAAGAGCTGCTCAATTGAGGAGGAGGCTCAATGATCATTTCAACCCTTGCCCTTTTTGGTGAAGGGGCAAGGGGGCTTGATGGTGGAGTAGTGGTGACGACGTTTTGTTGAGGAGGCGACGTTTCATCCCCTTCAACTAGCGTGTCTGAAACAAGTACAGTACGTGACGTGCTTGTCCGAGGGGCCACGTCAGTAACTGGTATTTCTTCTTCCTCATCACTATTGAACAAAAAAGACGACAATATAAAAAGCAAGACAAGATAAATATTTCGAGTACAAAAAAGGAGGGAGAGATAAAGTCGACTTACGAGCTGATGAGGGATTCAACATAAGGATCGTAAGCTGCCTTCGGATGAGAAGGAACAACTTCTTCAGCCTTAGAAGTGCCAGAATCCTCGGCATTTTTCCTTTTCCTATTGTTCTTTGGAGAGACAGCAGGAGGAAGGGATTGCGTCGACTCACTGGCTTCAGACTCGGCTTCTTTTTCATGAGAAGCCGCAGATTTGTGAGAACCCGCGACTTCACTTTCAGGAACAGAAGAGCCTTGAGTATCTTCGGCAGCGATGGCCATTTCTTCGACTTCTCCACCCTCAGGAAGAGGAGGAAGGGAAGTCATCCTAGGATGGTTCTGTTAACAAATAATAATGACAAAAGGAAAAATGAAGAGATGACAATACAATGAGATGAAGAGAAAGTGCGGATCAGGATAAAAAACTCGGGAAGACAAAGTACCTTGGGGAGTGGATTGGTAGAGCTGTAAGGTTCCACGCGACTTGAGGAAGGAATTGGGTCTTTGCCCAGACGAGAAAGTCTTCGAAGCAACTTCTCGAAGTCCTTGGTGGAAAGATCACCGAGAGATTCCGTTGGCATCATTTACACCGAGTACGTCCAAAGGGGATTTTTGCGAGCTCGAAGAGGCTGCACTCTAATCTTAAGGAAGTAGGCAGTGATTTGAACACCAGACAGCTCCTTGCCTCGAGTGTTCTGAAGCTGACGAATACGAGACATGAGTGCCTCTGTCGCCTTTTTCTCTTCCTCAGAAGCCTCGGCATCCCAAGAACGGCGACGCTGAATTTTGGCATTCCCGTCGAAGGGAATTATGTTATGCTCAACGGAGTTGGCGCTTTCTTCGTGAATGTAAAGCCACCTCTTGCGCCATCCTTGGACAGAATCAGGAAACTTGACGTCGAAATAGTCGACATCAGTACGAACACAGATAACAACGCCACCTATGTTATAAGTGACGTTGTGGGAGCCATTGCGGCGGATGCAGAAAATGCGCTTCCAAAGAACCCAATTGGGAGCAACTCCAAGGAAGCATTCGCAAAGGGTGATAAAAATAGAAATATGAAGGATGGAATTAGGGGTCAGATGGTGCAGCTGAATCCCATAAACGAAAAGAAGGCCGCGGAGGAAATCATGGATTGGAGGCGAAAGGCCGCGGATCGGATGATCAACAAAACTAACCCGGTACTCCATTGGAGGATTGGGGTAGCTTTCTTCGCTAGGAAAGCGGATGGCGTCCTCCTTCTTCATAAGGCCGAGCCTCTTCGAGCATGTTGGTATCTTGGTTGGAGATTTTCGATCTCTCCCACTCAAGATCCTCGGCGGCCATCTTGGATTCAGGAGTGCTGTGGCGAGTTAGGCGCACGCGCGGTGGCATCGACGGCAATGGGCAGAGCAATGTGTGCGAGTACGAGAAATCAGAGAGAGTTGGGCGAAGAGGAAGATTTGCGAAGAGGAACAGGTGAGCGGCGCAAGCGAGGGGATGAACGGAGGTTGAAGACAGGTTTATATAAGATTTGGGCGAGGCAGTGTGCCGTTGGATGAGGAAATCGTGTGGTGAGAATAGACCTTCTAGATACAAGGGCAAAAAAGTATTTTTACTAAGATAAGTGTTACCGTACGTGCGCCAGAAAAAGCGGAGGACGTGTGTCCCCCACTTGCACGACGTGTCAACGAGGTGGAAAGGATGGACCCACAAGGCAGAACAAACTCGACCATTAATAGAGTTGAAGAAAATTTGCCAAGGGAAAATATGTCGACAAGAAAAATAAAAGGAGAATGGCGACAGGATAAGTTATTTGCATACTTCGGGAGCCTTTGGTCAGAAACAAGTTTTTGCCCAAATGCTCGGGGGCTACTTCGAAAAAAGTACAGTTTCGACTATGGCAAATATAGAAATTGTGGGAGCCTACAACCAAGCACAAGTTCTTGGCTGTAGCCTCGGGGGCTACTCCCATCGGGAGCGCTGTTCGCGCACCCGATAGATAGATAAAAAAAAAAGAGAAGAAGAAAAGAAAAGATTATCGGGAAGATACTGGCAATATAGCGACAAGGTGGACTAAAATGTTGAGCCTACAACCAAGCACAAGTTCTTGGCTGTAGCCTCGGGGGCTACTCCCATCGGGAACGCTGTTCGCGTGCCCGATGAAATATAAAAAGGAAAAAAGAAAAAGAAAGATAGAAAAGCAAGAGAGTATATTTCGAGTTATAATTAACTCTACATATACTCCCATCGGGAGATTGATATAAGTCATATTTGACTCGATAAAATGTGCCATTCCAACAGCCGGAAAAGCACTCGACAATATATTCTCGAACGCCAAAGTTGCGATCAATTTCGAATGCCGCAAATTTGCGAAGGTAAGACCCCAGATCCGTTCTGCTGGGCGTGGCATCGCCTAAGACTGCGCTCTGCTACTTTTATCCGTATCAACAGATACGAAGAAAAATCCTGACGGACGCGTTAGGTACTCGATAAATTTGACTGGGACTCGACAGAATGGTAAGACCTTAAGCGGCACCTGTCGGAGTTTGCACCAGTATCCCGAGATCATGTCCTGGGACGTGATCTTGAAGTAGGTTTTTGCGGATTGCCACTAGAGCAGTTAACTAGTACCTGATCCGTCAGATGAACTAGCCCCAACTACCAGTATCCCTGTACAATATAGAAATTTATATGAAGAAATATAGAACAGTTTAAGTTGTCAAATAAAAATACACAGTGGAGATTTTCCCTGACTCTACGATTCAAGCAAAATCTCGGGGGCTACTGACATAGGCATCCCAAATGGGCCTGCCGAATATAGTACCCGGGGTTTATTGAAGGCCCACTACCCGAAGAATAAGAAGATTCGGAAGCCCAAGATGTATTTAAGGAAAAGATAGAGTTGTAATAGGAAGTGTTATTTGTAATCCGGCGGGATGAGTTAGAAACCGTCCCGGACTCTGTAACTTGTACAAAACGAAACCCTCGGCTCCACCTCTTATATAAAGGGGGAGTCGAGGGACGAGGAGATGATCGAATCATTGTCTGCAAACCCTAGTTTTCATATTCGTCGAGTACTTTTCAGCTGAAACCTTCGAGATCTACTTGCCCTCTACTTCTAACTAAACCCTAGCCTACAATCCATAGGCATTGATAAGTTAATCCCTTGTCAATGGGGTCTAAGAAAAACACGTGGAAGGGAGAAAATGGGGCCAGATTCATTACAAGGGCACTCGTGACAATGCATGGTTCAGTTTGTGGAAGGCAAACCATAATAAGAAAATTCATGGGAAATATATTCTAACTTGCTATTCTTCTATTATGTCTTTAATTCGTACTACAATATGCTAATATTTTCTATCGGGGGTTCGGTTCCGAAAGGAACGCGGGTGCCTCGGCGAGACCCTTAAGGTTATTAGACCACATGGGGCTAGAAGCAACGCTCCAAGCTCAACATGGACACGGCGACGCCGTAGTAGCACAAAAACGACACGAGAGAGAGAGAGAGAGAGAGAGAGAGAGAGAGAGAGAGAGAGAGAGAGAGAGAGAGAGAGAGGGAGGGAGGGAGAGGGACAGAGGGAGGGAGGGAGAGGGAGAGAGGGAGAGAGGGAGGGAGAGAGGGAGAGAGAGAGTTAGCGAGGTTCAGGGCCCTAATGGTGAGGTAAAACTACTATGTCCTGCCTTGGAGTGGTATTGATCTTGCTCCGAGAGGAGTATGATGTTACAAGATGTGGAGGGGCTCTTCATCAGATCTAGGTGGGATCTTCTCTAGGTAGAAGACGATGGTATCTAGAGAGCATCTAAAGCAGATTGGATCGGCCTCCTCTCTACTGGGAAGCTACCTCTCCTTTTGTAGTGGAGCTAGCCCTCCTCTCCAAGGAAACTTGGTAGAGAGGGTAACCACAGAGCAACCCAAGGAGGAGGACAGCTGTCCCTAAGCAAACCCATAGCCATCCCAACAGACTAGGTCCACCGGGGGAGGATGTCGACACTGTGTTGTACTGGCACCATCCATCCCAAACCTTTTTGGAAAAGAGGCAACAACCAACTCACTTTATGCAGGCAAACTCGGACCTTCTCTTATCTTATGGGTACGTCATGGCTGGTTGAAAGTTCAGAGATGGTAAACCTAGAGGGGGGGTGAATAAGTTTCTACAGATTTTAATTCTTTCTTTGCAATATTAGGCTTTGCGGAATATTAAGGTGAGCCTAATGCAAACTAGGTGAAACAACCTATATAAGGATACAACTAACTCGAGCACGAAGGCTCTCACGGGCAGTTAAATCACAAGTAAAGAGTTCGGTTAGAGATAACCGATAGCACGCGGAGACGAGGGTTTATTCCCGTGTTCCCTTCCTTTGCAAGAAGGTACGTCACGTTTGGATGAGTGGATGTCCCATGAAGGATTCCCCGCGCCACGAAGGCTCACTCTATTCTCCGGAGCCTATCCCACAAAGGAATAGCTCACTCACTTGTGGTAGACTTTGAGGTAGCCTCCAAACCTTCACAATCTTGTCAGGAGCAAATCCACAGCCCGGATGCTTCCGGACCACTCTTTCCCACCTAGGGTTTCCAAGGAACCCTAGAGAGTAAGCTTCTTGATGAATACAAGGGGGAATGAGATTTGGCTTGGTAGAACAGTAGATCGGGTCCTCCTCTATCATTTCCCCGAAGGGATTTGAGTTTGGGTGGAGGAGGAGGGAGATGTGATGCTTTTGGTGTTTCTAACAATGGAGTATGTGAGAGAGAGCTCAAGAACAGCTTGTGGTGTAGTGCCTACCCCTTCAGAGGTAGGAGAAGGGGTATTTATAGTGTCACTTGAATTCTGGCCGTTGCTCACTTGCCACGTCAGCAGATTTCCCGAGAAACCAGGTCAACCGGGACTGGCGCCGGACTGGCCGGCGCGGGGGCCGGTCCGACCGGGCCAGGGACCGGACCGGCCGGTCCAAAACGGATCTGGGACCGGATCCTGACCGGAGCAGCTTCTCTGGCATACCGGACTTCGTCCGGTTGGCACAGGCGTGGGAGCCGGTTGGACGCAGGGCGCCCGGTCCGGCACCCGGTCCGACCGGGCCAGGGACCGGATCGGCCGGTCCAAACCGGGCCGGCGACCGAACACTGACCGGACGAGCGCCAAACCTTACTGGACTCTGTCCGGTTGGCACAAGTCCTGGGTCCGGTCGACGTCGGGCTGGCCGGTTCCAGGGCCGGTCTGACCGGGCCAGGGACCGTCGATGCTCTAAATTTTTTTGTTGATTTTTCATCGAAGTGTGGGGTCTCCCATTGCCTTCTTGTTCCATTGATACACCATTATACCTCTTTGGCTAATACCTGGGAATCATCTTGTAGACATGTATTAGTCCAAATACTCTAACACGGTGTCATAGTTACCAAAATAATGGATAAGGGTAAAATACCCTTACAATGGTGCCACCGCTCCTTTCCCTACGCGACTGACCCGCGAAGGTATCTTGAATGGCATCTTCTGTGATTCCCCTCGTGGAAGGAAGCTCCGCGAGGCCTTTGGATAGCCTGTAAACGGTGAAGTCCTGGAACCCTCGCCAAGGGTACTTCGCGAAGTGCCTCCCCCTCGCGGAGACCTTCTGTCTCCCGGAGAGGGGCTCCTTGTCATCTGTTCTTGGGCCGCCGCGAGGGCCCAACAGGAGGTGTAACATGGTACCCTGGGTTCCATAACACCGACATTGTCCACTTCTTGATGTTGGTAACATACAATTCCCCAGAATCCAGATCACATAGTGGGGCCAAGCAATCAAGTGGAAAACATGGTTTATATGATGGGCCTGGAGGTTGTGATCATATTCTCTTATTGTTTTATCAAATTTTAAGTGTGTGAAATCACCAAATATCAATAATTATTCATTCATATTCACTAAATGTTCCGATATTTTTTACTGAATTTAAGAGAGTGAAAAATCACTGAATAAATCATTATTTGTTCATTCATACTCACTAAATTCATATTCTATTGCTAAATTTCATTCAACATATTGTTGGCTTACAATACAATTCAGGAGCCACACAAATCATCTAGCAGAACGAGAAAACATAGAATACACAATGCACACACCAAACATTATAAAAAAAATCCATATTTTCTATCCCTGTATCTCTACTCTGCCTTAGTGCCTTATGTAGTATTCTCTCACTCCATAGTCCCAAAATCACACCCATTTGAAATCTCTCAAACAATCCTACTCATGTACTGATTTTTCCCGACACAATCGCAACCTAATTGCACCAAATTTGCTTTGAATCTTCCCTCAAATGCTTCATCATCAGAAAATTGGGAAAAATTAACAACAAAATCAATTATGCATCATTTGCGCATTAAAATCGATCCAAATTTATAGGATTTTAGTAGGCCACACTGATCACCTTTTTTCCTTATCTCGTTGCAATGGACATTGCGGTCGAAGCCGTTGTTGTTGCTCCCTATGCCGAGCACACCAACCACACGATGCTCTCGCTTGCCATCGTTGTCACCCTTGCTTTCGACCCCATACCACGGCACTATCGCCCCTAGCGCTTGTCATCCCAGTCCCACCATCGCATCGCTCGTCGGGCCGCTAGGGTTAGGATTTTGTCGAATCAATTTGGGAAATGACGGGCATACACTAACTATGACCTTTTCCACAAACTACAAGAAACACGGGGGTTTTCTGTAAAAAAAAATTGCTGGCGCATGCCACTTGACAGTGTAGTAGGATTGTAGGACAGGTGTCAGCCCCGAGCATCTATGTACAAATTTGAACCCGCATTAGGACTAATATATATTGCAGAAACACAATTTGCAAGTTGTTGTATTAGACTGCACATGCTGAACAAGTTTATGTACTGCCGGTGTAATTACCTCAAAGATGAATGAAAATGAAAAAAATGCACTTAGTAAAACTGGTTTTACGTACCTGAACTCTCTATTGATGTTTGCTGTGGTAGACTGCTAGTACAGCAGGACTGTGATGGCTGGGGGCGATTTACATAAAAATAACCCAAAATTGAAAGAAAAGCACAGACTGACCCTCCGGCGAAACTATTTCACGGATCTAACCCTTTTGTGCACACACCCATCCGACGTGGCCCGTCGACGCTGAGCTGGTGACCCCGATCCGACGTGGCAGCACGAGTGGAGCCGCTCTCGCCGGCACCACACTTTGAAAGTGTGGCGCCCCTGGCAAGGGCGCCACACATTCACTTAAGTTTGGGCCGCGCGCGCGCCCCAGCCCGACCCTTCTTCTTTCTTTCTTTCTCTGTTCTTCTTCTCTCCTCCAAAGGCGCCCGATTTTCTCTCTCCCCCACCAAATCAACCACCAAATCGTCGGATCCGTCCGTGGAGATCGTTCCCAACTCGTTGCTTGAGGTAATCTCCTCTGTTTCCCCTCTTTTCATCCATTGATTTTGTGTATTTGCTCCAATCTATATGTGAAACCCTAGATGTGGATTTGGTTGATTTGAGGGTGGAGATGGATTTGGTTGGATGTTAGGCTTGTTGAAGTAGAAGAAATGGTAGTGTGCTAGTTTGTATGGGTAGATTATGTTGATTATGGTAACTAATGAACACATGTGTGTATGTGTTCCCATTATGCTAGGGGGATGGAAAGAATTGTTCATGTTCATCATGTGGAGAAGGATGCTTTCTTGAAGGGAAACATAGAGCCGGACCGGAAGAGATTGACTTGGTGTTTGACGTTAGCCCTAGCTTTGCGGAGGTGGTAGCACAAGTTAGGGTTGAGTTGAATTGGAATGAGCCAAATGATGGTATTGAGCTAGAGGGAAGGCATAATGTGGGGTTTGGAATGCACATCCGTTGGAAGATAATGCGTATCAACTCCGAGCAACGTTGGTCCATTTACAAGGAGACGGTGGCCGGGTCACAAGATAAGGCTTTGGAGTTGTTTGCAACCAAGACGGTTGAGGCTCGTATCGAGCTTGACCTTAACCGGCCCTCCTCCCCCGTTCGAGAGAGGACTCCTCCACCCATGAGCCAAGAAGAGGCCACCCAATCTCCCATTGTTCAATCTCCCATTTCCCAACAACCTCCGTTGGATAATGAGTATGATGAGCATGACGATGGTGATGATGGTTTCGAGATGAATTGCAACAATATCGGTGATTTGGATAAATATTGGACGCAAGAGGAGATGGACCACTCCATTCCTTATTCCCGATGCTATGCGTCGGACTCGGATGATGATGGACCCGAAGAGGAGGTTGACGAGGATGGCTTCACGGCTAAGGAAGCCGAAAGAGCCAAGATCTTCAAGAAGGTAACCGGACGGGATATCCGGGTACCATTGTTCCGTGATGTTAGTCTTGCGGATGGAGCCGTGGTTGATGGTGGCAAAAGTTTACTTCTTGGAGCTAGGCCACTATCCAAGAGAGATGTGGATGGTAGGACGGCTATGATCTCTAAAGGGCTAACGTTTGATACATTCTTGGAATTGAAGATATGGTTGAAGGAGTTCTCCATTAAGCATCATCGCCCTTACATCGTTGTTCACTCGGACTTGAAGAAGCGGTACACGCTAAAATGTGTGGATAAAAGGTGCCCATGGGTTGTCCGTGCACGACCTTTCAAAAAAGGGCCCTCTTGGCACATAACAAATTGTGTAGCCACTCACATGTGCCGGGGGCCGAAGCTTGATGGCAAGGATGCACAGCCGGACCACCGTCAACTCACATCCGAGTTCATTGCATACAAGCTCTCGGCGGAGATCTCATCACTTCCTATCATGAGCATTAGGTCCGTGCAAGATACGGTCAAATCCCGGTTTGCCTACGACGTCAAGTACGGGAAGGCATGGAAGGCCAAACAAGCCGCATTCAAGATGTTGTACGGTGATTGGGAGGAAGCATACAACCGTATCCCTAGGTTGTTGTTAGCGATGGCCGCAACTAACCCGGGCATGGTGCATGTGGTGGAGCCTTCCGCAACCAAAATGACATTGCATGATGGTAAAAGAGTGAGGGTATTTCACCGTGCATTTTGGTCATTCGAGCAATGCACGAGGGCATTCGAACATTGTAGGCCCGTCATAGCCGTGGATGGTACCTTCTTGACCGGTCAATACAAGGGCACACTATTGGTGGCAATAGCAAGTGATGCAAGCAACCGTTTAGTACCATTGGCTTTTGCATTGGTAGAGATTGAGAACAATGATAACCGGCAATGGTTTTTCCATATATTGAGGACGAGGGTCATACCACCCTCAAAGGAAGTGTGTGTCATCTCCGATCGTCATCAAGGAATTCTCAATGCGGTGGAGGTTGCAATTCCCGGGCATGCTCCCTTGCATCACCGATGGTGCATGAGGCATTTTTGTGCAAACTTCTACCGGGCATGCAAGAGCAAAGAGTTGTCCGACCTCCTTCAAGATTGTTGCCTCGCTTACTCGAGCGCCGCTTCGCAAACCTATACAACGGCTTGCTGAAGCACAAAGACCTCAACGCGGGTGGTCAAGAGTTTCTTCATAGACACCTCATATTTAACTCAAAGTGGGCAAGAGCTTATGATGAGGATGGGAGGAGATATGGCCAAATGACAAGCAACATGGCCGAGTGCTTCAACAATGTGTTGAAGGGTGTCCGTGCATTGCCCGTGACGGCAATCATTCAATACACATTCGAGAAGTTGAATGTCTATTTCCAGTAACTACACCGATGAAACGGAGAAGGAAATTGCTAGGAATTGCGAGTTCCCTATGAAGGTTGAAGAGTTCATGGAATTTCAGTGCGAGGAAGGCGGACTCCCAAACAGACTACATGTTATGACAATGTTGAATGGATTTACCAAGTGAATGAGCCGGGAGGCACCACACAAGGTGGTGTCCAACATGGAGGCCGGGCTTTCCGTGTGTCCCTAAAGACATGTGAATGCACATGTAGGAGGCCCTCTTTGCTTCATTTGGCTTGCTCCCACTTGCTCACGGCGGCACGCACTAGACGTGTCGACTACAATAACCCGCTCACCGTTCGGGAGTCCGAGTTCTCAATCGAAGCCACAAAGAGGACATGGGCTCCAAGGTTTTCTCCTTACTTGGATCAATCACAATGGCCGGAGTATCATGGAGTGCATGTTTGGCCAGATCCGGAATGGAAGGTTGTGAAACGTGGAAGAAGAAAGACAAAGAGGTATCACGGAGATATGGATAGATGGGGTCATTCGGGAAACAAGTTATTCCAAGAGTCTCGCGAGCCAACTAATTGTGGATCATGCAATAGTAAGGGCCACAATAAAAGGAAGTGCACATCCGGCAAAAAATCAAAGGGCAATGATGCTAGCACAAGTCAAGCATCAAGTAGCCAACAAGCTTCAAATCAACCTCCAAGCCAACAAACCCCAATCCAACAAGCTCCAAGCCAACAAGCTCCAAGCCAACCGCGTCAAACTCCTCCAAGCCAACCGCGTCAAACTCCTCCAAGCCAAACGCGTCAACCTCCTCAAAGCCAAACGCGTCAACCTCCTCCAAGCCAAACGCGTCAACCTCCTCCAAGCCAAACGCGTCAACAAGCTCCAAGCACACAAGCCCAACGGCAACAAGCTCCAAGCACACAAGCCCAACAGCAACAAACCCCAAGCACACAAGCCCAACGGCAACAAGCTCCTACGCAACAAGCTCCAAGGCAACAAGCCTCAAGGCATCAACCACAATGGCGACAAGCTCCAAGGCAACAAAGGATTCACGTAGGGCTTAGTAGAGGTGGCCGTCGCGGTGCTAGTATGCTACGATACCTAGCGGGGCCTTATCCGTATGTGTCTCGAAGTTACTAATTGCATTGTACTTTCTATTTTCATATTCCATGACTAACTTTGGTTTTTCAATTTGGTTTACGGGTATGGCAACTCAACCCACCAAGGGGAAGGGAGCATGGGAGGGCAATGAGAAGGAGGAGTCCGCTTGGGAGGAGGCGGTAAGGACGGTGCGGAAGAAGGAGAAGGAAGAACTAGAGAGGAAGAAGAAGGAGGAGGAAGACAACAAGATGGCGGAGCGTGCCCGTATGCAAAAACAGTATGAGGAATACATATTGTTCCACAAGAGGAGGAATGCCAAGCTGAAGGCCGAACGGGACCGCGAGGCACGAATAAAATTCCTGAGGAGCTGCCAACTTGAGCAAATTGCGAGGGAGAGGGCCAATAGGATGCACCTAGAGGAGGTGGCTAGGGAGGCTGAACGCATCAAGGAGGAGAGATCTCAAGCGGAAGGCCGCAAAGACGGAGGAGCGCCACCACTTCTTCGATTCGGTCGTTCGGTTGGCTCGTGACTTAAGAGAGAAGGAAGAATTGGTCGAAGAAGCTAAGAAGAAGAAGGCAAGGGGGAGGGAGCCTTTGCGACGCGAGTGATGTCCCTTTGGCTATGTTCTTGTTGTCGAACCTTTATGTTGTCCGAACCTTGATCTTCTCGAACCTTCGTGTCGTTGAACCTTATTGTAATTGAAACCTTGATGTCGTCGAACCTTATTTGTCATTTGAACCATTATGCTCGTGTCAATGTATGGTACATATTCGGTGCAATGTTCTTGTTGTCAAAACTCGTTGGAATATGGTAGGATTTTTCATGGTTTTAACACAAGTCAATGTGTGGCGCCCTTCCCACTGGCGCCACACATGCAAGTGTGGCGCCCGTGGCATCGGCGCCACACGTGCCAACTTATATGAACTATTGGGTCGAAAACATCCGGGGGCTCGGACGATAAGTCCTTAGCCGTTTTGGCGACCCTCTTTATGTGGCGCCGATGCCACCGGCGCCACACATGCTTGTGTGGCGCCCGTGGCATCGGCGCCACACAAAGAGCCTCGCCAAAACGGCTAAGTCCCGTACGATTTGTCTTACGGTATGTTTTGGGCAATTAAACATGCATGTGTGGCGCCGATGCCACGGGCGCCACACTGTGCAATGTGGCGCCAGTGGGAAGGGCGCCACTCATTGACATGTGTTAAAACCATGGAAAATCCTACCATATTCCAACAAAACTGCCATCATGTCAAAAGCTATGTCATACACACATCATATCAACAGCCATTTTGTACACACATCATGGACATAACATCATCAAACCTAACATCGTAGCACATAGTTTCATACAATTTAAGATAGCATTCAAACAACACGAAGCAACGAAGATAGAGTTGACAACACTCGACGATCTAAATATCGGTGTCGGAGCCGGATTCGCCGGTGTGGGGGTAGTGCACACGGCGGGCGGTGTCGTCGAACACCTTGATGATCATGTCGCCGTCCCCCTCGTACATGAAGGTGAGGCGGCAGCCGGGCTCGAGGTGGAGGTCACGGGCGAACTTGTCCCACCCCGTGTGCGGGTACATCTTGCCTCGCCCGTCGAACAGGACCTCCACGGACCGGCGGCGGAAGTTGCGCCTAGCCTCCCGTAGCCGCAAGTGCGCCGGCTCGTGGCCGTCGATGAACTCGGCGAACTTGTCCGGTAGCCGCTTGATGCCGAGTGGGTCGTCGTCGATGCGGAGGAGGAACTCGAGCGGCGTTCCTCATGCGAAGACGAGGAGGATGCGAGGTGACGGTGACCGTGGGGCCCTTGCTGCTCCACCGCGGCGGTCCCTTCCCCGGCCGGGGGCGCCCGAGACCGCGGCGGCCCCTTCCCCGTCCACCGGGACCGGCCATCCTACATGTTTACATTTTTGAACCATATTACGATCCATTCCACTAACAAATATGAGTTACTCCATCACAAATACTAGGCATACATGTGGGTTCATACACATACATACACATACATACATAGAGTTCATACACATACATGTGAAATTTCATATGTAGATTTCTACAAATCTATGGTTCAAACACATGCATACATGAGGCTACCATCTCCAACACAAACAATACAATATAGAGTGCACAAAAGAAAAAAACATGTCTAGGGTTCATGTCCAAATCTAGCCCGATCTATGAAATTAGTGGATGAATGGAGAAGATTTGAAGGAGATTACCTTGACAAATGGATGGGGAACGATCTCCACGGACGGATCCGACGATTTGGTGGTGGATTTGGTGGGGGGAGAGGGAGGAGAGAGAGAACCGGGCTGGGGGGGAGAGGGAGGAGAAGAGAAGAGAAAGAAAGAAAGAAGAAGGGTCGGGCTGGGGGCGCGCGGCCCAAACTTAAGTGAATGTGTGACGCCCTTGCCAGGGGCGCCACACTTTCAAAGTGTGGCGCCCGGCGAGAGCGGCGCCACTCGTGCTGCCACGTCGGATCGGGGTCACCAGCTCAGCGTCGACGGACCACGTCGGATGGGTGTGTGGCGCCAGCGCCAGGGGCGCCACATGGGCATGTGTGGTGCCCTTGAGAGGGGCGCCACACAAAAGGGTTAGATCCGTGAAATAGTTTCGCCGGAGGATCAGTCTTTTCTTTCAGTTTTGAGTTATTTTTGTGTAAATCGCCATGGCTGGGTGGAACTGGTGCACGCCCGAGTCGGGAATATGCAGGTGCAGCAGCCTCCTGCCAAGCTAGCAGACGCAGAGTGCGTGGCCAGAAAACATCTCCTTTCTGTCTTGTCCATTTTTTACTCGCAACTCCCCACTGTGATGTTCCCGGCTTTCACGATCTGCTAGCGCTGTTAAAATATGGTCCTGCTCGCCGTTCGACGCGCGGAAACCGACGAAGAGCGGAGAGTAGTTTGTGGCGAGTTTGTCGCTCTGGAACCGTCACGTGTATGGCCTTGGTCGCCGCTCGACAATACAAAGTGAATCGTATTTCCAGACATTCCAGTTTAAAGAATCGCGTATCGCTTGGGGTAGGATCTTGCGGATAAGCTAAACTTATGGGCCATCGTACAAAAAAAAAAAGGAGGAGATCGCAACTTGTGCAGTGTCCTGCTTCCTGTTTGAAAATATAAGACGTTTTAGATATTAAAAAATAAGCTAAACACATATCATACTGAGTGAATCTATGCATTAAAAGTACAAACAAGATATACATTAAAACAGATGAATTCTTCAAAAGCTAAAACATTTTATATTACTAGTAAATGGAGTGAGTACTTCACTTGGGGTAGTATTTAGCTATATTGATAAAAAAATAGTGGATTCCACATGTCAATGCTCCAATTAATGTAGTACATAAATTTTAAAAAAGGCGACCCCGTTTCCTCGCTCCGTCGCTGGGCCAGGCCGATGGTCCCCTCTACGCCTGCCGCTACGGTGGCGGGAAAGTGGGGGAACCCTCGTTCTGCGTCCTAGCCGTGTAGATAGTAGGATTAGGTCCTCCGAGGGCGTCAACGAGTGGGGGATGGTGTTGCCCATGTGGAGTTTTGGTGCCAGCGCTCGATCTCCTTCCCGACGTCCTCTTCGGCGGTGTCGGCGAGCGGCTAGACTTGGTCTCCCCCGGATCTATTGATTCGGTGGGGTTGGGTGCTCGAGGCGCGGTCGGTGTGGCGAAGACATCGATGGGCGCTGGGAGCTTTTGTCCTCTATCCCCTTCTTCGTCGCGGCAAGGAGCGGTCCGTTCTTGATGCGGGGGATAGGAGGTCATGCGGCGTGGTCCCGGCGATTTCCGTTCGGGGTTGGTGTCGCCTGTACAGGAGCTGGGAGCTGGTGCAGGAGTTGGTGCATCCAAAGAAGACAACTTTTTTAACATGAATAATCAGCTTTTATGATTTTCCAAAGTTTCTATAATTTTTTTACATTAGTTGCGTTACAGGAGCTAAGTAGTTGATTAGATGACTAAATAGTGAAAGCCGCAACAGATTAGACCACCACACAATAAAAACTAAAAAAAAAATCCTTCCAAATAGTAGTTTGTGCAACATAGAGTAGGACATCAGTAATTTTCGTTAAAAAAAACACTAGAGCACTGGTAATACAATTTTACACGGGTGACTTGCCACTCGAGCGCTCTTTGACTTGTGCGGCGCCACATCAACGCAGAGACACTGACAGGGGTGAAAGATACGGTCCGGACTGACTCCTGCCGCGCGAGATGCCGTATCAGGAATATTCACTGCTACGGGCGCAGCCTAGGAGCCTAGGAGCCTAGCTGCATGCCAGATTCTTGCTCGATCGATCTAGTTTCACCTCATTTGTGGCAATTTCGGGCGTCCCTTTCCGGATTCCGTTAGGGCATCTCCAACCGGGCGACCCAAACGGGTCGCCGCCCGGACACGCGGACAGCGCCCCGCGTCCGCGTGTCCGTTTGGGTCGCACGCTGCGCCCAACGCGCGGACGCAACGCAAATGTAATAAAAAAAATATAAATGAAAATGAAAAATAAAAACAGTGCCAAATAAATATAAACTACTGGTTAGTTAAACTTAGCCCTATTTTGGGCAATTTTTACACAAAAGAAAGCCCTATATGGGCTTTAAACTAAAAAAAAAAACCCTAGACGAGGGTTTGCGAGCACGGTGGCCGCCGGCGATACTACCCCCGGTAGTACTCGTCATCGTCGGCGTCGATGACGACGACGCCACCCGGCGGCGACGCGCTGTTCCGGCTCGACACGCCGGAGGGCACCGGGGACTCCGGCCAGGGCTCCCACTGCGCCCTTTCCCAGGCGGAGCGCGGGTTCGGCGGGCTCGCCGGCCTGCGCAGCCGTGCCCTGCGCGCGGACTCCTGCCGGAGCTGCTCCTCCTCCGCCAGGCGCTCCTCCTCCGCCAGGCGCGATGCCAGGCGCTCCTCCTCCGCCAGGCGCGCGGCCCGGCGCTCCTCCTCCCGGAGCGCCGCCTGACGCGTAGCCTCCTCCTGACGGCGCGCCAACTCGAGGAAGGCCCACGCGTCCGCCTGGGCGTCCTCTCGGGCCTTCCCGGCCGCCTCCTCCGAGCGCGGAGGTGCGCGGCGTCTCGGCGAGAAGCGGCCATTTGGCCGGCTCGTCGAGGTCTCGCGCTCGCCGCGGACGCCGCGAGCGCCGCCGCAGCCTCCGGGTCGTCCTCCTCCCGGGGGCCGCGGCCGCGGCCGTGGCCGGGGCGCGGGCTCGTTGATGTAGAGCCCGCCGGGCGGCGGCCAGCCCGCCGGCGGTGTGCGCGGGCCGCGCGCGAGGCCGCGCCGTCGCGGATGTGAAGCACGTGCGCCGGCGCGCATCGTGCTCCACCTCGAACCACAAGTCCCGGTTGGGACTTGCGTCGCCGTACGCGGGGTCCTCGTCGGAGGTCCGCCGGCAGGCCGAGCGCGGCGCCTCCGGATCTCGGCGTAGCGGGCGCGGCCGGAGCTCGGGATGGGCGGCACCGGAACCCGATCCGGGCTCAGGTGCCGGCCGTGGGGAGGTGCACGTCCCCACGCGCATTGGGACGCCGGCGTCCCGGAACATCCGCGCCACCGCAACGGTGACGTAGATCCGCTCGCGTCCGGGAGGCGCCGGCGGCCCCATTGCGAACGCCGGCGGCGACTTGCCGGGCCGCCGCCGCCTCGTGGTCGTTGGCGGACGGCTCGAACTCGCGCCGGGGCCATGGCGGCGCGGAAGCTTCCGAGCTCGCGCGTGCGGCCGGAGTGGAAAGTGGGGACCGGATAGGGACGAGTCCCCTTCCCCGGTCCACATTTAATAGGGACCGGGGCACCGACAGTGGGCCGGCCCACGCGGACAGGGCGGACACGCGAGGACGCCGCGTGCCATCCGCGGCCACGCAAACCGGGCCCGGATTTGGGCCGGGTTTGCGTCGTTCCGACGCCGCGGCCGTCCGCTTTTGCAGTGCGTCCCCGCGTTGGGCCGGGTTTTTGTCCGTTTCGACCCATCCGGACGCGCGGGCGCGGGATGGGTCGCCCGGTTGGAGATGCCCTTACGGATAGATAGATGGCGGAAAGCGAGGGACAGGGTGCAGACACGTCACTGCCGTCCCCCATACTACAGACCATACGAGTCCGTTTCTTTCGCTTCGGAGCGTACGTACGGTCTACGAAAACCAGACTTCACAGCAATTTCCCGTAATTGACTTACGTAACCACTCCTGGAATCCTGGTCGAATGGAACCTATCTAGATCTATGCCTCCTCAGATTTATATTTTCTTTAAGCCGTTCCAATTTAAAACTCTGTTAATTCTGATGAAAGCAATTAGAGCATGACTGCAACTGGTCTGGTGGATCGAGGTACAAAGCATCATCTGGCTGCAAAAATCGCAGAACTTCGGAGCTAATTGTTGGATTATTGCCGGGTTTCGTCTGATCGTCTTATACAATTTGTTGGGACTTTTGCTCATCTATTCGAATATGATCTATTGCAGCACGGAGCACATGAACAATGTCTATAGTCATCGCGAGGTATCCAAGTATTTATTTGTAATTTTTATTACCACTTCTACCCATAAAATGATGTGTTGGATTTATCAAAGTTAGATAAATGGAGAGGAGTGCCTTTTAGGTTACTTGTACTACTATTGAGGATTGTTAATAAATCAGTGAAAATTTTGATTTTTTTATATAAATTACACAAATTACGGGTATTATCCATTTATCAAGCTTACACCACTCGTCGTATAGATAGAAGCCTAGCACTAGTATTAAGTATTAAGAGCGTCTCCACCGATAACACTAATAGCGCCCCCACGACTTTTTCCAGTCTTGCTTGACACCTCGTCATTGCTTGTGAGCCAAGCGGGTCAAACACACGCCCACGATGGCTGTATCGACTGCCAAGACGGGTGTCAGATCGACTTTCGGTATGCATGGGTAATAGCATCACCGCTTGCATACCACGAACAACCTCCCTATTTATCCCCTCTAAGAGCAAGTCCAACAGCTTTCCAATATTTCTCCCCCTATATCTTCCTGTAGGGCTTCCCCTATAAAGATTCTTCCCCTAAATTTTGTTCATCTCCAACATCTCCCCTATACTATCTTCCCTATACCACATTCACCTATATTTTAAGAATATTTTGTACCTAACTTCACAAATAATAGAGCATCAATGATCTAAGTAGGCACTAACTCTATTATTACTTGTATAGGGGAGGCTTCCACCACCCCAATGTATAGGGAAGAAGGAGGGGTGGGTTGGGGATGCAGATTTATTGTGAGCATGTGTAGGGGGCCAGTTGGAGGGTGTTTTCTCCTATTTCTCCCCTATATTTAGGATTGGGGAGGCTATGGGGTGCCTCTTGGACTTGCTCTAACACCACCACATCGTCTAGGATTGGGGAGGCTATAGGGTGCCTCTCTCTCTCTCTCTCTCTCACCATCGCCATGGATACTTGTTTGCTAGACTAGCACGCGTCCACTGAGCTCGCCAAATACGGCTCCTCGGGTCGCCAAAAGTGACGGTGCTGATTGACTAGGCTATAAGCTTTGCGGGGTTCCTCGTGCCACCACGAAAGAGATCTTCTACCGCAAGCGGAAGCACGCGAAAGCACGCGATGTGGATAGACATATGATACTACACGTATAGCAACTAGTAGCTCGCACTGTTTTGCGATGAGAGAGAGATGCAGCGCTAAACCACTTCACCGACGAGCATCCATCATCGGAGAAGAACATCCCCGAGCAGAGGCAGTTCTTATCGCCCGGCCGCACGAACATCCCCGAGCGGAGGTTGTTCTTATAGCTCGCATTGTTGTAAATTTGCAAAATTTTCTTTGCTTTGAATGAAGTTTGCTGATTTAGTTTTTGGTTAAATTTTTGTAGTGGCCGCTCGTGCGGGCATCCCTTTCCAAAATAGCGGGATCGTGAGCTGGTGGCCCCTTGGTTCTCGGCGCGGAAGCTATTTTTCTCAGCTTTACATCCATCACAGTGTATGGTTTGTAATACTATCTCCGTCCATAAACGGATGTCTCACCTTGGTTTAAATTTGCGTGTATCTACGTAGTAAAACACATACGTACATTCATATTTTCATAAAGTTGAGATATTATTTTATGGACGGAGAAAGTATATCTGTTGGATAAACTCATACACATTGAGTCTATTACTTACTACATGTATTGTAAATAAAAGTTTAGGGAACGTGACATTAGATTAGATTCTTGTGGGCGGTGTTTTCGATCACAATATAGAGGTTGCTGGTGGAGATAGCTTTTATATTTGTTTTGCTCATCCATGCTATGGGTATCTGATGCAGCACAAAGTACGGGTACTGTCCATAAATGGGACAAAGTATAAGTACTTGTCCATATATCGAGCGTACACCTCTCGCCGTATGGATACACGCCTAGCACTAGTATTTAAACCGCATCTTGCACTGCATCACACACACACAATCCATAGAACCGACCAAAACCTGGATCCTCTTGTCCGTCCCTCGATACATGTCGCGGTACAGGCAGCGTACATCCGTCCCGTGCCCTGTCTAGCGTATCGTAATGTACCTGTCGTCCCCATACGCCATAAAAGAATCGCTCGGCGTATGCACTGCATCTGCTCGACGAAATGCCATTGTCACCAACTCACTCGCCGTCTCGGATGCCAGAGCGCGAGCGCGAGCGCGCGGCGTGGGATAAAAGCAAGGGAACAAGGGATGGTCCAACCAAAGCTGCCATCTCGCCTAAATAAAACACTCCCCCACACTCACACTCACCGCCCACCAAATGCTCCTCCTCTTCTTCCTCCTCACTGGCTCAGCTCCGCTGTAAAGACTCAGGGGCCGGCGCCGAGCTGAACGACTGAGAAACAGAGGAGGTCGAGCGTCGCCGCAGCAGCGCCGGCAAGATGATCACGGGCGCGGACTTCTACCACGTGATGACGGCCATGGTGCCGCTCTACGTCGCCATGATCCTGGCCTACGGCTCCGTCAAGTGGTGGCACATCTTCACCCCCGACCAGTGCTCCGGGATCAACCGCTTCGTGGCGCTCTTCGCCGTCCCCCTCCTCTCCTTCCACTTCATCTCCACCAACGACCCCTACACCATGAACCTGCGCTTCATCGCCGCCGACACGCTGCAGAAGCTCATGATGCTCGCCATGCTCACCGCCTGGAGCCACCTCTCCCGCTCCGGCTCGCTCGAGTGGACCATCACGCTCTTCTCCCTCTCCACGCTGCCCAACACGCTCGTCATGGGCATCCCGCTGCTCAAGGGCATGTACGGCGACTTCTCCGGCTCCCTCATGGTCCAGATCGTCGTGCTCCAGTGCATCATCTGGTACACCCTCATGCTCTTCATGTTCGAGTACCGCGGCGCCCGCATGCTCATCACCGAGCAGTTCCCGGATACCGCCGGCGCCATCGCCTCCATCGTCGTCGACCCGGACGTCATGTCGCTCGACGGCCGGAGCAACGCCATCGAGACGGAGGCCGAGGTGAAGGACGACGGGAAGATTCACGTCACCGTGCGCCGCTCCAGCGCGTCCCGGTCCGACATCTACTCGCGCCGGTCCATGGGGTTCTCCAGCACCACGCCGCGCCCGTCCAACCTCACCAACGCCGAGATCTACTCGCTGCAGTCGTCGCGCAACCCCACGCCGAGGGGTTCAAGCTTCAACCACACCGACTTCTACTCCATGGTCGGCCGCAGCTCCAACTTCGGCGCCGCCGACGCCTTCGGCCTCCGCACCGGCGCCACGCCCCGCCCGTCCAACTACGAGGACGACAAGGCCAAGCACCAGCAGCACCAGATCCCCGCGTCGTACCCCGCGCCCAACCCGGCGGTGGCGGCCGCGCCCAAGGGGCCCAGGAAGGCTGCGGCGGCGGCCACCAACGGGCAGGCCAAGGGCGAGGACCTCCACATGTTCGTCTGGAGCTCCAGCGCGTCGCCCGTGTCCGACGTCTTCGGCGGCGGCGCGCCCGACTACAACGACGGCGCGGCGGCCGCCAAGTCGCCCCGCAAAAGTAGCAATCTATACTCCGTCAATTCCGGGACTCGTAGTTGACGAATCTCTGTTTGTTTATTCTCTTCCCTTCCGGGGTGTGCTCCGCAGTGGACGGAGCCAAGGACAGCAGGGAGGACTACGTTGAGCGAGACGACTTCAGCTTCGGGAACCGCGGCGCGGCGCTGCACGACAGGGACGCGGAGGCCGGCGACGAGAAGGCCATGACGGCGGACCCCGGCAGCAACGCGATGGGCGCGGGGCCGACGGCGATGCCGCCGACGAGCGTGATGACGCGGCTGATCCTCATCATGGTGTGGCGCAAGCTGATCCGCAACCCCAACACCTACTCCAGCCTCATCGGCCTCATCTGGTCGCTCGTCTGCTTCAGGTCCGTGCAATCCTGCTAGTAACACCGCCGGAAGAACACAAACCTGTAACTAACTGTAGTCGTCGTTGGTTTGTCTCGTTGCCACGCGCAGGTGGAACATCGAGATGCCGGCGATTGTGGTCAAGTCCATCTCCATCCTGTCGGATGCAGGGCTCGGAATGGCCATGTTCAGCCTCGGTCGGTATTCCTTAGCATGCTTCGCTTCTTTCCATTCCTGCTAGTACTGCCATTCCCAGCAGCCAGTCGTCTCGTCTCGTCTGTCGTCCTATCCAACAGTAGTAGCACTCCGTAGCTGATCCGATATGCTTGGTCGCGTGCGTGCGTGCAGGTCTGTTCATGGCGCTGCAGCCGCGGATCATCGCGTGCGGGAACAAGGTGGCGACGTACGCCATGGCGGTGCGGTTCCTCGCCGGGCCGGCGGTGATGACCGCCGCCTCCTTCGCCGTGGGCCTCCGCGGCACGCTCCTGCACGTCGCCATCGTCCAGGTACTTGCTTTGCTCTGCTTTGGGAGCCGTAAAAAGCTAGCGGCAGGGTTGGGATGATCAACACCGGAAAAAGCCCTGGCGTGCCCGTGTCCCTTCTTTTCGCAAACCCCCCTCGTGCCCTGCTTTCACGCGCAAAAGCTTTCACCTTTCTCTGCTGTATGTCTTTCTAACCTTTTCCTCTCCGGCTCCGGCGGGGCTGGGTTCTTGTTCGGCGACCGAGCAGGCAGCGCTGCCGCAGGGCATTGTCCCCTTCGTCTTCGCCAAGGAGTACAACGTGCACCCTGCCATCCTCAGCACTGCGTAAGTTCTGTCTCTCCCGTACCCGGTACCCGGCCACCGACACCGACAAGGAGGCAGCTGGCCGGACCTGCTCTGATCCAGCCAGATTCTCCCCCAAATTTAGCTCCTGTATGTATGACTGACTGAGCATTTCCGTTTGGGTTGCAGGGTCATATTCGGCATGCTCATCGCCCTGCCCATCACGCTCGCCTACTACATCCTGCTCGGGCTGTGATCGTCGCCGGCGGGTCGATCACCATGTAAAGATCCATCGGGAGCAGCAGAGGGGGAGGATCCTAGAGCTGCTTGCGACAAGAGGGCTCTTCATTTTTTTCCCCTTTCCTCCCTCTCTAGAGCAGCAAACAAGGTGGCACTAGAAGCTAGGTAGGACGACAATGGCGCGCGAGTCAAACAACACTCAAAAGGGCCACCGAAGCTTGGGGAGCTGGAGGGGAACACGCACGGCATTCGGGTCGGGTTCTCAAGCGGGGTTTGCGAGTTTTTGGGTGATTACGCTGGCCCCTCTTGTAAAATGGATGCCCTTCTGATAACTTGATATTGCTGACGTGAGTTTCATCATGGTTTCTTCAGTTCCATTGCTCTGAATCTGATGGCGGCTGGGATGGAATTCATCTCACTGCTTGGATCACACACGCATGTTTCTTGATCTCCTTCTGCTTAGCGTACTGTACCTGTATGTGGCTCACACTGTGTTTCCGCTCGGCGCCAAATCGTTAGAACAGTGATGAAGAGCTGGCCTGGCATGCCCTGTCGGTGTGCTCGATCAAGCTGAGGCCACAAGAACGCATGGGCGAGGCCGGCCTCTCAATCAGTCATCAGTGGTCACTGATTTGATATGATACGACGTGCCGGCTACAGTTTCTGCTGGATCAATTAGTGTCCGAACGACTTAAGCCGCAAACGTGGAGAAGGCACCAATAAACTATGCTATTAGCGGCGGTTCCATTCGTAATCATGGACGGGCGAAGATACAGTTACCTCCACTAACCATCCAAGCATAACGACTTAGCTCCAGTTCAATGTAAGACTGATGATGGCGAGGTACAGGACCCTCTTTTGATAAGCACTCGATAGCAGACGTGTACTTTACTTGCTAATTGGTCGTCGATTAGCCCATTCCGGAGAAGTACTTGGTGATAATCGTGAAAGGAAATACGGCGGGGCCAACGTTCGGTGGAGGGCATCATGCGCTAATGTGGGATTTGATGTGGACCGGTGGAGCATATCCGGCGACACGCAGGGCCCTCTACGTTGCTGTCGCATTAAGCGCCTTGTTGGGGTCCTTGTGTTGTGCCCCCCATTACCCTTTTCCTTCTTCCTTTTCGTTGGCCTCTGCTGTTAATCGGTAGCGTAGTCTCTGCTAGTGATCGACCATGCTTGCTGTGCCCTAACATAAAACTTGGCCCAATACCATGCATCTTGCTTAAAACAAGGGTGCAATAAATTTTGCATATGTAACGGTGTTTTGAAAGCCCCTTTAACATAAGAAATCTAAAACATTCGTAACACTGGAGAAGCATGGCTCAACTTGTCTGTTATAGCAAGCCGGTTGATCCAACAAATCTAAAACATTCATAACGATGCAGTGGTCCACAAGCGTTTACCTACCAAATACATGTTTACCCTGTAAAAATCTAGCAAACAGTTTCCTCGGCTGCATTTTTATTCTCAGTTTGTGTATTTGCTTCTGAGTTGCGTCCTTTCAAATTTGCCTTGGATTTTCATCTGCATCCTTCAACAAAGTTTTCTTCTCACTTATGTTTTTTTATTTAACCGCGTCATCTCAACTACAATTTTCCTTTTTTAACTCTGTAGAACAAGCTCGGATTGAATCCAAAGCTTAGAGACAATTTGATTGTTCGCACCTATTTTGGTCATCTGGCTAAGCTGCGTGGGGGGATGTAACCTCTAATTCATGTTCTGCCACTAGTTTAGTTTTTAATATTCTTTTTGCTCTTCATCACAGCAGAAGCAAAGCCCCAGTTGTTTGGTTGCCTGAAATTCTCATTTCGGCTAATTGCTAGTTGTTTGGTTACATGTAGTTTTCCTTATAGCTAGGGTTACTTCCTAACACGGTACAGAGCGACGCTATGGACACGTGTAAAAAACTCATCATCAACCGAAAAACGGCTCGTTGCCACGAGCCTGGTTCTGATGTGAATGCCTCTAGGGCAATGAGTTTTAATACCGTCACCGATGATGTAAGTTTTTTTGGCAACATTAAAGACCAACAAAAATGAACTTTGTTGCAAATCCCCATAAGTCAGTGTAAAACATTAGGAACCTCAGATATCATGCATTTCAATATCACCAAAGTTCATGGATACACCTATTTCTCTTTGTAATATTCTCTTTTGTACAAGAAATGTAGGCAAATAGAAGTTTGTCGAATAGATTGCCTACATTTCTTTTTTTTCGATAAAGGGAATATATTAATATTGGTATCTCTCGATATTAATATATTCCCTTTATCGAAAAAAAGAAATGTAGGCAATCTATTCGACAAACTTCTATTTGGATATTTGCAAAACTTCTAATTTGCGACATCTTTTCGGGATACTAAAATACACCCAAGTGTTCCCGTATAAACACACTATAGTACATCAAAGTGGCACAAACTAATCCATTAATGATTTGCTTGGTTTCAAAATATTTTCTGTTTAGAGATTCTTTTACACTATAATTTTAAAATTGATTTAATTTTCATGATGAAATAGGCTTCTGTTTAGCATATCCATAATAATGATATATGGTTATTTTACAACTGCGAACTTTGAGTTTTATTTTACGTAAGATAAAATGAAAAGATATTAGTGAAGATTTTACGATAAAGTTTATCTGCTCGGAGATGTATCCTAATAGATGTATGAAAGTAAAAATGTTTCGTACAAATATACAATAACCTTTCACACCATTTGTCCTTAGGATAGCCGCGAAGGATGTCCTATGCGTGGTTACATGAATACACCCTAGGATCCTCCTCAAGCTTAGAGATCCGTAGAAGGTGATGGAGTCAATATAGTTTGTTTTTCGAACGTATCTATGAGGTGATGTCACTGAGAAGTATACGACAATCACCGACATCCAGAAGTCAAATTAAGAGTAGTTTTCGGAGTGCGGTCTTCTAGTTTTGGCGAGGCCTTGCATCCATAAAGCTAAATATGTATATAACAATTAGTTCTGTGCTATTGTTGATAAAATCGGATTGATATTGTGCCCTCTAACTAGCTCTCTCACAATTATGCATTAGCAAGAGTACCTTGAGCTTTGGTGGCCAATTAAATTCAGCAACACCTGGCCTAATATGTTCGCTAATTAAACAACATAAATAGGATGATAAAAAACGAAAGATAACATATATCCAAACCATTTTTGGATGCATAGGTGCTCATTTTTTCTGGATGCTTTAAATTGCTTTACGCACAATGCATCGTTGTATTTGTATCGTTGGGTCGATGTTCACGGGAGGGCAATATAACCAATAAACAACCGTGTCGCGGAGATTTGACAATGGAGCTCAAGGATGTGGGGAGACAGAGACTGGCCTGGCGCTATTCCACGTGCGTTTTTTTTTTTTTCCTTTTGGCGAAGCGATGCAAGCTTTTTTTTTCTTATGTGGAAATTGAGAATTTGTTCGATGCCAAGTAGGGTGCTCCTTATTGGGCTTATTCTTACTGTTCTCCTAATACCTTTTTGACAATATATACGAGTCTATACTCTCTAGTAGTGTGGTCAAAAGATCCAATTAACCTCTTGGATGCATTAAGCGCCTTGTTGGGGGTCCTTGTGCCCCCCATTACCCTTTATTTCCTTCTTCTTTTTGTTGCCCTCTGCTGCTAACCCGCAATTTGATCTTTAGTTAGCGTTGGGCCTCTGCTAGTGAACATGCTTGTTGTATCCTAACATAGAACTAGGGCCAAATACCATACATCTTGCTTAAAACCAGGGTGCAGTAAATTTTTGCATGTGTAAGTAAATTAGAGCCATTTCAACAAATCTGTGTAAGTAGATTAGAGCTATCTCAACAAAATATAACATACACATCTTGCTTAAAACCAGGGAGCATTTGTTTTTTGTTGCATGTGTAAGTTAACAGTGTGACAGTGCTTTGAAAGAGCCATTTCAGTGTTTATGTCCCTTTAAAACAACAAATCTGAAACATTCATAACTCTGAAGAAGCATGGCTCAACTAGTCTGTTATAGCAAGCTGGTTGATCCAACAAATCTGAAACATTCATAACTCTCTAGTGGTCCACAAGGGTTTATCTAACAAGTACATGTTTACCCTGTAAGAATCTAGCAAACAGTTTCCTCGGCAACATTATTATTCTCACTTTGTGTATTTGCCTCTCGGCTATGTCCTTTCAAATTTGCCTTGTGTTGTCATCTGCATCCTTCAGCAGAGTTTTTTCTTCTCACTTGTGTTTTTTCCATTTAACCGTGTCATTTCAACTGCATTTTTTCCTTTTTAACCCTGTAGACCGCTCTTTTCCTTTGTATAATAGCAGCATCAAAGCACCAGTTGGTGGTTTTTGAAATTTTCATTTCGGCTAATTGCTAGTCATTAAGTTACATGCAATTTTTCTTATAGCTAGGGTTACCTCCTAACACAAGTGCAGAGCAACGCTATGGACACGGGTCAAAACCCACATCGTCAATAGAAAAAAAAAGGCTCGTTACCACGAACCTGGTTCTGATGTGAAGGCCTCTATGGCAATGAGTTTTAATACCATCACCACCGATGAGGTCCGTTTTTCGGCCACATTAGAAACCAACAAAAGTGAACTTTGTTGCAAATCCTCATAAATTAATGTAAAACATCTAGAAACCTTACATATCATGCATATATCAATATCATCAAAGTTCATGGATACATCTATTTCTCTTTGTAATATTCTCTTTTGTACAAAAAAATATAGGCAATATATTCAACAAACTTCTATTTGGATATTTTCAAAACTTCTAATTTGCAGCATCTTTTCAGGATATACTAAAATACACACAAGTGCGCAAGTATAAACACACTATAGTACATCAAAGTAATACAAACTAATCCATCAATTATTTGCTTAGTTTTGAACATAATTTCGCTTAGAGATTTTTTACACTAAAATTTTAAGACTGATTTCATTTTCATGATGAAATATTGTTCTGTTTAGCGTATCCACGGTAATGATATATGGTTATTTTTACAAATGTCAACTTTGAGTTTTATCTTATGTAGGTGAAATGAAAAGATATAAGCGAAGCTTGTACGATAAAGTTTATCTGCTCGGAGTTGTATCTTAATAGATGTAGGCAAGTAAAAATGTTTGGTAAAAATATACCATGATCTTTTAGGTCATTTCTCCATAGAATAGCCGCGCAGGGATGTCCTACACGTGCTTTCATGTATACATTAGTCTCCTCCTAGAGATGGTAACATGTACCCATTACCCGCGTACCCGACGGGTAAAGACTCATTAGAAGCATAGGTATGGGACAACAAATTAGCCATGGGTATGTAAATAATAAAATATCATAATCATTGGGTAGAAAGAGTACTGCTATGGGATTGTAGGACCCATATACGCGTACAGATGTAACCATCTAAATTGTGAAAAGCTAATCCATATCTCGTCCTTCCTAGTACCAGAGCGTCGCCGTCGTGGAAGGCGCTGAAGAGGGATCCCAGAGCAGGAGAGACCTTTGGAGTGTTTTTTTAGGGGGTATTTGAGAATTTGTTCGATGCCAAGTAGGGTGCCGCTTTATTGGGCTTATTCTTAGTGTTCTCCTTATACCTTTTGAGAATATATACAAGTCTGTACTCTCTAGTAGTGTGGTCAAAAGATCCAATTAACCTCTTGGATGCCAAATCTTCTTTACCAAAGAAGATTGACCGTTAACCCCCAGTTCAGTGCATCGGATCAATGCCAGGTAATGCTCGAATATAAAGGACAGGGAAAATTAGCCTCACTTTAACTAACTTTTGGTGAGTTCGGGGACCCATATGAGGCGGCAACAAACCCTCTGTGCACTGTCCCGGAAAGATGTTTGGTTTGTGCTTTGCTCGTGTACGAAAAGTCCTGGGTGACCACAAGGCCAGCTCGCGGCATGCTACGCTCCGTGCAACCACGTTTCCTCCAGTAATTATTTAGTCTAGCATGACTTAACTATTCACAACCTGATCCCGGTAAATGATGGCTCGACATCTAATCCACAAATGTGACCCATTTAGCATGTGTTCAAGTATCAGGCGAAAAATAACCTTGGCCGCTGAGCGGCTCCTCCTAACTCCCCTCACCGCCACCCAAACCCTAGCCCACAGAATCACCGCAACCTGGAGACAAGAGATCGACGCGAAGACGCGACAGAGAACCGATGCGAGGGAGGCATGGCGGAGAACGTGTTTGGCCTGGGCAACCTCACCATCGACGAGGCATGGGCTCTCTCGAGAACCAGTACCTCGCCCCGCCGGACATGTCACTGCTGATAGGGTGGAGACTAAGCGACCGGGGAATGGGCATCCCGCCGCTCCTAAAGCCGAATACCTCGCGGAGGTGGCGAGAAGTCACCGCTCACCACGAGAGATTGTCGCCGACGCAATGAGCATCACCGCTCTTGGACATTGGCAACACGATGCACTAGCTCGCTTTCTTCGAAGCGGAGCGGGAGAGCAAGATCTGGCAATTCACCAGCTCAACTAGGCCGGCGCAGCAGAACAAGCGTGGCCGAGTGCATTGGTGGGCGCACCCGGCCGCACGCTCGACGCGGTGATGGTACCCTAACACGGACGGCGGTGAACGCCTACACACACCCCATCGCCCCTCGTCTCCTTCGTCGACGGGGGTGATGACCCACAAGTATAGGGGGTGTATCGTAGTACTTTCGATAAATAAGAGTGTCGAACCCAACGATGAGCAGAAGGTGTTGACAAGCAGTTTCGATGAAGGATTCACTGTAAATGCTCACAGACAAGTTTTCAGGAGGTTTTGATATAGCAGATAAATAAAATACAAGTAAGTAAAATGCGAGAATAATAATTGCAGCAAGTGGCCCAATCCTTTTTAGCACAAAGGACAAGCCGGTTTGTTTACTTATGATGACTAAACGTTCTTGAGGACACACGGGAATTTAGTCTAGTGCTTTCGCTTTATATAGTTGATTAATCTTCATTGTTTTGATTTGATAAGTGTTGTGTGGGTGAACCTATGCTAATGCACCGCCCTTCCTACGACTAATACATACTTGTGATTAAACCCCTTGCAAGCATCCGCAAATACAAGAAAGTAACTAAGATAAATCTAACCACAGCCCTAAACTCTGAGATCCTGCTATCTCTCATGCATCGATATACCAACGGGGGTTCAGGTTGCTATCACTCCGGCAACCCCACAATTAGCAAACGAATACAAGATGCATTCCCCTAGGCCCATAAAGGTGAAGTATCATGTAGTCGACGTTCACATGACACCACTAGAAGAATAACACCACAACTTAAATATCAAACCATTAAATATTACTCAACATAGTTCACTACTAACATTTAGACTTCACCCATGTCCTCAAGAACTAAACGAACTACTCACAAGACATCATATGGAACATGATCAGAGGTGATATGATGATGGATAACAATCTGAACATAAATTTTAATTCAACGGTTTCACTCAATAGCATCAATAACAAGGAGTAATCAACACCGGGAGAGTTTCCCCTATGAAATAATCAAGATTCGACCCTAGATGTTACAGCGGAGACGAGGTGCAGCGGTGGAGATGACGGTGTCGGTGGTGGAGATGATGATGATGATGATCCCAATGAAGTCCAGCTCGATGTCGGTGATGATGGCGACGAATTCCCCCTCCGGGAGGGAATTTCCCCGGCAGATTTCAGCCTGCCGGAGAGCTCTTTTCTCTCTGGTGTTTTCCGCCCCGCAGAGGCGGCTGTGACTATCCTCGATGTTTTTTTGCACCTTAGGGTTTTTGGGAGATGAAGTACGCGAAAGGGCGATGGCCTAGGGGGGGCGTGGGCCCCACCCCACATGGCGGCGCGCCAGGCCTGGTGGCCGCGCCGGCCTATGGGGAGGGCCCATGGCGGCCCTCCTCGGCCTCCCCTTTGGCCGGCTCCGTCATATGGAAAAATAGGAGCTTCGGTATATTTTCCGTCAATTGTTGATCTTCAGAAATATTGTATCCCGACGGTGCTTTTTCCAAGCAGAATTCGACTCCGGTAAGTAATTCTCCAATAATCATGAAACATGCAAAATAGGTGAAATAACATAAGTATCATCTCTAAATATGAAATATATCAATGAATAACGAGTAAATTATGATATAAAATAGTGATGCAAAATGGACGTATCAACTCCCCCAAGCTTAGACCTCACTTGTCCCCAAGCGAAACCGAACTCGATAAACAAGACCACATGTTTATGGAGTGAAGAGTCGATAAATAAAATACGGATAAGAAGCATCACATTTATTAATTCACACAAGACATTCTAGTAAACAACTTCCTCATATAACTCAACTTGAGACAAGTAAAGGGAAATCATAAATAAAGGTGCATAGGAAATCATAATTGGTGATGGCAAACTTCGTTCTTGGTCAAAGAACAATTAACATATTGTACTTATCTTTCGAGCAGAGCCTTTATATTAGAGCTTATATGGCAGATCTTACATGTTCAATCACAACAATCTCCTCATAATCATTGATAACCTTCAAAGTCATATTCATTCAGATAAAATTTGTACTAAACAAGGAAGAATAAAAGACATGATTACATAGATCACAATATAAATGATTGGATCACAACAACTCAATTGCGTGCTTGAGATAGAGGGAAATAGGTTTACTGACTCAACATAAAAATAAAAGATAGGCCCTTCGCAGAGGGAAGTAGGGATTAAATCATGTGCTAGAGCTTTTTAAGTTTTGAAATCATATAGAGGGCATAAAAATAAAGTTTTGGGAGGTGTTTGTTGTTGTCAATGAATGGTAGTGGGCACCCTAACCCCCTTGCCAAACAGACTTTCAAAGAGCGGCTCCCATGAAGGACGTTTTTTTCTACCAGCAAGGTAGATCATCCCTCTTCTCTTTGTTTACACATGTACTTTAGTTTTATTTATGGATGACACTCCTCCCAACCTTTGCTTTCACAAGCCATGGCTAACCGAATCCTCGGGTGCCTTCCAACATTTCACATACCATGGAGGAGTGTCTATTTGCAAAATTAAGTTGCTTACTGATGAATCAGGGCAAAACATGTGAAGAGAATTATTAATGAAAGTTAATTAATTGGGCTGGGAACCCCGTTCCAGCTCTTTTGCAAGATTATTGGATAAGCGGATGTGCCACTAGTCCATTGGTGAAAGTCTGCCCAACAAGATTGAAAGATAAAACACCACATACTTCCTCATGAGCTATAAAACATTGACACAAATAAGAGATAATAACTTTTTGAGTTGTTTAAAGGTAGCACATGAAATATTTACTTGGAATGGCGCAAAATACCACATAATAGGTAGTTATGGTGGACACACATGGCATGGGTTTGGTTTAAGGTTTTGGATGTACGAGAAGCATTCCCTCTCAGTACAGGTCTTTGGCTAGCAAGGTTGGTTAGCAAGCGTAAGAGTTGAGGGAAACAAACAAATATACATGTGATAGAAACAATCATGCACCTTCCTTGTAATCACAAACAATTTTAACTTCAGAATACTAAGCTCATTAGCTAACAAGACAGAAAGATAATGAAATAATATATCTACATGTATTTCCCTCTTTTCTACTTAAGCCTCAAAGTATTGTTGCTGTTGACCAATGCTAAGTTTGCCAAAACCAAATAGATTTACTTGATGCTCCCAAAGTGATATCAGTACTAACAAAAAGATCAATCATATAACAGGAATTGCAAACTAAAATAGGGTGTGCAAAAAGTAGATGATAAAACTTCTCATTAATATTTCATAATGATAACTCACACCAAGGGATACATAGATACCCAACTAAAAGAGAGATACTTCCACACTGCAACCATCTTATATGATAACTTCCCTACTCACGATATGACACTACTTAATAGTAAAAAGGTAAAAGATAGTGATGATGTGATACCGCGGCACCCCCCCCCCCCAAGCTTGGAACAAACCAAGGGGGTGCTGATACGTCTCAAACGTATCTATAATTTCCTATGTTCCATGCTACTTTTATGATGATACTCACATGTTTTATACACATTATATGTCATTATTATGCGTTTTCGGGAACTAACCTATTGACGAGATGCCGAAGGGCCAGTTGCTGTTTTCTGCTGTTTTTGGTTTCAGAAATCCTAGTAAGGAAATATTCTCGGAATCGGACGAAATCAACGCCCAGCATCTTAGAATTCCACGAAGCTTCCAGAACACCCGAGAGCCACCAGAGGGGGGCCACAGGGCCACCAGATGATAGGGTGGCGCGGCCAGGGCCTGGGCCGCGCCCCCCTATTGTGTCACCGCCCCGTCAGCCTTCCGACTCCGCCTCTTCGCCTATTTAAAGGTCCCTGACCTAAAACCTCGATACGGAAAAGCCATGGTACGAGAAACCTTCCAGAGCCGCCGCCATCGTGAAGGCAAGATCTGGGGGACAGAAGTCTCTGTTCCGGCACGCCGCCGGGACGGGGAAGTGCCCCGGAAGGCTCCTCCATCGACACCACCGCCATCTTCATCAACGCTGCTGTCTCCCATGAGGAGGGAGTAGTTCTCCTCCGAGGTTAAGGGCTGTACCGGTAGCTATGTGGTTAATCTCTCTCCTATGTACTTCAATACAATGATCTCATGAGTCTGCCTTACATGATTGAGATTCATATGAGTTTTGTATCACTATTCATCTATGTGTTACTCCGGTGATGTTATTAAAGTAGTCTATTCCTCCTCCACGGTGTAATGGTGACCGAGTGTGTGCATCGTGTAGTACTTGGCGTAGTTTATGATTGTAATCTCTTGTAGATTATGAAGTTAATTATTGCTATGATAGTATTGATGTGATCTATTCCTCCTTCATAGTGTGATGGTGACGGTGTGCATGCTATGTTAGTACTTGGTGTAATTGCAATGATCTATCATGCACTCTAAGGTTATTTAAATATGAACATTGAATGTTGTGGAGCTTGTTAACTCCGACATTGAGGTGCTCTTGTAGCCCTACGCAATTAGTGGTGTTCATCATCCAACAAAAGAGTGTAGAGTGGTTTTATTATGTGATCAATGTTGAGAGTGTCCACTAGTGAAAGTATGATCCCTTGGCCTTGTTTCCAGACATCGAATCTCCATTTGTTTACTGTTTTGTTGCATGTTTACTCGCTGCCATATTTTATTCAGATTGCTATTACCACTCATATACATCCATATTACTTGTATTTCACTATCTCTTCGCCGAACTAGTGCACCTATACATCTGACAAGTGTATTAGGTGTGTTGGGGACACAAGAGACTTCTTTTATCGTGATTGCAGGGTTGCTTGAGAGGGATATCTTTGACCTCTTCCTCCCTGAGTTCGATAAACCTTGGGTGATCCACTTAAGGGAAACTTGCTTGCTGTTCTACAAACCTCTGCTCTTGGAGGCCCAACAACTGTCAACAAGAATAGAAGCACCCGTAGACATCAAGCACTTTTACGGCGCCGTTGCCGGGGAGGAAAGGTAAAAGGTACTCATACTCCGGTCCCGAGGTAACTAAGTACTTTTCTGTTGCCGTTGTGTGTGTGCTCGAAGCTATTTCCTTTAGATCCTGCAATTGCATCTTTTTGTTTCTTGTTTACACTAGTTAGGCATAATGGACAACAATGAGCTTTTTAATCTATTTCCTGAGTTAAGATATGAATTGTTTGATGCGAAAATTAAAAACCTATGGAACCTTATCTACATGATAGTAGCAATGTTATTAGTATGAATGCAATTACTGCTAATGCTATGGAAAAGTCTAAGCTTGGGGAAGCTAGTTTATATAAAAATAATCCTTTTTACTCCTCAGCTTTGGAAGAAATATTTTGCTCTGATAATGCTTTATCTCCCATATGCGATAACTCTAATAATGCTTCTGATATTTTAAATCCACCTGCTGAAAGTATTCCGTATAAAATACCTATGAAAATTCTTGAACGTGTTATGGATAACCGCTATGAAGGGGATGGAACTGTCCATCCCGGAGATCATTTACTGTTTTTGCATGAATTATGCGGGTTATTCAAGTGTGCAGGTATCTCTATGGATGAAGTGAAGAAGAAACTATTCTCTATGTCGTCTGTCCGGTAAAGCGGCGCATTGGTACAACTGCTGAAGGATGGGCATTCTCTTGATAGGAAGGATATTGTGCCTCTATTTTACTCTAAATTCTATCCTCCAAGTGAAATTCACAAAGACCGGAACCGCATATATAATTTCTGGCCTCATGATGAAGAGAGTATTGCCCAAGCATGGGGGAGATTGAAGTCTTTAATGCTCAAATGCCCCAATCATGAGCTTCCTGGTAATATCATCATTGATAATTTCTATGCAAGACTTTCTTTTCAAGATAAAACCTTGTTGGATACTACTTGTTCCGGATCATTTACACGCAATGAAGAAGAGTTTAAAAGGGACCTTCTTGATCGGATTCAGGAGAACACTGAAGGATGGGAGAACAACGAAGGTAAGGAGTCAGGTATAAATTATGATTATGAATGCATTGAAACTTTTATGGATACTGATAAAATTCGAAGTATGAGTGCTACTTATGGTCTTGACTCTCAAGTTGTTGCAAATCTTTATAAAGCTTTTGCCTCTCATTTTGAATTGCTTAGGAAGAATTTTGATAAGTATCATGAACCTTTTAAAGACACTTGCATAAAGGATGAAAGCTGTTATTAATGATTGCAATAAGCATGCTCAAACTCCTAAGAATGCTATTTCCTATAAGCATGTTAATTTTTGTGGAATGCATAGACCTTGTGGAATTAATCAAATCAAAGATGAATATTGCATCCATCATATTAATGAAAAAACTAGAAAGTGGTTTAGGGCTCTAGATGATCTTGGTAAAAAAGTTTGTGCCCTCTATCCTTTTATTTGTGAACTTTGCCATGTAGTGGGTCATTTTAATTTTCAATGCTCCTCCAATGATAATTTGAACCCCATGAGTTCTACAAATTTGTATTGTGATGATGAAATTACTCCTAATCAGCATGATGAACTTACTTTATTTTTGTGGTGTGAAGAGCTATCAAGAAAAATCTCTTTGTTACATATGAGTGATCTTGATATTGATGATGTCCTGCATGGGTGTTTTTCTTATTGCATTGATAATAGCCATACAAATACTTACATACAAAATATTTTAGAAGATGACACCTTGCCAAAATATGATAGGACCGTTGTGTGTTTTGAACTAATTAATGAAAAAGAGGAATCCTCCCAAGTTTCTTCTATTGTTTCTGAAAGTAAATCAGGTTATGCGGACAAGCCACCCTTCAAGCCTCTTCCTCCTAAAGAAGGGAACAATGAGAAGGAGGAGAAGAAGAAGAAGAAGAAGAAGAAGGGAATGAAGAAGAAGAAGAAGGAGGAGAATAAAGAGAAAGAGGTAACGGCATATCCCCGCGTGAATGAGATAACGATAGGTAACCGTAAGTATGTTGCTCCTAATGATTATTATGATAATGAATCTGAGTACAATGATCTTCCTATGCCCTTTACCTACATTAGTGATCATGATTTGAAAGAGCACACTACTTTTGATATTGCAAATCTCTGGGAAACTAATTCCGAAAATGATGATGATAATAATTGCCATAGTATCAGTGCTATCCATGCTTCCTCCCATAATAATATAGAAAACTCTAAGCTTGGGGAGGAGGTGTTTGAAAATCCTTTTGCTACTGATCATTATGTGTTTGATACATCTCCTTCTTGCAACAATGATGGTACGGTCACGGATGAACCTACTGTGAAAGATAACTATTCTATTTCTTATGACGACATTATGCCTCAGACCTTTGATGATTATTATAAAGAATGCTACGATATAAGTTATCTCACAGTAGGTTTAAATCCGTGACCTGCCATGTTATTTGACTGTATCAAGCTTACATAATGATCAGTAACAAAGAACTTGCCTCTCTCTCTCCAAGCGCGAAGTTTTCTATAGTATGGAAGCATGGATGATATATAAACTAATTATTATCAATAAATCATTTTCAGAAACAATTTCCCAGAAGACTGCAACTGTCAAAAGTAGTAAACAACTCTTTCAATCATGATTTTTAAAAAGTAAAGAACATATTGTACTTTAGATTCGTATCATAACTATCATTAAGGCTGTATACACGATTTTTAAAATCTCGACCCTCTCTCTCACACGCAGAAATATAAGATTTTTTTTATTTTTATTCTCTATACTAACTAACTAACTAATAACTCGTTGCTAATAACAATAATAACACAACATAACAATAATATCTCCATACTTTCATTGTTTGGAAGGAGAAAATTTGACTGTCCTTGATTTTTTCAGAAAACAACCAAATTTTTCATTAATTAAGTTTTAAAACGATTCTATCATAACACAACAAGGTGTATCCTACTAAAAATATTTTTTGTATGTGAAAATATTTGTATGGCTATTATCAATGCAATAGAAAAAACGCTTATCTGAGTTTATCATCCATATCAAGATAAACTCATATGTAACAAAGAAAATTTTCTTGATATGCTCACTGCAAAAATAAAGTAAGTTCATCATCTTTGATAAAACATTTCGTCATCCAATACAAACTAACCCAAGACTCATGGGGTTCAAATATCATTGAAGGCAAGTAAAATGACCACTATGAGCAAAGTTCACAAATAAAAGGATAGAGGCACAAACCACACTTAAAGATCATCACAAATTACAAATATTTTCTAATTTTTTTCGTTGAATAGTTGCCTGTTTGATTGATTAATTCCACAAGTCCCTATTCGCATTCCACAAATGAAAACGTGCTTTATAAATAGCGATGCTAGTTTGGCTAACTTATTGCAATCATTAATGCGTTTCTCCTATGCAAGTGTCATTTAAAAGGTTCATGATACAGAGTTAACTTCCTAAGCTTTAATTCAAATGAACAAAAAAGCACTTTATAAGATTTTGCAACAACTTGAAAGTCAAGACCATAAGTGCCCGCGCCACGCCTTTTCAGGCTATCGTATATCTATAAAAGTGTTTTTAATACGATTATATCATATATAATTGCGTTGTTCTCACTTCGTGTTCTCCCTGATATCTCTCGTCTATTTAAAATGTCGTAGTGTATGTCGAGGGCTGTAGGTTTATCTTGAAAAGAAAGTCTTGCATAGAAAATTCCATCAATGATGAAGCGAAGAAGTCATGTTAGGCATTTGTATAAAACGCGAGGCAATATAACAAATCATGAGGCCAAAAATATATATCGCGGTTCGATAACTTTGTGAACCGCTTGGAGGAATAAATTTGGAAATATAGAATAATCCTTCTAATTTAGAAGTGCCATCATTCGGCGGTTCTCATATCTTTGTATTTAGCGGTATATCTAGTTTCTTCTTTAAATCCGCTCCAAGTTCACGCACTGAGTGTATGAGTGTGCAAAGCAAATGTCTTTGAGTGAAATTCGCAAGCGATTATCCATAGCTGCGTTCGAAAAATTTCATAGGCCACTCTCCAGTGATAATTTAAAAATATCAGAAGCGGTATAAAAAAAAGATAAAAAAAGTCGCTTTGGCAAAAACCAAGCTGAAACAAAAGATTATTTTTATATAAACTAGCTTCTACAAGCTTAGACTTTTTCCGAAAAATAGCGTCAGGTAATTCGCTACTTTAATAACATTTGCTACTCCACATCATGCCAGATAGGTTCCAGTTTTTGTGTACACGCCAATTCTGAATATTTTTCAGAAATAGTCAAAAACTCATTGTTGTCCGTACATAAGCTAGATGTAAACAAGAAACAAAAAGACAGTGCGAGATCTAAGAGAAGTAACTACATTTTACAATGAGCGACAACAAAATGACCACTTGGACGAATATGAGTACAGCACGCCACTCCCCGACGCTGGCATAACAAATAACGATGTCACAGTGCTTCCCTATTTAATGCACACGATTGGCGATGTTGAGGCCTCAAACGGGAGAACAGCGACAAAATTTTCCAAGTGGATCACCCAAAGAATTTATATGAACTCAGGAGAAGAAAGGATCAAAATTCTATAACAACCCCCAATCTTGATCAAAGAAGGTCTCTTGTGTCCCCAACCTAATACATATTGTGCACTAGTGCCGACTGAAGAAGAAAATAGTGAAATACAAGTAATGGATGTATATGGTGGTAATAACTAATCTGAAATAAAAATATGGCATGATAAATATGCAACAAAAAGCGACAAATAAATGGAGATGATGTCTGAAAAGTAAGTCATACTTTCTCTAATTAATTGTCTATAATAAAACCACTCTACCTCATTTGATGTGATGAACACCATAGTAATTAATAGGGGCCCACACAACATTCAATGTTTCATATTTAAACCAACCTTAGGAAATTGCATGATCGATCTTACGAAACACTAGCACTAACGTATTTCGCCATCGCATATGAAGGAGAATCATCAACTAACAGCAATAATTAACTCATAATCTACAAAGAGAAGATACAGTAAACACTAAAAAGAATCAAGCCCCCCCGCGATACTTATATCACACACAAGCGTTGGAGAAAAATAGGCAATAGCACATCGCGGAAGTTTAAATAGATGAATAATTTGATACAAAACCATACTCCAATCATGTATGAAAGGTCATTGTATTATAATACATAGGAGAAGAATTAACCACATAACTACGGTAGCTTCCTGCTTCCCGGAGAAACTGCTTCCCGCCACTAAATGGACAGCACGAGAAGACCAAGCGGTGTGATGAAACGTCGAGGAGCACTTCCCGGCAATCTTGGCTAAAGCATCTGTCCCAGATCTTGCGCTCGTGATAGCGTAGAGAAGCGATTTCTACTTCTCCATCCATATCGAGGAGACACAAAAATAAGCGAGAAAAGCGAGGAAGATGAATAAAAAGAGAAGAAGCGCGCTTCCACTATCTGAGTATTTTGTGAGCTTTCACCAGTGTTACGGAAAACTATGAAATTCTAGATCTTTTTGGCGTTCGTCATTCCGATTTAAGACAAACAAAACAGCGGAAAAAAAACAACTATACGTACATCTAAAATCAACAAGGTTCCAGTTCCGAAAAAAGCAATATGAGCATATATATTGTATAAAAAATATGTGAATATCGTAAAAACAGCATGGAACATAGGGAAATATAATGCGTTTGAGAATATTTGGATGAACTTGGGAAATATCTATCATCACTATCTTTACCTTTTTTACTGTAAAAGTAGTGTCATATCGTGGTAGAAAATATAAATTTAACTGAGTGTGGAAAATTTTAGTTGGTATCTATAATTTATCCCTTATTGTCAATTATCGTATAAATATTGTGAAGTTTTATCATCTATTGCACTATTTTAGTTTGCAATTCTGTATATGATGATCTTTGTTTTAATGCTGATATCACAGGAAACATCAATATTCTATTTGGTTTTTGGCAAACTTAGCATTGTTTTAACAATACTTTGAGGCTTTAAGTAAAAGAAATATGTAGGTATATTATTTTCATTATCTTTACTGTCTTGTCCTTTAATGAGCTTAGGACTATTTGAGTTAAAAATTGTTTGTGTTTACAAGGGAGTGCATGTTGTTTCCTCATCTTTAATATTTGTTTGTTTCCCTCAACTCTTGCGGCTTGCTTGGCTGTTTAACCAAAATTTCTTGGAAATTCGCATCAAACCCCTTCTGTGTCCCTGCTGCTACCCCTGTTATTGTGTGAGATTTTGAGCTAAATATTTCAAATGTGCTACGAAACAACTCAAAAACCATCTTATTTGTCAATATTTGCTCATGAAGAAGTATGTGGTGTTTTATCTTTCAGTGGGCAGACTTTCTGTCTTTAGTGACAAACATCAATGTCTTGCAAAAAACAGCGGTGATTTTTTCGGCTAATTAATTAACTTTCATTAACTAATTCTTCACATCTGCCTTTGATTCTCGATAAGCAACACAACACACAAAATCTCCATGGCGGAAAACCCGGCAGATTCCGATTAATGAACTGTGAAGCGAAGGTTGGGAGAAATCCACAAACAAAACAAAGTACATGTGTAAAAAACAAAGAAGAGGATGATCTACATATTTGAGTGGAAAAAAGAAAAAAAGATCTTCATGGGAGCTAGAAACAACGAAACATTTGGAAATTCAAGAATTATTCATTCATTGACAACAGCAAACACTCCCAAAAACTTTATTTTTTACCTATATTTCAAAGCAAATACAACGCCGTTGTCTCCTACTTCCACAGCTGAAGAATTTACATCTTTTATTTTTTATGTTGAGTCGATCAAACGGCTGAAACCTCTATCTCAAGCGCGCGAAATTAATTGTTGTGATCCAATCATTATATTTTGTGATCAATATTGTCATGTCTTTATTGCTTCGCTGATTTAGTACAAATTTATCTGAACTAGTCTTGACTTTGAAAGAATTATCAATGATGATATGAAGAAGAATTATGAGTTGACATCGTCTTATAAATCTACAATATAAGGCTGCGCTTCGAAAATTATGACCGAGTACGTTCTTTTGACCAAATAGTTTGCCATCACCAATTTTTATGCACCTTTATTATGATTTCTGAGTTATAGCAAAGTTGTTTACTGAAATAATGTGTGGTAATTAATAAATGTGTGCTGCTTATCCGTGTTTTTTATCTCGACTCTCCTCCATAAACAAGTGATGAGCTGCTGTTTCTTTTGAGTTGATTTAAAAACGAAAACGGGACGAGGACCCGGATCTTTTTGGGTTGTGTCGTCCATTTTACGTCTTATTTTATATCATAATTCTTGACCCATTCATTCGATATATTTCATGTTAGAAGGCTTATGTTATTTCTGTATGTTTCATGACAATTTGCCCGGAAGTCATCTCTTTGAGCGCGGTCAGACGAAGATCAACAATTGGCGGAAAAATACAGCTCCTACTACGCCGAGCCGACAAAGGGAGGCCGAGGGGTATGCATGAACCCTACCCTAGGCGGCGTGCACCGGCACAGCGGCGCCGCCATAGAGAGGGGGCCGCCCTAAAGGCCGCTGCGCCATTTAAAATTTAAAAAAACTAAATAATACAAAAACCCACAGATTTCAAAAAAAAGCGTGAGAGGGCAGTGCGGCCCGCCTGCTGCGGCGAAAACCGGAGAGAGAAAATGCCGGCAAATTTTTCACGGGAGGAGAGCCAAATTAAGCCGCATCGCGCTCAACTGAACTTCATTAATCATCATCATCTGTTACCGTCTCTCCGCAACACACACAATCGTGTAATATCCGGAACAGAAGATGTGTCCTTCATGAAACTTTTTCTAAGACGATTGTTTCACTTTATTATTGATGCTATTGAGTGGCAGTTAATTAAATTTATGTTCAGGTGTTATCCATCATCATATGCCTACGATCATATTCCCATATATTATTTCGAACCGTTAATTCTGGTACATAATTGAAATCTAAATATTAGTAGTGGTACATGTTGAGTAATATTTAATGGTTTGATATTACATGCTCTAATTGGTGTCGTCATTTATGATACTCGCAAACACAACGAACTAAACTACTTGAAATGACAACGAGCTTGATTATATCGATATAGAAAATAGCGAGATCTGCGTTTGTGGTGGAAATTTAGCAGTTAACGCAGGGTTTGTCACGAAGTATGTGAAATTAGATAGGAAAAATGATGCAATGCCAACAGGATTCACCACAACACTTATCAAATCAAAAACAATGAATAATCAACTAAAAGCAGCTTACTAGATGTTGTATTGTCCTCCAAAAAAGCGTTTATCATCATAAGTAAACAAACGACGTCAACATTAGCAAAAGGACGAACTATAACACACTATGCACACATTTTTACTTTTATATTATTTATCTGCCTTTATATCAAAACAATATATTTGCGATAGTCACTTCATCAGCTATGTCACACCTTCTGTCATGCGCCCAATTCCGTGCTCTTGTGATACTATGAGCACCCCTATCAGTCTTTCCCCGACTGAGCGATAATATGTCGTCAAGCGGATCTGCCCGTCGATGTTCGTACCATCACCCGGCGTCGGCGTCTTTCTTCGACCCGCTGGCTATGGCGTGGCACGATTGACTAACCCGGTCTTTAACTGCTCCCGTAAAACTGGCAGCGACTAAATTGTAATGTCAAGCGATGATGGGCGGCGTCGGCGTTGTCTGGAGTGATTGGCTTGTTCGACTTCATCACATAAAATTATTCGAACGACGGCGGAATCTCCAATCTCCTTTGTCGTGATATCCACGGCGAGCAATCGCGAAGGCCATCTACAGATAGATGGAGCGACAAGCCGCCGCCATGCTCCCTGCGTCGTCGTCTTGTCGATTGCGATGATACGACAATTTAGAGATTTGGTGGCGTGAAAGAGGAGACCAGAAGAGCGGCGCTCAGCGACAAGTCCGTACAGCACGTGCGCGCATGCTGGATGCATTTATGAGGCCGTGTCGAGCCATCGGCCAAATGGTAAGTCATGCTAGGCTAAATATTACTGGAGAAACGTGGGGTTACAGACAGCGATATGACTGTACCAGTGTCACCAGAGGCACAAACACGTAGAAACAAACATGCTTCAAACCGGGACGGTGCCGCACAGAGGAACGACACACACTTCTCGCGAACCACGAAACTCGCAAAAAAAGAACCGTTGTGAGGCTTCGAACCACGTTCCATATTCGGCGACCCCACAGTGTGAGAGACAGAAGTTGTGGTCAGTCTTTTTGGTCAAAGAAAGGGCGGCATCAAGAGATTAGTGGGTCTTTTTGACCACACACCCAGAAAGAACAGACGCAGCACTATATTCTCAAAAAGGCTATAAAACACATAAAATCGGCCCAATAGCGACCCGATCCGCACGGTGTATGGTCAAATTCTCCAAAATATAAAAGATTCTCCTACTCTCAAAATCTTCGATTCTCAAAAGCCTTCCCTGCGGCGGCGGCCTCTACCTCTGAGGGCTTGAGATTGTGTTAAGCTGCGCTTCACAATTTAGCGTGGTTTAGCTCACAGCTAAGCGCGTATATAAAGTCTCTACAATCCCATGCTGTACTCTCTACCCAATGATATGATGTGTGCTTATTATTTACATACCCGATGGCTGTGATTCCCATATACCTCTAAACTTCTAATGAGTAAATTTCAGTGTTTTTCAAAATTGTAAAATTGACATTTTTTTATGTATAATATGCAAGGAGGGTATGTACATGGCACTGCGTGTAAGAGCTATCCCTGCTGTGACGGCAATGAATGACAAATAAATGATATATTTTACCAAACGACACGCGCTACTACATCTGAGTAGACACAACTCATTGAGCTTTAAAACATATATCTTTCATTTCACCATATACTCAAAAGTTGACGACTGTAAATATCGGCTACGTGAATAAACAAGCGAACTAATGTTTCATCATGAAAGAAAATCGATCTTAAAATTTACGATCAAAAAAATCCTACGAAGCGAAAATTATGATTCAAGCAACTATTGATGGTTAGTTTGTATTACTTTGATGTACTACTAGTGTGCATACTTAACATATTGATATTACATTACAAAAACATATCTGAAAATAGAAGTTTGAAAATATCAAATAGAAAGTTTGTTGATATATTGCCTATATTTTTTGTACAAAAGGAATATTACAAAAATAGATGTATCCGCCAATTTTGATGATGTGTCTATCTATGTAAGGTTTCTACATTAATTTATGGTGTAAAGTATTGAGTTCCTATGTGGCGAAAAAGGACCTCCTCGATATTGTTGTCTTTCATTGCCATAGAAATTTACCTTTTCTATCAGGTTACGATTGTAACCTTTTTCTATTGGCTGATGTGAAAACCTGTCCAACTAAGCGTTATACCGTTCTTGCTAGAAAAATTGCATGTAGCAATGACAGCAATAGCGAGAAAAAAAATTTCAAAAAATACCAACTGTGCTTTTGATGCTGCTGAAAAGGAAAATAGGTCACAGGGCAAAATACAGTTTGAATGACATGGAAAAAATACAAGTGAAAGAAAAATACTGCTTTGAGTTACGAAAATGATAACACAAAGATAAATAACCGAAAGAAACAACTACAAAGTGAAAAAATAATAATGACACGAAACTTATTTTTCTAAATTCACATTTTGAGTAAATGTTGCTTGTTGAGATAAACCATTTTTGAGTGACTACTAGAAAGAAGTTTGCAAAATTCAACTACTAAATAACAGACTAGATTGACCATGCTTCTTCCAGAAGTTATGATGTTTCCCGAATTTGTTGTTTTAGGACATAAACAAAAATAACTCTTTCCAATGTAGTCTAGCTATTATACACATGCAACAAAAAATAATCTTTAATTTATAAGGTCTTGTAACGTTTATATTTTTTTGTTGAATGCTCCCACGAATTTGTTGTGGCAGATTTATACTAGCTTTCGCCTGGTACAGATATTTATTCGACCCTGAGGTTATGTTAGGATTTAACAAGCATATTCTAGCAGAGAACTTAGCGCGTCAAATGAAAGCAATTGATTTATGTAGAAAATTTTAAAAAGAAAGAGGAAATAAAAGGGCAATAGAGGAGCACAAAACCCCAACTAAACGCTTGCTTTGACCGCACTTGCTAAGTAGACCTTTACGTTATATATTGTCAAAAAGGCAGAAATTAAGCAATAAATTGACAAATTCTCAATTTCCACATAAAAAAAAAAGCGTCACTTTTTTTTAAATAAAAGAGAAAAAAAAAAAGCGCGATAAAATCTTTCGCCCGAGCCGGTCTCTATCTCCCCACATCCTTGAGCTTTCGTTGTAGATCGTTTACGTTGTTATATTGAACCACTTCCGATTGGTATCGACAACGATTCTAAATACAACTTGATACGTTGATCTTCAATAAAAACAATTTAAAGCATCGAAAAATGAGCACCTATAAAATCAAAATGGTTTGGATTATATGTTATCTTTAATTTTTATCATCTGTTATGTTGTTTGAATGCTTGAACATGTTAGGCCGATGTTGCTGAACAATTGGCCACCAAGCAGGTATAACAAAAAAACTGAAATTGTGAGAGAAGCAGATAGGAGCGCAATATCAATCGATTTTATTCAACAATAACTGAAATTGTAGATATAGCATATTTAGCTTTATAGATAAGATATTAGAGAGCCGCCACTAAAAATATAATTTGAATTTGACTGCGAGATGTCGATGATTATAGTATACTACCGATGACATCTTTTCATAGATGCGAAAAAACAAACTATATTGACTTCCATCACACACTCTGGTTGCTCTTGCTCCTACGAATTTAGAATTACATCTCATGCCCCGCACATAAGACATCCTTGACGACGAGTATCTAAGGACAAATGTGTGAAAAAATTTATTATATTTACATGCCGAGTATTTTACACTTCATATTAGGGCTACATCTCGAGCAGATATATGGAAAAATCTCATAATCATTTTATCTTGCGTAAAATAAAAACTCAAAGTTATTTGATTGTATATATCATATTATGGGCTGTAAACAAGCCTGAAGTAAATCAGTTTAAAAAAGACACTGAATTATTAAAAAGAATCTCTAACAGAAAATATTTTGAAACAAAACTAAATATAATTAAGTCCAGTTGTTGCCCTTTGATATTGCACTAATATTATAGAACACTGAGTCGTTACAATGTCGAAAAAAATGTCGTAATCAAGATTTTACAAATATCCAAATAGAAGTTTGTCCGAATAGATTGCCTACATTTCTTTTCGATACAAAGAGAATATATTAATATCGAAGAAGATACCAATAACTTGTATGTTCGGCATGGAAAAGAAATATTGAGCAATCTGACCGACCAAACTTCTATTTGCCTATTTCTTGTACAAAGAAATTGTACACAAAAAATAGGTGTAATCCATGAACTTGTTGTCCGAAAATACTGTGACTTTGGTTGCAACAAAAGGTTCATTTTGTTGATTAACGAGACGAAAGCCAAAAAACCGATTGACGTGTCGCGACAGCACAAGAACCATTCGCATCAGAACCGGGCCGTGGTAAGCGGCTTGCGTTTGATTACGATGATAGTTTTTTTGCGATAAAAAAAAATTAAATATACACGTGTTGAAAAGTAACCCCTAACTTGCAAACAATGAGCGATTCGAGACGAATGTAACTGAGAGGCTTCTATATTGATGGTAAAAAATATTAAAAACTAAACTAGTGGCTAAGTATAATTAGGATTTTATCCCCACGCAGCTAGCCAGATGATAAAATAGGTGAATTGTCAAGTAATCTACAAACTTTAGGGTTCGTCTGACTATTCCCAGAGTTAAAAGAAAATTGTAGTTGGCATGATTAATAAAAACGTACTGGAATTTGTTGGATCGAACCGGCTTGCCGCAACAGACAGAGTTGATATAAGCTATCCAGTGTTACAGTGTTTGCAGATTTTCCAGAACTTCAAAATTTTACCGTTTTGATACAAAATTTGTTACTTATATTTTTAAGCAAGATTGCATGATATGAATAGGATTTTAGGGCAACTAGACCCATGGTCGATCTGCAGAAAGATTGCCCCGCTACCGATAGCGGCAGAACAACAAAAAAGGAAAAGGGGCTAATGGGGAAAGCGGACTAACAAGGCGCCAACCCTCATTTGGCAACCAGAGAATTTTGCGTGTGCGGTCTTGCACTTCCCGCCAGTCCCCATCAAATCGATTAGCCCGCCAGTTGTTGGCCCCGCCGTCACTGCGTTATCTGGTATATCCGAGACGAAACATCGGTGACCGTTAAGCTGAAATTACGTCTCGCGTTGGAAAAAATGAGCCCTGCTGTCGCCGGCAACTTCTGGATCACCTGCCAGCAGCCGGTCTGATGATCGACCCTTTCAGCTGACAGTCGCAACCCGGCCAGACCAGCAGGCGGCGATGATGAGCGGGCTGGCATGTGCGGCCCCAGGCTGAATCTCCGGTCGGCGTCGCCGCCCGAGGGGAAAAACATTTGAGGGAAAATCTGGCGGCGGATCAGTATTTTTGCTACTTTGTCGTGATAAAATGACAGGAAATGCCACATTGCAGAGACAGGCCCGCGCCGGTGAGATGGCGAGGCCCGTCCCCTGCCGGCGAGGCGGGGGTTATTACTGCGTACAGCGCTTGCTATTAAAAACAAACCACCGAGAAAAAAGTTGGCTTGGCGTGGCTGCGGCAGAACGAAGTTTGCGAAAAAAACCGCGGCACGCAGACTTTCCGTGTTGTCCCGACTGCATGGCGCGACCCACGAAAACGAGCGAAACTGCCTGAACGATGGCGGCCGTCAGGAAACGCGAGGCCGGCGGAAAACAAAAATTGCCGCACTGGCGCGTCGCCTGCCGCGCGTGTCCGCGGCACCTGCATATTTCGTTTCTGCGCACCCTGCAGTATGGATCGGCCGGAATATACTGGATCGGACGACAGGCAGACAGACGACGGCTGCTGCTGGCAGAGATGGAAAACGAAGCATGCCCAAAAGACGAAGTATATGTCCAGCCCTGCGCATCCATGGACGACCTGTCGCCGGCATCGTGTTCCGTGCGCGCGTGGCGCTAGTGACGACTGTGGAAAATTACAGGTTGAGAAACCCAAACTTTCCGACGGTGTTTTTCCGCGTTACGCGGACCTGAAAACTGAGACAGAGCGACCAGATGAAAGATATTGGAAATAGAGTTGCGGACGATCGGCACACTCCGCTGATAATCTCCGCTCGTCGGCAGCCCGCCCTCACCGTTGCGCCGGGTGTCGCCGTCATGTGCACGTCTCGCCGGCCTCCGCGTTCCCTGATCAGTCCAGCTCTCTGCTCGTCCCCAACCCTATACTCTCTGGCTCGTCCCTGCCCGGAGGAAAATGATAAACAAACAGAGAATTCGTCAACTACGAGTCCCAGAATTATTTGAATGTACTAAATTGGGTACATGCAACGACACCGCCATCACGTTGTATCGGGCGCCGAAAAGTGGGTTTTGGCGCAACTGTGAAGATCGCCCTTGACTGCCGTCGACGCCGCGACCACAGGCTTGCGGGCGCGACGCGGACCGAACTGACGAGGCGAACGCGGCCTGGCCGCGGCGAAAATCGGCGGCACCGAGTTCCCCAGGCGGCCATTCATGGGCAAATTCGGTGAGTGACAGAACCCGCGCGTCGGCCGCGCACGGCATTTGCGACGAAAGCGGCGTTTTGTGAAGATTTGAGTGCGACACGTATTACTGTGGTTTTCGCGATAACGTGTCGGACCGGAGTACGCTGGGCTTTGGCACACAGTGAATCTTCAAAATAGTCCTTCGCCTTCCGTATAAGTCTCTACGTTGGCATCATTTATTTAGCGACGTGGGCCCGACCTCCAGGCGACTGGCCGGCGTGATGGCATAGAGCGCCGCGGTACTCAGACATGAAAATATGAAGGCGTACCAGATGATGCGCTGAGCACGACAATCCTGAACCCTTGAGAAGCGAGAGCCCGTATGTTGAGCACATCATGATTTTGATGAACGAAAAATGTGACCGGAAGCGGTGGCTATGGCAGCATCATGGCACTACTATATCGCGATAACACAAGTCTGTGGCAAAAAGTGGATTTGTGAGGTGGAAAAGAGGAGAGGACGGCAGCGGTGATCCCAGAGCACTGGTCAGAAATTGTCATACCGACAGGCCATAGACCAGGTCCTGGCGACGTAAGCGCGCCTGTACCGGCACTGCTGCGGCACGGCGCTCGACCTCCTGTTTCTCCGGTCGTTCAGCTCGGCTCCGCCTGAGGCTGGCACCGGAGAAATGACACGCTGAGCGTAGTGTGAAGGAATGTTTTATTTAGGCGAGATGGCGGCACACTGTTCCCGCGCTTTATCCCGCCGCACGCTACTTCCGCACTCTACAGACATGTGGCAGTGAAGCCACGGTATTAATGGCGCGGGCTTCTCGTCGGCGAGATTGCGAACCCGCCCGCCCGAGCATTCTTTTACATAATATGAGACGACAGATTTGTTTTTCCTGACCGCTAGACGGCACGGCATCGGCCGAACCGAGAGAACCAGGCTTTTGGTCGGTTGCTGCAGTACAGGCAGTTTAAATACTAGTGCTAGGCATAGTAGCCCTCCATGCCCCGGCGGCGAAAAAGTGTACGCTCGTCCCTCTATGAACAAGTACCTGCTGTTGACCCGCGGACGGCCGCCCCGCCTGCTGCATCAGGATTTATAGCATGGATGAAGCAAAACAAAAAAATTATCTCCCCACCAGCAACACTACTACTATGTTGTGATCGAAAACACAACTACGAAATCAATCTTGCGTTCCCCTAAACTTTTTATTTATTACATGTAGTAAGTAATAGACTCAGTGATAACATGAGTTTATCCAACAGTACTACTCGTCCATAAATAAATATCTCCGGCTATATGAGTGTAGTATGTGTTTTTCTTGAATGTAGCAGTGAAGATGGCATTTATGAAGAACGGAAGTGTATTACAGAACCGTACACTGATAGTGTAAAAGCTGAGAAAATAGCTAAAACAAAAATTAATAAAATGCTGGAATCTTTAAATTTCGCGACTGGCATTTCTCCGATGACGATTCTTCGTGCATTTCAATGTTGCTGCCCATCTCAAATGGCAAAGCGTGGCGAACTTGCAATTTCGTCAGTGTGTCTATCCGCACATCGGCGTTCAACTTTTCCGCGTCTTTTTCGCGGTAGAAAAGTCACTAACCCCGTGACAACACACAAAAACAGCACTGAGTCAATCGGCTGCCGGATCACTTTGGCAGACCGCAAAGGAAACGTGCAAAGTCATGTCTGCAAGCAGACAATGTCAGCGTTATGATGATTGAGAAAAACCACTAACACCACAATCCCGACGTGTGACACTGATATTAGAAATCAGATGAGGAGCGCTATTTTCCGATCCGTATAAGGAAAGGAGAAAACACCCTCCAACTAACTACATATATACCAACAAATCTGCATCACAACCCGCCTCCGCTATTTCCCCATACATTCGGAGATTGATTCCCTTCTCCACAAGTAATAACTAAGTTAATATATAGTCATTGATGTAATGGCTGAAGTTAAATCAAAAATATTCTTAAAATATAGGTGAAATATGGAAGCATAGAGAAAAGGTAGAGGAAAATGAGAGAAGAAACATAGGGAAGCCTACGAAGATATAGGAAAAATAATGGAAAATATTTAGTGCTTAGAGGAAGATTTATTTAAAACAGTAGCTACAAGCGATAAATATATGCATGAAATCCGAAAAAAGTTTTCCCCGTCTTGGCGTATGTCGATCCAACACTTTCATCGTGAAGCGTGTGTTTGACTTTCTAGCTGTGAATGTGTCAAGACACAGAAAAAACCTAATAATAGTATTATCGATGAGCATGTATAATAGAATGCTAGACATTTCTATCTCTCGGCAGTAATCTTTAAGCTTTGATAAAATGGATAATAACTTTAACGTA
>NC_061509.1:240252827-240263316 GCF_022539505.1 Lolium rigidum | reverse complement strand
TATTTCAGATTAAAGAATGGACCGGGGTCCACGAGTTCACTAGAGGTGTCTCTCCCATAAGATAAAAGCATGTTGGGTGAACAAATTACGGTCGGGCAATTGACAAATAGAGAGGGCATAACAATGCACATACATGACATGATAAGTATAGTGAGATTTAATTGGGCATTACGACAAAGTACATAGACCGCCATCCAATCGCATCTATGCCTAAAAAGTCCACCTTCGAGGTTATCATCCGAACCCCTCCGGTATTAAGTTGCAAAGCAACGAGACAATTGCATTAAGTATGGTGCGTAATGTAATCAACAACTACATCCTCGGACATAGCGCCAATGTTTTATCCCTAGTGGCAACAAGCACAACACAACCTTAGAACTTTTGTCACATCGTCCCGAGTGTCAATGCGGGCATGAACCCACTATCGAGCATAAGTACTCCCTCTTGGAGTTAAAAGTAAAAACTTGGCAGAGCCTCTACTAGAAACGGAGAGCATGCAAGATCATAAACAACACATGTATAATAACTTGATAATTAACATGACATGGTATTCTCTATCCATCGGATCCCGACAAACACAACATATATAATTACGGATAGATGATCTTGATCATGTTAGGCAGCTCACAAGATCCAACAATGAAGCACAATGAGGAGAAGACAACCATCTAGCTACTGCTATGGACCCATAGTCCAGGGGTGAACTACTCACTCATCACTCCGGAGGCGACCATGGCGGTGTAGAGTCCTCCGGGAGATGAATCCCTCTCCGGCAGAGTGCCGGAGAAGATCTCCGAATCCCCCGAGATGGGATCGGCGGCGGCGGCGTCTCGATGAGGTTTTCCGTATCGTGGTTTTTCGCATCGGGGGTTTCGCGATGGAGGCTTTAAGTAGGCGGAAGGGCGAGTCGGGGGCCGGACGAGGGGGCCACACCATAGGGCGGCGCGGCCCCCCGGGCCGCGCGGCCCCGTGGTTTGGCCACCTCGTGGCCCCACTTCGTGTGTTCTTCGGTCTTCCGGAAGCTCCGTGGAAAAATAGGACCCCGGGTCTTCGTTTCGTCCAATTCCGAGAATATTTCGTTACTAAGATTTCGAAACCAAAAACAGCGAGAAAACGGAACCGGCACTTCGGCATCTTGTTAATAGGTTAGTTCCAGAAAATGCACGAATATGACATAAAGTGTGCATAAAACATGTAGGTATCATCAATATTATGGCATAGAACATAAGAAATTATCGATACGTAGGAGACGTATCAAGCATCCCCAAGCTTAGTTCTGCTCGTCCCGAGCAGGTAAAACGATAACAAAGATAATTTCGAAGTGATATGCCATCATAACCTTGATCATACTATTTGTAAACATATGTAGTGGATGCAGCGATCAAAACAATGGTGATGACATGAGTAAACAGGTGAATCATATAGCAAAGACTTTTCATGAATAGTACTTCAAGACAAGCATTAATAAGTCTTGCATAAGAGTTAACTCATAAACCAATAAATCAAAGTAAAGGCATTGAAGCAACACAAAGGAAGATTAAGTTTCAGCGGTTGCTTTCAACTTGTAACATGTATATCTCATGGATAATTGTCAACATAGAGTAATATAACAAGTACAATATGCAAGTATGTAGGAATCAATGCACAGTTCACACAAGTGTTTGCTTCTTGAGGTGGAGAGAGATAGGTGAACTGACTCAACATAAAAGTAAAAAAGAATGGTCCTTCAAAGAGGAAAGCATCGATTGCTATATTTGTGCTAGAGCTTTTATTTTGAAAACATGAAACAATTTTGTCAACGGTAGTAATAAAGCATATGAGTTATGAAAGTTATATCTTACAAGTTGCAAGTCTCATGCATAGTATACTAATAGTGCCCGCACCTTGTCCTAACTAACTTGGACTACCGGATCTTTGCAATGCACATGTTTTGACCAAGTGTCACAATGGGGTACCTCCATGCCGCCTGTACAAAGGTCTAAGGAGAAAGCTCGCATTTTGGATTTCTCGCTTTTGATTATTCTCAACTTAAACATCCATACCGGGACAACATGGACAACAGATAATGGACTCCTCTTTAATGCATAAGCATGTGGCAACAATTATTATTCTCATATGAGATTGAGGATATATGTCCAAACTGAAACTTCCACCATGAATCATGGCTTTAGTTAGCGGCCCAAAGTTCTTCTCTAACAATATGCATGCTCCAACCATGAAGGTGGTAGATCTCTCTTGCTTCAGACAAGACGGACATGCATAGCAACTCACATGATATCCAACAAAGAATAGTTGATGGCGTCCCCAGAAACATGCTTATCGCTCAACAAGCAACTTAATAAGAGATAAAGTGCATAAGTACATATTCAATACCACAATAGTTTTTAAGCTATTTGTCCCATGAGCTATATATTGCAAAGGTGAATGATGGAATTTTAAAGGTAGCACTCAAGCAATTTACTTTGGAATGGCGGATAAATACCATGTAGTAGGTAGGTATGGTGGACACAAATGGCATAGTGGTTGGCTCAAGGATTTTGGATGCATGAGAAGTATTCCCTCTCGATACAAGGTTTAGGCTAGCAAGGTTATTTGAAACAAACACAAGGATGAACGGTACAGCAAAACTCACATAAAAGACATATGGTAAACATTATAAGACTCCATACCGTCTTCCTTGTTGTTCAAAACTCAATACTAGATGTTATCTAGACTCTAGAGAAACCAAATATGCAAACCAAATTAGCAAGCTCTAAGTATTTCTTCATTAATGGGTGCAAAGTATATGATGCAAGAGCTTACACATGAGCACAACAATTGCCAAGTATCAAATTATCCAAGACATTATAGCAATTTACTACATGTAGCATTTTCCAATTCCAACCATATAACAATTTAACGAAGATGAACTTCGCCATGAATACTATGAGTAGAGCCTAAGGACATATTTGTCCATATGCAACAGCGGAGCGTGTCTCTCTCCCATAAAGTGAATGCTAGGATCCATTTTATTCAAACAAAACAAAAAACAAAAACAAACCGACGCTCCAAGCAAAGTGCATAAGATGTGACGGAATAAAAATATAGTTTCGGGGAGGAACCCGATAATGTTGTCGATGAAGAAGGGGATGCCTTGGGCATCCCCAAGCTTAGACGCTTGAGTCTTCTTAATATATGCAGGGGTGAACCACCGGGGCATCCCCAAGCTTAGAGCTTTCACTCTCCTTGATCATATTGCATCATACTCCTCTCTTGATCCTTGAAAACTTCCTCCACACCAAACTCGAAACAACTCATTAGAGGGTTAGTGCATAATAAAAATTCACATGTTCAGAGGTGACACAATCATTCTTAACACTTCTGGACATTGCATAAAGCTACTGGACATTAGTGGATCAAAGAAATTCATCCAACATAGCAGAAGAGGCAATGCGAAATAAAAGACAGAATCTGTCAAAACAGAACAGTCCGTAAAGATGGATTTTATTAGGCCACCAGACTTGCTCAAACGAAAATGCTCAAATTGAATGAAAGTTGCGTACATATCTGAGGATCATGCTCGTAAATTGGCGTAATTTTCTGAGCTACCTTCAGGGAGATAGACCCAGATTCGTGACAGCAAAGAAATCTGGAACTGCGCAGTAATCCAAATCTAGTACTTACTTTTCTATCAAAGACTTTACTTGGCACAACAAAACATAAAACTAAGATAAGGAGAGGTTGCTACAGTAGTAAACAACTTCCAAGACACAAATATAAAACAAAAATACTGGAGTAAAAACATGGGTTGTCTCCCATAAGCGCTTTTCTTTAACGCCTTTCAGCTAGGCGCGAAAGTGTATCTCAAGTAACATCGAAGGGTGGTGCACCTACAGCGGGGTTTGGAGTTTTCTCAACCATGCATAGTATATTAGATACATAAGTTTCAGCGTCTCCCTTTTCATTAGTCTTGGGCTTGCTACTCTCATCAAACAAATTTTCAGGAACAAGCCAAGCATAGTTATGTTCTAGTGCATCATTCATAGCTAGGAGTTTACATGGTATTGGTGCTTTGATCTCCCCACCATCATTAGCATTATTAGTGTACCTTATCCTATCCATATCCATTTTTTCAAGGAGACCAACAAAATTAGTATGAGAACCAAGCATATTAAATTTAGCGAAGACTTTTCTAGCCTCTCTTGCTAGACCACCAAATTCTCTAAGAAGGGTTTCTAAAACAAAATCTTTCTTTTCCCCTCTTCCATATCACCAAGTGTAAGAAACATGTGTTGGATTATAGGATTGAGATTAACAAATTTAGTTTCCAACAGGCGAACTAAAGCAACGAGCAGCAATTTCATAAGTGGGAGCAAGGTCTACCAAGTGTCTATCTTCGAAATCTTCAATGGTACTAACATGGGTGAAAAATTCTTCTATATTGTTCCTCCCAATTATAGACCCTTGTCCTACCGGTATGTTCTTTGCGGTAAAATCAAAAGGAAACATGATGAATCAAGTAAAGTAAATGCAAGTAAACTAATTTTTTTGTGTTTTTGATATAGCAAACAAGATAGCAAATAAAGTAAAACTAGCAACTAATTTTTTTGTGTTTTGATATAATGCAGCAAACAAAGTAGTAAATAAAATTAAGCAAGACAAAAACAAAGTAAAGAGATTGAGAAGTGGAGACTCCCCTTGCAGCGTGTCTTGATCTCCCCGGCAACGGCGCCAGAAAATATGCTTGATGGCGTGTATTTCACACGTTCGTTGGGCAACCCCAAGAGGAAGGTATGATGCGCACAGCAGCAAGTTTTCCCTCGAAAGAAACCAAGGTTTATCGAACCAGGAGGAGCCAAGAAGCACGTTGAAGGTTGATGGCGACGGGATGTAGTGCGGCGCAACACCGAGATTCCGGCGCCAACGTGGAACCTGCACAACACAACCAAAGTACTTTGCCCCAACGAAACAGTGAGGTTGTCAATCTCACCGGCTTGCTGTAACAAAGGATTAACCGTATTGTGTGGAAGATGATTGTTTGCGAGAGAAAACAGTAAAAACAAGTATTGCAAGCAGATTTGTATTTCAGTATTAAAGAATGGACCGGGGTCCACAGTTCACTAGAGGTGTCTCTCCCATAAGATAAAAGCATGTTGGGTGAACAAATTACAGTCGGGCAATTGACAAATAGAGAGGGCATAACAATGCACATACATGACATGATAATTATAGTGAAATTTAATTGGGCATTACGACAAAGTACATAGACCGCCATCCAACTGCATCTATGCCTAAAAAGTCCACCTTCAGGTTATCATCCGAACCCCCTCCAGTATTAAGTTGCAAAGCAACGGACAATTGCATTAAGTATGGTGCGTAATGTAATCAACAACTACATCCTCGGACATAGCGCCAATGTTTTATCCCTAGTGGCAACAAGCACAACAAAACCTTAGAACTTTCGTCACATCGTCCCGGTGTCAATGCGGGCATGAACCCACTATCGAGCATAAGTACTCCCTCTTGGAGTTAAAAGTAAAAACTTGGCCAGAGCCTCTACTAGAAACGGAGAGCATGCAAGATCATAAACAACACATGTATAATAACTTGATAATTAACATGACATGGTATTCTCTATCCATCGGATCCCGACAAACACAACATATAGAATTACGGATAGATGATCTTGATCATGTTAGGCAGCTCACAAGATCCAACAATGAAGCACAATGAGGAGAAGACAACCATCTAGCTACTGCTATGGACCCATAGTCCAGGGGTGAACTACTCACTCATCACTCCGGAGGCGACCATGGCGGTGTAGAGTCCTCCGGGAGATGAATCCCCTCTCCGGCAGGGTGCCGGAGAAGATCTCCAGAATCCCCCGAGATGGGATCGGCGGCGGCGGCGTCTCAATAAGGTTTTCCGTATCGTGGTTTTTCGCATCGGGGGTTTCGCGATGGAGGCTTTAAGTAGGCGGAAGGGCGAGTCGGGGGCCGGACGAGGGGGCCACACCATAGGGCGGCGCGGCCCCCCGGGCCGCGCGGCCCTGTGGTTTGGCCACCTCGTGGCCCCACTTCGTGTGTTCTTCGGTCTTCCGGAAGCTCCGTGGAAAAATAGGACCCCGGGTCTTCGTTTCGTCCAATTCCGAGAATATTTCGTTACTAAGATTTCTGAAACCAAAAACAAGCGAAATCGAGAACCGGCACTTCGGCATCTTGTTAATAGGTTAGTTCCAGAAAATGCACGAATATGACATAAAGTGTGCATAAAACATGTAGGTATCATCAATATTATGGCATAGAACATAAGAAATTATCGATACGTCGGAGACGTATCAGTCCGATGCACTACCATCGGCTCTTGATTTGCTGACTTATTTTGGCAATCGGCAAAATTGGTAAAAGGACAGAATCAGCTGAGAAATTTCTTCTTCATTAATAAGAGGGTTTTTTACAATGAAGAGCCGATTGCTCAAGAAAGGAAGAACAAAAGAAGAGCCGATTGCTCAGGAACTACTAGTCCTACATTACTAATCCTCGCTGGCCTCGTCGTCGGCATCGTAGGCTGCCGTCGGCGCTGCTTCCGGAGAGTTCCTCGTCGTCTGCTGCCCCGGCCCTCGGCCGGGGCCTCTTCTTCCTCGTCATCATCATCGTCCTCGCTGTCCGCCCAAGCGCGGAAGCGCTTCGCCGGCGGATACCCGGCGGAGGAGGAGGAATCATCCTCCTCCTCTTCCTCTTCTTCCTCGTCATCATCATCGTCCTCGCTGTCCGCTCAAGCGCGGAAGCGCTTCGCCGGCGGATACCCAGCGGAGGAGGAGGAATCATCCTCCTCCTCTTCTTCTTCTTCCTCTACTTCTTCTTCTTCCTCCTCCTCGTCGGAGGAGGTGGGGTTCGCCCAGGAGTGGAGGTCGTCTTCACTCTCGCTCTTCAGCTCCCCTTCGATGAGGAATTCGAGGTCGTCCTCCCCATCGGTCAGAGGTAAGTCACCATCTGACCCGACGAGTGCTTCGGGTGGGCCATCTGGCATGTGGTCAAAGTTCCACTCCTGCTCGCTCGAGGAGGAAGATTGGAAGGAGAGGCCTGAGGAGATGGAGGAAGAGGAAGACATTGCTACAGGGGAAGAGGGTTTTTTAGGTGCCGATGGCCGGAATAGAGCAAGAGGATGAAGTGGCGAACCGTTCGGCATAGTTAAATAAAGGGGGTATAGTGGAGATTTAATGCCATTGCGGTTTCCGAGGGAGTGATGTTAAAGCTATCAAATCTTGCAAAGAAGTTTAGGAGGCAAGGCATCATGATGAAGGATACTGCAGCGGTTCTGCTCTGCCACGACATGACCCGACGAAGAAAAAGCAGAGTGATTTTGGAATTGTCATTTCCAAAACCAGGGGGGCATGTGTTATCACCAGAATTTGACCGGATCAGAGGTGGGTCGCGATTGGAGATGGGCTTGAAGAATATACATGGAAGGAATACATGAATCGGCCTTGTATACAAAATTTGGGCTAGTTTGCCCGTGTATCTGTAACATAGTAGGATACGTGTCGGTTAGATAGAGTTTGGCTCGTACACGGTTTGGATTATTCCCACGCTAGAAAGTCTACGGACTATAAATATGTATCTAGGGTTTATGAAATAAACAACAATCACGTTCACCACAAACCAATCTAGGCGCATCGCCAACTCCCTTGTCTCGAGGGTTTCTTCCGGGTAAGCATCATGCTGCCTAGATCGCATCTTGCGATCTAGGCAGTACACGTTTATTCGTCGTTCATGCGTTGCTCGTGCTGAAGCCTTTTTGATGGCGAGCAACGTAGTTATCATAGATGTATTAGGGTTAGCATTGTTCATCGTATCATATGATGTCGTCGTGCAACCCTTAGACATCTAGCCGTCCTTACATCTATCTTAGGTGTAAGGGCGGCACCCCGCTTGATCATTATTTAGTAGATCCGATCCGTTATGATTGCTCCTTGTTCTTCAAGGATTAGTTTAATATCTGCATAGTTAGGCCTTACAAACGGGTTGAAGGATCCAGTGGCGCGTAGGGTGTAGTTTGCTAGCCCTAGACAGAATGTTCCGGGGATCAACTTCGTGTTGGTTTTTAGGTCTTGTCTAGGATCGGTTTACGATCACCGTGCGTGGCCGCCAGGCTCAATCACGAGTAGGATGTTCCGATTATGCGGTGAAAACCCTAAATCGTAGTAGGTTGTTTTAGCTTTATTTTGATCAAGCAGGACCACCATCCGATCGTACACCTCGTACGCATCATGGGTGGATCGGCTCCTTGAGCCGATTCACGGAGACAACCTGAGAGCCGATCGAGGCTCGTATTTAATGTTTACGTGTATGCCATGCAGGAAACTAAGCGAGGCACATCCAACACCTTCCTGACCAGGTATAGGTCAGGTGGCACGCCCTTGCATCAGCATCGGACGTGTGTGCCGAGTCTTTGCGGGCCGTCGCTCGGAGGGACCAGGGTCAGCCGCAGTCCTGGGAGCCTCCCGGCTCTACAGTGTTGCCCGTCGCTGCTCGCCGGTGGGTTTCTGACCGCAACAAAAACTTCACTATCAATAATATACTCATCTGAAAAAAGAATTTTGTTATATGGATCTGAAAAAAAAAGGGTTGTATGAACAGTTTGAAAGATATGTTTGTTGACGTGTATAAGGTGTTGACGTGTATAAAGTAGATTGCCTAGTCTTTTCCATCAGTTCGGACTTTTGGTTCAAGTGGCTAGTGCATGAAGCTTAACATGGTATCAGAGCCCTAGGTCTCGAGTTCAAATCCTGGCTTTCACAATTTATTTTAAAAAATCCCTGCAGCTTCCTGCCGTGTGTATCCGGTCTTCCGCTGCCTCTTTGCCTCTCTACACGTGTTGACTTGTCTTCTCGTCTTCCTCTCACACGTGAGAGGGGGTGTTGACGTGTATAAAGTAGATTGCCTAGCCCTTTCCATCAGTTTGGACTTTTGGTTCAAGTGGAGAGTAAGCTTGATGTAAGATCACTTTAAATTCGTCTCGGACCATTTGTATAATAATGCAGATATGATCATTTGGGCATTTATGCTAAAAATCAGTTTAACATACACATTCTTCCAAACAATTTTATAACAGGTAGGTATGCAAAGCTTAATGTCAGGTCACCCTTTTATAAAGTGGACTGTAATATGATTTGCTTCTCAACTGTATTCCAGAAAGAATAGATCAGAAAAACGGGGAAATAAGCCACGACGCTAGTAACCAAGCCCTTGGAATCTCAGATGTGCATTTTGAAAGAACTACGGCCAGCTCCCACGACTTCGGATACACGTCGATTCGTTTTCACATTTATCACTTGGGATCAGTGGGTTCACAAAAAGTGGTTGGCGTCTGCTTGTGTGGTCATACTCTGGTAAAGCTCGCAAATGATCGAGTTGCTGGCTTCCAGCTCAAGCGAAGGAGTAGTGGCTAGCACATTGCAATGCTGCATTCTGCTCAGCCCGGCCCTGTGCCAATTGGCAAAAGAGTCATGCTTTGCTTCCCTCCATGTCATGTTCAGTTCAGGGGGATGTTTGCAGGTCACTGATGGCTCGTCCAACTCCCGAACCTTTGTTTGATAACTAGCGACAGGCATGTGCTGATGTTGATAGTCAGATAAATCCAACCCCTGTTGACCTTCCGCCTATGAGAGCATCCCCACTCGTTGGCGCTCCCCACGCCCAAATCCGGACGAAACTACCGCCGGATTGGACGAAATTAAGTCGTGGGGAGTACCATATTTCCAGTCGTTCACCCGGAGTTCGGCGGATAGAGTTTAAATTCAAACAAATCGCCGTCCCGCGCTACAAGTACGGGCAGTTGATCGGCAAAAGGAGCAAAAGGATCAGCCACAGATCGGCGATCGGAGGGAAATTACACGGAGACAGGCTCGTCGGCAGTCCCGGCCGGCACGGCGGTGTCCGACGGACCAGTTTCCTCACACGCCGTGGCCGAAGCAGCGGCAGTGGACGTCGAAGCAGCCGCAGTCGACGAGGTAGATGGTGAGGTAGACGAGGTAGGAGCCGGCGGAGACGACGTAGTGGCTCGGAGGATGTCGTTGCGGTGGCCCTGGTACCAATTCCTCGTCTCCTCGGCCATCGGTTCCATGTCGCCGCCGCCCATGAGGAACGCCAAGTCTGTGTTCCTCTTCTTCGCCGCCACCGTCGTCTTCAGCAGGGCGATCCGGGCGCCTTGGTTGGCGAGCATCTCCCGCCACCTGCCGTCGAACTTGTCGTTCCTCCCGTCGGCGTGCGATCTCAAGTCGGCCCAGCACTTGTCGATCGACGCCTGCATCCTGTCGGCGGGATTGTCCGTCCGTTTGAGCTCTTTCTCGCTTCTTCCGGCCGAGCTCGGGGCGCCCTTCCGCCGCGCAAGCCGGCGGAGCGTCGGGGTTGTACTCGCTCGGTCTTGCTTTTCGAGAGGGACGTGCGAACTTCCTTCCACTTCTCGCACTTCTCGAGGCGGGAGTAGACGTTGAGGAACTTGAACGCAG
>NC_061509.1:240039909-240252727 GCF_022539505.1 Lolium rigidum | reverse complement strand
ATTAGGACTCTTAGCAAGTTTTTGCAAGAACTTTATAACTTCAGAGATATGGCAATCATCAAAATCCAAACCATTATAATCTAAAGCAATGGGATCATCATCCCCAATGTTGGAAAAAAATTTAGCAGTTTTATCACAGGTAGTTTCAGCAGTTTTAGCAGTTTTTTGCGCTTTGCAGTGCTTTGCATTAGGAGTAGAAACATTGCCAACACCAATTATTTTACCATTGATAGTAGGAGGTGCAGCAACATGTGAATCATTAACATTACTAGTGGTGGTAATAGTCCAAACTTTAGCTACATTATTCTCTTTAGCTAGTTTTTCATTTTCTTCTCTTTCCCACCTAGCATGCAATTCAGCCATCAATCTTATATTCTCATTAATTCTAACTTGGATGGCATTTGCTGTAGTAACAATTTTATTTTCAATATCCTTATTAGGCATAACTTTCGATTTCAGAAGATCAACATCAGAGGCAAGACTATCAACCTTAGAAGCGAGAATATCAATTTTATTGAGCTTTTCCTCAACAGATTTGTTAAAAGCAGTTTGTGTACTAATAAATTCTTTAAGCATAGCTTCAAGTCCAGGGGTGTGTTCCTATTATTGTTGTAAGAATTCCCATAAGAATTACCATAACCGTTACCATTATTATAAGGATATGGCCTATAGTTATTACTAGAATTGTTCCGATAAGCATTGTTGTTGAAATTATTATTTTTAATGAAATTTACATCAACATGTTCTTCTTGAGCAACCAATGAAGCTAATGGAACATTATTAGGATCAACATTAGTCCTATCATTCACAAGCATAGACATAATAGCATCAATCTTATCACTCAAGGAGGAGGTTTCTTCGACAGAATTTACCTTCTTACCTTGTGGAGCTCTTTCCATGTGCCATTCAGAGTAATTAATCATCATATTATCAAGAAGCTTTGTTGCTTCACCAAGATGATGGACATAAAGGTACCTCCAGCAGCTGAATCCAATAGGTTCCGCGAAGAAAAGTTCAGTCCTGCATAAAAGGTTTGGATGATCATCCAAGTAGTCGATCCATGGGTTGGGCAATTTTTAACCAAAGATTTCATTCTTTCCCAAGCTTGTGCAACATGCTCATTATCCAATTGTTTAAAATTCATTATGCTACTTCTCAAAGATATAATTTTAGCAGGGGGATAATATCTACCAATAAAAGCATCCTTGCATTTAGTCCATGAATCAATACTATTCTTAGGCAAAGATAGCAACCAATCTTTAGCTCTTCCTCTTAATGAGAAAGGGAACAATTTTAATTTTATAATGTCACCATCTACATCTTTATACTTTTGCATTTCACACAATTCAACAAAATTATTGAGATGGGCAGCAGACATCATCGGAACTAACACCGGAAAATTGCTCTCGCATAACAAGATTCGAGTAAAGCGAGGTTTAATTTCAAAGAATTCTGCTGTAGTAGCAGGTGGAGCAATAGGTGTGCATAAGAAATCATTATTGTTTGTGGTTGTGAAGTCACACAACTTAGTATTTTCAGGAGTGGCCATTTTAGCAGTAGTAAATAAAGCAAACTAGATAAAGTAAATGCAAGTAACTAATTTTTTTGTGTTTTTGATATAGAGTGCAAGACAAGTAAATAAAGTAAAGCTAGCAACTAATTTTTTTGTGTTTTGATATAATGCAGCAAACAAAGTAGTAAATAAAATAAAGCAAGACAAAAACAAAGTAAAGAGATTGGATGGTGGAGACTCCCCTTGCGGCGTGTCTTGATCTCCCCGACAACGGCGCCGGAAATTTGCTTGATGCGTGTAGTTGACACGTCCGTTGGGAACCCCAAGAGGAAGGTGTGATGCGCACGATAGCAAGTTTCCTCGGCAAGAAACCAAGGTTTAATCGAACCAGTAGGAGTCAAGAAGCACGTTGAAGGTTGATGGCGGCGAGATGTAGTGCGGCGCAACACCAGGGATTCCGGCGCCAACGTGGAACCTGCACAACACAACCAAAGTACTTTGCCCCAACGAAACAGCGAGGTTGTCAATCTCACCGGCTTCTGTAACAAAGGATTAGATGTATAGTGTGGATGATGATTGTTTGCAGAAAACAGTAGAACAAGTATTGCAGTAGATTGTATTCAATGTAAAAGAATGGACCGGGGTCCACAGTTCACTAGAGGTGTCTCTCCCATAAGATAAATAGCATGTTGGGTGAACAAATTACAATCGGGCAATTGACAAATAGAGAGGGCATGACCATGCACATACTTGATATGATGAGTATTGTGAGATTTAATTGGGCATTACGACAAAGTACATAGACCGCTATCCAGCATGCATCTATGCCTAAAAAGTCCACCTTCGGGTTATCATCCGAACCCCTTCCGGTATTAAGTTGTAAACAACGGACAATTGCATTAAGTATGGTGCGTAATGTAATCAATAACTACATCCTTAGACATAGCATCAATGTTTTATCCCTAGTGGCAACGAGCACATCCACAACCTTAGAACTTTCGTCACATGTCCCGGATTTAATGGAGGCATGAACCCACTATCGAGCATAAATACTCCCTCTTGGAGTTAAGAGCAAAAACTTGGCCAGAGCCTCTACTAATAACGGAGAGCATGCAAGATCATAAACAACACATAGGTAATAGATTGATAATCAACATAACATAGTATTCTCTATCCATCGGATCCCGACAAACACAACATATAGCATTACGGATAGATGATCTTGATCATGTTAGGCAGCTCACAAGATCCGACAATGAAGCACATGAGGAGAAGACAACCATCTAGCTACTGCTATGGACCCATAGTCCAGGGGTGAACTACTCACTCATCACTCCGGAGGCGACCATGGCGGTGAAGAGTCCTCCGGGAGATGATTCCCCTCTCCGGCAGGGTGCCGGGGGCGATCTCCTGAATCCCCCGAGATGGGATTGGCGGCGGCGGCGTCTCGCAAGGTTTTCCGTATCGTGGCTCTCGGTACCGGGGGTTTCGCGACGAAGGCTTTAAGTAGGCGGAAGGGCAACGCGGGGGCCACACGAGGGCCCCACACACCGGGCCGCGCGGCCAAGGGCCAGGCCGCGCCGCCCTGTTGTGTCGGCGCCTCGTGGCCCCACTTCCTTTCCCCCTCGGTCTTCTGGAAGCTTCGTGCAAAAATAGGACCCTGGGCGTTGATTTCGTCCAATTCCGAGAATATTTCCTTACTAGGATTTCTGAAACCAAAAACGAAGAAAACAACAATCGGCTCTTCGGCATCTCGTTAATAGGTTAGTGCCGGAAAATGCATAAATACGACATATAATGTGTATAAAACATGTAGATATCATCAATAATGTGGCATGGAACATAAGAAATTATCGATACGTCGGAGACGTATCACTTCACTACTTTTGTACTAACAACTATTTCTAACAAATAATTTCACGACCGCGTTCGGGCTGGTTCGGGGTCGACGCCGCGTTCCACGACCCCGGATCGATCGATCCGGATCGGGGGTCGGGACCGCCAGCGGGAGCGGTAGAGGGAATTGAACGACCGTATTTTGGGGGCACCGGCATGGGGCGCCGGCACTACCGGCACGGCCACAGACTCGGCACTCCTCCTCGCTCGCCCTTCTCTCTATTTCGCGACCCTAACTCTATATCGCGGCGGCACCGCCACGGACTCGGCACCGCCACGGTCTAAGTCGTCGGCGCGCGTGGGAGGCGGCTGTTGACTGCCAAAACCCACCGGCGGGCAGCGGCCTTGTCAACACTGTAGAGCCGGGGGGAGCCTAGAGCTGCGGCTGGCTGAGACCCCTCCGAGCGACGGCCCGCAATGCTCTTCTGGTCACACGCGGCGTTGCGAAGTGCAGGGCGTGCCACCTGACCTATACCTGGTCGGGAAGGTGATGATATTGCCTCGCTTAGTTTCTGCAGGGGCATACATGTAAACGTTAAATACGAGCCTCGATCGGCTCTCGGGTTATCCCGTGAATCGGCTCAAAGAGCCGATCCACCCGTGATCCGTACGGGGTGTACGAATACTTGGTGGTCCTGCTTGATCAAGATGGAGCTAATGAGATCTACGACGATTTAGGGTTTTCACCACATAATCGGATCATCCTACTCCAGAGTTGGGCCGGATGGCCACGCACGGTGCTCGTAAGCCGATCCTAAACAAGGCCAAAAACCAACATGAAGTTGATCCTAGGAACATCCCGTTTAGGACTTGCGAACGCCACCCTACGTGCCACAGGATCCTCCCCCCCTTTGTAAGGCCAAACTATTGCAGATATTAAACTAATCCCTGTAGAACAAGGAGCAATCGTAACGGATCAGATCTACTAAATAAAGATCAAGCGGGGTGCCGCCCCCACACCTGAGATAGGCGTGAGGACGGCTAGATATGCAAGGGTTGCACTACGTAAGCATGCTTAAACGAAGAACAATGCTAACCCTAACACATCTAATGATAACTACGTTGCTCGCCATCAAAAGCGCTTCAGTACGAGCAACGCATGAACAACGTGGGGCTTGTGCTGCCTAGATCGCAAGATGCGATCTAGGCAGCATGTCGCTTACCTGATAGAAACCCTCGAGACGAAGGAGTTGGCGATGCGCCGAGATTGGTTAGTTTTTGGGGTTGAACGTGAGTTGTTGTTTATTCCATAAACCCTAGGTACATATTTATAGTCCAGGGGACTTTCTAATGTGGGCATGCACTAAACCGTGCACGACTAAGATTCTTTCTCTAAACTGAAATACGATCTAATATATTACAGATACACGGGCAATTAAGCCCAACTTGGTATAAAAGGCCGATCCACATACTTCTTCCATATATTTCTTCACACCCATCTTCGATCGCGGCCCACCTCTGACTTGGTCAAATTCTAGTGATAACACATGCCCCCCTGGTTTTGGAAATAATATTTCCAAAATCATTACGTTTTTCTTTTGTCGGGTCACGTCTTGGCAGAGCAGAACTATTGCAGCATTTTTCGTCAAGTCGTGTCATGGCAGAGCAGAATGATTGCTCCGCACAATTTGACCGTTGCCTTTGAGTACCGCCTCCTCGAAAACTACTGTGGTACCCTCTTTATTTAACCGCTCTGAGTAGTCCGCCATTTCACCATCCTGCTTTGTTCTGGCCATTGGCACCCAAAAACCCCCAAACTCCCACAGTCATGTCTGATGACAGCAGCGACGATGAAGACGAAGACGAAGCTCCCGTAGAGGGTTACGGAAGCAGCGACGAGAAACCCATCGGCGGTAGTGCCGATGAGAGTTCCGGGACGACGACGAAGGAAGCGACAGCCCGTAGACTAAGATCTACTAACATAGGCCTAGCAATAGTAGATTGGTCAATAGACCCTTCTTCTGTTCTTTCTTCCCAAGCAATCGGCTCTTTCTTTGTAAGGAATCCCCTCATCAATGAAGAAAATCCCTCACCTAATTTCGCCCCCTTGTTGATTGCCGAATGGAGTTGTCGTACAGGGAGCCGATGGCAACATATCGGCTCATCTTGTTGTCTGAGGCCAAGCTGCGTATAAACTTATTTTGCTAAAGTCGATCTCGGCGTACCGGCTCTCGTTTTCCGAAGTCGATGCCCGTGCATCGGCTGTACTTGCAAGCTGTTAATCTCCATATGTTTTCTCAAGTCGATGCCTGTGCATCGGCTCTGATGTATATATATATATTTTTTTTTTTACTGGCCGATTCTGGAATCGGCCCCCACACCTTACTGTCCATCATCCCACATGCTTGGGAAATATTTCTTGAGGTGTTGACCATTAACGGCCACGGGGAACTTTTCGCCGCTCAATTCCTCCAGCATGTACGCATTACCCTTCAAGGCCTGGACCACTTTGTACGGGCCGTGCCAATTAGGAGACCATTTGCCATATGCCTTATCCCCGGTTCCCAATGGCAACACAGCCTTCCCACACAAGATCACCAACTTGGAACTCCTTTGGTCTAACCTTTTTGTTGTAAGCACGAGCCACCCTGGCTTTGTTTTCCTTAATCTTCTCCAACGACCAAAGCCTGAGTTCTGTTGCGTCCTCAATAGTGTCGCTCATCAAAGCTGCATATTCTTCAGCCGTCAGATCATTCTGAAATGCGACGCGTCTTGATCCAGCCGTAATTTCCCAAGGCAATACGGCCTCCTGTCCATATACAAGCTGGTACGGCGAGGTCTTTATAGCTCCATGACACGACATGCGGTAGGCCCATAACGCTTCTGATAGCTTCTCGTGCCAATCCCGAGGGTTCTCGTCAATTTTCCTCTTGATCAGCTTGATCAGGCTTTGATTGGACGCCTCGGCCTGTCCGTTAGCTTGAGCATAGTAGGGGGATGATCGAATCAGCTTAATCCCGACATCATCACAGAACTTCCCGAATTCTTTAGAAGTGAAGACCGAACCTCCATCGGTCGTGATAGTCCGGGGATCCCAAACCTATGAATGACGTGTTCTTTCACAAACTTGATCACGTCCTCCGACGTTACTTTTTTCATAGGGACGGCCTCCACCCACTTAGTGAAGTAATCTGTGATAACCAAAATCCATTCATGTTTTTTACCTGACGCCGGATGGACTTTGCCGATCATATCCATGCCCCACCCCCGAAACGGCCAAGGTTCGATGATGGGGTTCATCGCTGACGCTGGCACCATCTGAATTTTTCCAAACATCTGACATGCTTGGCACCCCCTGTAATAACTGAAGCAATCTTCAAGCATAGTGGGCCAATAAAACCCTGATCGCCTGATCAACCACTTCATCTTATGAGCCGACTGATGTGTTCCACATGCGCCTTCATGCACCTCATGTAAGAGCCGATTTGACTCAGTCGGTCCTAGGCACTTGAGTAACAATCCTTCTAATGTCCTGTAGAACATTTCGTCTCCTATAAGGACGTACTTCATGGCTCTGTATCTCACCCGTTTAGGTGCCCCCGAGCCGAATCTTTCAAATAATCGAAGATCTCGGCTCTCCAATCATTCTCGTTCCGGGAATTGTATCCGAACTTCTGCTCCGTCGGCTATATCTATGTAGCCTGACGCCATTTGTGCGAGATTGTTGGCATCGGTATTCCGGGCCCTCGGGATCCAATTGAAGTTAATGTACCGGAACGGTGTCATCAACTCACGGCATTCCACCCAATATGGGAACAGCGATTCACTTTCGCAACTATATTCCTCCGTGAGCTGGTTAATTACCAACTTTGAGTCCCCGAAGAGCTCTACAGCTTCCACTCCAGCTTCCAATAATAATTCCATTCCTTTACGTATTGCCTCATATTCTGCTACGTTATTGGTGCAAGGGGTAGATAATCTGATGGAGAAGGAGTATTCTGCCCCCCGAGGTGATACGAGTAGAATGCCGATGCCGCATCCACCGTCACAAACCGATCCATCGAAGAACATAGCCCACGCACGAATGGATAGTGCTGCTATATTGGTGCTGATCCGTTCGGCGATGAGATCGGCTAACGCTTGGCCCTTAACTGCCTTCGCAGGCTGGTACCGGAGATCAAATTCTGACAGCGCAAGCATCCATTTACCGAGTCGGCCTTTCAAAACAGGGGCCGACAACATGTGTTTGACGACGTCTGATTTACAAATGACGATGATCTCCGCCGTCAGAAGGATGTGATGGAGCTTGGTGCGGTGAAGAATAAACAGAGGCAGAGTTTCTCGACCTCAGGGTATCTTGTCTCCGCGTCCAGCATCCTCCTGCTGAGGTAGAAAACGACTCTCTCAACGCCGTCGTAGAGTTGTACCACTACTGAAGCGATGGACGTATCAGCTACTGACAGGTAGATGTAGAATGGCCTGTCTTGCTGGGGCGGAACTAGCACAGGCGGCGTTGTCAGATATCGCTTAATTTCGTCAAACGCCTGTTGCTGTTTCCGCCCCCGGTGAAATTCGTCGTCGGACTTGGTCTTCACCGGCGCCATGAACGGCTCGATTCGTCCTGACAGATTAGAGATGAACCGCCGGACGAAATTGATCTTGCCGATGAGGCGTTGAAGCTCCTTTTTCGTGGTCGGCGGCTGCATGGTACGCACCGCCTCCTGACTTTTCAGGCCGATCTCAATTCCCCGTTCATGAACCAGGAAACCCAGGAATTGACCAGCCGTCACGCCAAAGGCACACTTCTTCGGGTTCATCCTCAGCCCGAATTTCCGAGTCCGTTCTAGGACGCGCCGTAGATCGTCCAAGTGCCCCTCCATGGATACCGATTTGACCACCACGTCGTCGATATAGATCTCCACCAACTTGCCGATCAGATCATGAAATATATAGTTCATGGCTCGCTGGTACGTTGCACCAGCATTTTTCAACCCGAAGGTCATGACCACATATTCGAACAAGCCTACTGCCCCTGGTACTCTGAATGCGGTCTTGTGTATGTCTTCTGGAGCCATGAAAATCTGATTATAACCGGCGTTGCCATCCATGAAGCTCAACACCTTGTGGCCAGCAGCGGCGTTTATTAATGTTTCCGCCACGGGCATCGGATATTCGTCCTTTGGGGTAGCCCCGTTAAGATCTCGGAAATCGATGGCCACGCGCCATCGGCCGTCTTTCTTCTCCACCGGAACTATACCGGAGATCCACTCAGCGATACCCGCATGGCCCGATGAATCCGGCGGCCAACATTTTCTCAATCTCCTTCTTGACTTCTTCCGGAATCTCGGCCCTCATCCGACGTGCTCGGCTCGGAACGGCCGAAATCCTTTCTTCGGGGAAGTCGATGCTCAATGATGCTCCTGTCCAAACCAGGCATCTCTCGTATAATCCCATGCAAAGCAATCCGGGTATTCCTTCAACGGGGCTATCATCCGTCCCCCGAGCTGCGGATCTAACTTCTTGCCGATAAAGGTAGGTCGAGGCTTATCCCCAGGACCGATGTCAACCTCCTCGAGCTCATCGGCTGATGTGAACCCGTACCCCAGCCTTCCCGTCACCCGTAAGGTCGACTCCGCATACCGGGAGAGCGGGCGATACGGATCATGACGGGCCGATTACTAGCGTCGGCTTCTACCTTGATCATCACCAGGATGTTTTGGCGGTGTCGGGGCCGATCACATGGAGCGGCTTCTTCCTTGTCTTTGCCATAAGAGGAGTTGCCTTCTCCTTTATCTTCATCAAGGGGGTGCCCCAGTTCTATCATGTTGATGTTGAATGGATGTCCTGGTTGGCACCTCCAGGGGTGAGTACCGTTAACCCTGTCAACGGCACGCGCAGGTGAATTACGCGTTCCTAGTCTCGCCGATGTGCGCGACAGTGGCAAGCGGGGCTGGGGTGACACTTTCCCTTGGTAGGTCCTGAGAGCTGACTCCAACAAAGAGTACGGATTCTTCATGACCTGCCTGATCATCCGAACGGCGACATGCTCCAAAGTATTCACCAGGCTCTCAGAATGGAGGCGCAACGAGTGAGCCACCATGCCACCAATCTCGTGGCGTACGGCCCTGGTACGTTCTTCTGACGGGACAGATAGGTCCACTTCGTCGAGTGCGCCTTCCGGTGAGAAATCCTTCCGCGTGACGCCATGCGGATGGGTCCTGTGATACAAGCCGATGAGGTCGGCTTCGAGGGTAGCCTTGATCTCGTTGTATTGCTTCTTGAGGTCGTCAGGCAGATCCTCGTAGGTGACTGGCGTGCCGTCCGCCATCTCAGATGTAGATGGCGATGTGGTTGATGTAGACGATGGTCCCACCGGGCGTGCGCGAATGTGTTGACCGCCAAAACCCACCGGCGGGCAGCGGCCTTGTCAACACCGTAGAGCCGGGGGAGCCTAGAGCTGCGGCTGGCCGAGACCCCTCCGAGCGACGGCCCGCAATGCTCTTCTCGGTCACACGCGGCGTTGCGAAGTGCAAGGGCGTGCCACCTGACCTATACCTGGTCAGGAAGGTGATGATATTGCCTCGCTTAGTTTCCTGCAGGGCATACATGTAAACGTTAAATACGAGCCTCGATCGGCTCTCAGGTTATCCTGTGAATCGGCTCAAAGAGCCGATCCACCCGTGATCCGTACGGGGTGTACGAATACTTGGTGGTCCTGCTTGATCAAGATGGAGCTAATGAGATCTACGACGATTTAGGGTTTTCACCACATAATCGGATCATCCTACTCCAGGTTGGGCCAGATGGCCACGCACGGTGCTCGTAAGCCGATCCTAAACAAGGCCAAAAAACCAACATGAAGTTGATCCTAGGAACATCCCGTTTAGGACTTGCGAACGCCACCCTACGTGCCACAGGATCCTCCCCCTTTGTAAGGCCAAACTATTGCGAGATATTAAACTAATCCCCGTAGAACAAGGAGCAATCGTAACGGATCAGATCTACTAAATAAAGATCAAGCGGGGTGCCGCCCCCACACCTGAGATAGGCGTGAGGACGGCTAGATATGCAAGGGTTGCACTACGTAAGCATGCTTAAACGAAGAACAATGCTAACCCTAACACATCTAATGATAACTACGTTGCTCGCCATCAAAAGCGCTTCGAGTACGAGCAACGCATGAACAACGTGGGGCTTGTGCTGCCTAGATCGCAAGATGCGATCTAGGCAGCATGTCGCTTACCTGATAGAAACCCTCGAGACGAAGGAGTTGGCGATGCGCCGAGATTGGTTAGTTTTTGGGGTTGAACGTGAGTTGTTGTTTATTCCATAAACCCTAGGTACATATTTATAGTCCAGCGGACTTTCTAATGTGGGCATGCACTAAACCGTGCACGACTAAGATTCTTTCTCTAAACTGAAATACGATCTAATATATTACAGATACACGGGCAATTAAGCCCAACTTGGTATAAAAGGCCGATCCACATACTTCTTCCATATATTTCTTCACACCCATCTTCGATCGCGGCCCACCTCTGACTTGGTCAAATTCTGGTGATAACAGCGGCGCCGACACAAATTAATCTAACTATTTTGTAACTTTTTTTCTAACTACACTAATTTAAATCTAACTTGTTTTCTAACTACTTTTCGAACTATTATAACATAACTACACTAGTCTAATTATCCTATTTCTAATCTAACTAAGATAAAAAAACAAAAACAAAAAGATGAACACTTGGCCGGCCGCCGATCGGTCGGCCAGAGGAGGGAGAGGGCCTTACCTGTGGAGGAGGCGCGGTGGCGGTGGTGTAGGCGTGGAGGAGGGCGACGCGGGCGGCGCGGCGTGGAGGCGACGCGGCCGGTGATGGCGGCGGCGCACGACCGAACAGATCGGGCGGCGCGAGCGTGAGGCCGGTGAGCGCGGCCGAACGGAGAGAGGCGGCGCGCGCGGGCGGTCGAGCGGCGGCGGAGGCGCACGCGCGTGGAGGGCGGCGGCGCACGGCGGCGGGAACGGCGGCGCGGCTACGTTGTCGACACAGGGGCGAAGCAGCCTGGCGGCGTCGGTTCGTTCGTCTCCACGCGATTGATCTCCGCGCGGAGACGAAGGAGCAGTTATATAGTGCCCCCCTTTGGTCCCGGTTTCTATTACAAACCGGGACTAAAGGACCCCCTTTGGTCCCGGTGTGCAATACAAACCGGGATTAAGGCTTATTTTGCTGCGATTTTCACTGCGCGCGCAAAATAGGCCTTTAGTCCCGGTTTGTATTACAAACCGGGACCAAAGGCCAATTTTTTTTAAAAAAATTCGTTCCCGCCTTATTTCAAATCAAAAAAGGCCACGTACTGGCCACCGCCGCCGCCGTGCCACCGCCACCACCATGTACTGGCCACCGCCACCGCCGTGCCACACGTGTCCACCGCCGCCACCGCCACCGCCATGTACTGGCCACCGCCGCCACCGCCATGTACTGGCCACCGCCGCCACCACCACCGCCATGTACTAGCCACCGCCGCCACCACCACCGCCGCCGCCGTGCCACACGTGTCCCTTCCCTGTGCCATGTGTCGCCGCCGCTTCCACGTGCCTCGCCCCGCCGCCACCGGCGTGCGACGTGTAGATGCCGCTTCCACGTGCCACGCCCCGCCGCTTCCCCGTGCCACCTATCGCCAAACTTGCCGCGTCGCTTCGTGTGCTATAAAGCGCTGCGTGCGCACGCAACCACACGTCGCCGTCGCCTCCGCTCATTCGTCGCCGGGATGCCGCCACGCCGTCGCGGCTCGTACGGCTTCCGTGGCGTCCGAGCGCGTCTGAACGGTAGGTTCTACGCCGAGATGCGCGCCGGTGGCTTCCGGCTCACCCACGGCACGTACAACACCCCGGAGCTGGCGGCGCGCTTACGACGCGGCCGCGTGGCGATTTCGGCGGCCACGGCGCGACATGAACTTCCCAGACGTCGAATCGCTAGAGGAGGCGGAGTTCCTCGCGCCGACGCCGTGCCTCGTCGATGACGAGGACCGTCGCCGCCACCGCCAGGTGCAGCGCCGGATCGCCATCACCGAGCACGACGAGGATTTGATGCGCCAGTGGAGGGCGCAGTTCCCCAACGTCGTCGACAACACCGACGCGTTCTTCGCTGACCTCCGGGCACATCGTAGGTCCAATAGGCGCCACCGTAGGGCCGTCGCCGAGTTCGAGCTCGACAACCCGAATACAACTCAGGCCGACAACGACCCTCGGTGGGACGACATTTGGACCGAGACAACCTCCGACGACGAGTAGATCGACTAGACTAGTTGTTTATATATTTTAATGTTCAATAAAGTCGTTGTGGCAGATGCTGATGATGAGAAAAGTTCCCCGCCACGACGACGCATGGGAAGAAAAGGGCGGGAAACAATGGGCGGAAATAAAAAATTATTACGATTGAACTGGAATTAAAGTACAGAACTCAACTGAAAATTAAGATACATTCCAGATTCGACTGTTCGAGTCATTCAGTCATACTCGGGCCTAGCCCTATAGTAGTCGCCACTGTAGTCGTCGTAGTCGCCGTCATCATCGTCGCTGGCATCGGGGTCGCGGTAGTCGAACCTCGGCGGGAGAGCACGCGTGGGCTGGGACTGAGGGTAGCGCAGGCGGGGACCGCGGTAGGCCATGACGCCCTGGAGAGTCCGGCCGCACCACCACAGCCGACGGCTGGCCTCGTTGAAGTTCGAAGGAGGCGGGCTGCCCTCCTCGTGCCTGGCAAGCGCCCTCTCACGCCGATTGATGAAGAAGCTTTCCCAAGTCGGGCTGTAGTCGGGATGCCACTGCGCATTCCTCCGCTGCTCTGGCGTGAGCTCGAAGTAGTAGTGGTTCGTGATGGCCATCTCGCGCGCCACACCTAGAGGGACAGGAGGGACCGGTACGCCTCCGACGCTCAGCAACCAGCTGGTCGGGACGCGGTAGCCCAGCGGGCAGGGGTAGTTCGAGGCGCAAAGCGCCTCCGCCTCCCGGAGGGTTAGAAATACGATGGAAGCCAAGGGACAGAGTGATGAGGTTTGCAGATATGAGTCTAGATGTGATATGTAAATGGAGGCCAAGCCTACATATATATAGTGAAAAAATGGCGGGAGGACGGAGGCGGGAAGCAGTGGAAAGCGCGGGAAGAAAAATAGGCGGGAACGCAGTGGCGCCGGAAACTTATCTGGGGGAGGCTTATCTGGTTTCTGCATTATCTGGGGAGGATTAGTCAGGCAAACATTAGTCCCGGATGGTGGGTACAACCGGGACTAAAGATCCTTTTTTTTCATCTTACAACACTGTCGGTGGGATAAGGACGTGTGGGTAACCTTTAGTCCCGGCTGGTGGGTACTGTTGACGCGTGAAGCACACGTCCGTTGGGAACCCCAAGAGGAAGGTGTGATGCGTACAGCAGCAAGTTTTCCCTCAGTAAGAAACCAAGGTTATCGAACCAGTAGGAGATGAAGGCCACGTGAAGGTTGTTGGTGAAGGAGTGTAGTGCGGCGCAACACCAGGGATTCCGCCGCCAACGTGGAACCTGCACAACACAATCACAGTACTTTGCCCCAACTTAACAGTGAGGTTGTCAATCTCACCGACTTGCTGTAAACCAAGGATTAAACGTATGGTGTGGAAAATGATGTTTGTTTGCAATGAGCAGCAGAAAACTATGATTGCAGTAGATTGTATTCAGATGTAAAAGAATGGACCGGGGTCCACAGTTCACTAGTGGTGTCTCTCCAATAAGAAATAGCATGTTGGGTGAACAAATTACAGTTGGGCAATTGACAAATAGAGAGGGCATAACAATGCACATACATATCATGATGACTAATATGAGATTTACTTAGGGCATTACGACAAAGTACATAGACCGCTATCCCGCATGCATCTATGCCTAAAAAGTCCACCTTCGGGTTAGCATCCGCACCCCTTCCAGTATTAAGTTGCAAACAACAGACAATTGCATTAAGTATGGTGCGTAATGTAATCAACACAAATATCCTTAGACAAAGCATTGATGTTTTATCCCTAGTGGCAACAACACATCCACAACCTTAGAACTTTTTGTCACTGTCCCAGATTCAATGGAGGCATGAACGCACTATCGAGCATAAATACTCCCTCTTGGAGTCACAAGTATCAACTTGGCGAGAGCCTCTACTAGCAACGGAGAGCATGCAAGATCATAAACAACACATATATGATAGATCAATAATCAACTTGACATAGTATTCCATATTCATCGGATCCCAACAAACACAACATGTAGCATTACAAATAGACGATCTTGATCATGATAGGTAGCTCACAAGATCTAACATGATAGCACAAGAGGAGAAGACAACCATCTAGCTACTGCTATGGACCCATAGTCCAAGGATGAACTACGCACACATCAGTTCGGAGGCGATCATGGTGATGTAGAGTCCTTTGAGTGATGATTCCCTTCTCCGGCAGGGTGCCGGAGGCGATCTCCTGAATCCCCCGAGATGGGATTGGCGGCGGCGGCGTCTCTGGAACTTTTTCCGTATCGTGGCTCTCGGTAATAGGGTTTTCGCGATGGAGAGTTTAAGTAGGCGGAAGGGCAGAGTCGGAGGAGGCACGGGGGCCCCACACCATAGGCCGGCGCGGGCCCCATGCTGGCCGCGCCGCCCTATGGTTAGGGCGCCTCGTGGCCCCACTTTGTAGGTAAACTGACTCAACATAAAGTAAAAGAATGGCCCTTCGCAGAGGGAAGCATGGATTACTATTTTTGTGCTAGAGCTTTTATTTTGAAAACATAGAAACAATTTTTTCAACGGTAGTAATAATTCATATGTGTTATGCATAAGACATCCTATAAGTTGCAAGCCTCATGCATAGAATACCAATAGTGCTCGCAGTCCTAATTAGCTTGGATTTACATGGATTATCATTGCATAACATATGTTTCAACCAAGTGTCACAAAGGGGTACCTCTATGCCGCCTGTACAAAGGTCCAAGGAGATAGATCGCATTTGATTTCTCGTTTTTGATAGATCTCAACTAAGGACTGATACGTCTCCGACGTATCGATAATTTCTTATGTTCCATGCCACATTATTGATGATATCTACATGTTTTATACACACTTTATGTCATTATTATGCATTTTCCGGAACTAACCTATTGACGAGATGCCGAAGGGCCAGTTCCTGTTTTCTGCTGTTTTTGGTTCCACAAATCCTAGTAAGGAAATATTCTCGGAATCGGACGAAATCAACGCCCAGCATCCTATTTTTCCACGAAGCTTCCAGAACACCCGAGAGCCGCCAGAGGAGGGCCCTGTGGGCCCCAGACGACGAGGTGGCGCGGCCCGGGCCTTGGCCGCGCCCCTAGTGTGTCATCGCCTCGTCGACCCCCCGACTCCGCCTCTTCGCCTATATAAAGGTCCCCGACCTAAAAACCTCGACACGTTCGACGAAACCAGAGAAAACCTTCCGGAGCCGCCGCCATCGCGAAGCCAAGATCCGGGGGACACGAGTCTCCGTTCCGGCACGCCGCCGGGACGGGGAAGTGCCCCCGGAAGGCTTCTCCATCGACACCACCGCCATCTTCATCAACGCCGCTCGTCTCCCATGAGGAGGGAGTAGTTCTCCATCGAGGCTCGGGGCTGTACCGGTAGCTATGTGGTTCATCTCTCTCCTATGTACTTCAATACAATAATCTCATGAGCTGCCTTACATGATTGAGATTCATATGATGATGCTTGTAATCTAGATGTCATTATGCTAGTCAAGTGGGTTTTACTTATGTGATCTCCGGAGACTCCTTGTCCCACGTGTGTAAAGGTGACAGTAGTGTGCACCGTGTGGGTCTCTTAGGCTATATTTCACATAATACTTATTCACTGTTATGAATGGCATAGTGAAGTGCTTATTTATATCTCTTTATGATTGCAATGTGTTTTGTATCACAATTTATCCGTGTGCTACTCTAGTGATGTTATTAAAGTAGTTTATTCCTCCCGCACGGTGTAATGGTGACGAGTGTGTGCATCGTGTAGTACTTGGCGTAGGCTATGATTGTGATCTCTTGTAGATTATGAAGTTAACTATTGCTATGATAGTATTGATGTGATCTATTCCTCCTTTCGTAGTGTGAAGGTGACAGTGTGCATGCTATGTTAGTACTTGGTTTGGTTATGTTGATCTGTTATGCACTCTAAGGTTATTTAAATATGAACATTGAATATTGTGGAGCTTGTTAACTCCGGCATTGAGGGTTCGTGTAATCCTACACGGTTAGTGGTGTTCATCATCCAACAAGAGGGTGTAGAGTCTAGCATCTATCTATTTATTCTGTTATGTGATCAATGTTGAGAGTGTCCACTAGTGAAAGTATGATCCCTAGGCCTTGTTCCTAAATATCGCTATCGTCTGCTTGTTTACTGTTTTACTACATCATTACTTCCTGCAATATTACTACCATCATCTGCACGCCAGCAAGCACTTTTCTGGCGCCGTTACTACTGCTCATATTCATTCATACCACTTGTATTTCACTATCTCTTCGCCGAACTAGTGCACCTATTAGGTGTGTTGGGGACACAAGAGACTTCTTGCTTTGTGGTTGCAGGGTTGCATGAGAGGGATACCTTTGACCTCTTCCTCCCTGAGTTCGATAAACCTTGGGTGATCCACTTAAGGGAAACTTGTTGCTGTTCTACAAACCTCTGCTCTTGGAGGCCCAACACTGTCTACAACAATAGAAGCACCCGTAGACATCAAGCTATTTTCTGGCGCCGTTGCCGGGGAGGAAAGGTAAAAGGCACTCATACTTCGGTCCCAGGTAAAGCACTTTTCTGTTACCGTTGTGTGTATGCTCGAAGATATTTCCTTTAGATCCTGCAATTGCATCTTTTTGTTTCTTGTTTACACTAGTTTGGCATAATGGACAACAATGAGCTTCTTATTCTATTTCCTGATTTAAGACATGGATGGTTTGATGCGAAAATTAAAAAACCTATGGAACATATTAGTATGAACGCTTTGAACACCATTGTTGCTAATGATATGGAAAATTCTAAGCTTGGGGAAGCTGGCTTTGATGAGCATGATATTTTTAGTCCCCTAAGCATTGAGGAGAAAATTTACTTTGATGATACTTTGCCTCCTATTTATGATGATTATAATGATATTGGTCTTTTAGTACACTTTGTTATGGAGGATAAATTTGATTATGATTACAATATTCCTCCTATATTTGATGATGAGAATAATAATGATAGCTACTTTGTTGAATTTGCTCCCACTACAACTAATAAAATTGATTATGCCTATGTGGAGAGTAATAATTTTATGCATGAGACTCATGATAAGAATGCTTTATGTGATAGTTATATTATTGAGTTTGCTCATGTTGCTACTGAAAGTTATTATGAGAGAGGAAAATATGGTTGTAGAAATTTTCATGTTACTAAAATGCCTCTATACATGCTGAAATTTTTGAAGCTACACTTGTTCTATCTTCCTATGCTTGTTACTTTGCTCTTCATGAACTTGTTTATTTACAAGATTCCTTTTCATAGGAAGCATGTTAGGCTTAAATTTGTTTTGAATTTGCTTTTTGATGCTCTCTTTTGCTTCAACTACTATTTCTTGCGAGTGCATCATTAAAACTGCTGAGCCCATCTTAATGGCTATAAAGAAAGAACTTCTTGGGAGATAACCCATGTGTTTATTTTGTTACAGTACTTTTATTTTGTATTTGTGTCTTGGAAGTTGTTACTACTGTAGCAACCTCTCCTTATCTTATTTTATTGCATTGTTGTGCCAAGTAAAGTCTTTGATAGTAAGGTTGATACTAGATTTGGATTACTGCGCAGAAACAGATTTCTTTCTGTCACGAATTTCGACCTGCCTCTCTGTAGGTAGCTCAGAAAAATATGCCAATTTACGTGCTTGATCCTCAGATATGTACGCAACTTTCATTAAATTTGGGCATTTTCATCTGAGCAAGTCTGGTGCCACTTTAAAATTCGTCTTTACGGACTGTTCTGTTTTGACAGATTCTGCCTTTTATTTCGCATTGCCTCTTTTGCTATGTTGGATGAATTTCTTTGTTCCATTAATGTCCAGTAGCTTTGTGCAATGTCCAGAAGTGTTAAGAATGATTGTGTCACCTCTGAACATGTGAATTTTTGATTATGCACTAACCCTCTAATGAGTTGTTTCGAGTTTGGTGTGGAGGAAGTTTTCAAGGGTCAAGAGAGGAGGAGGATATACTATGATCAAGAAGAGTGAAAAGTCTAACCTTGGGGATGCCCCGGTGGTTCATCCCTGCATATTTCAAGAAGACCCAAGCATCTAAGCTTGGGGATGCCCAAGGCATCCCCTTCTTCATCGACAAATTTATCAGGTTCCTCCCTTGAAACTATATTTTTATTCGGTCACATCTTATGTACTTTACTTGGAGCGTCTGTGTGCTTTTGTTTGTGTTTTTGTTTGAATAAATGCTTGTGTGGGAGAGAGACACGCTCCGCTGGTTCATATGAACACATGTGTTCTTAGCTTTTAATGTTCATGGCGAAGGTTGAAACTGCTTCGTTAATTGTTATATGGTTGGAAACGGAAAATGCTACATGTAGTAATTGGTAAAATGTCTTGGATAATGTGATACTTGGTAATTGTTGTGCTCATGTTTAAGCTCTTGCATCATATACTTTGCACCCATTAATGAAGAAATACCTAGAGCTTGCTAAATTTGGTTTGCATATTTGGTCTCTCTAAAGTCTAGATAATTTCTAGTATTGAGTTTTGAACAACAAGGAAGACGGTGTAGAGTCTTATAATGTTTACAATATGTCTTTTATGTAAGTTTTGCTGCACCGGTTCATCCTTGTGTTTGTTTCAAATAACCTTGCTAGCCCAAACCTTGTATCGAGAGGGAATACTTCTCATGCATCCAAAATCCATGAGCCAACCACTATGCCATTTGTGTCCACCATACCTACCTACTACATGGTATTTCTCCGCCATTCCAAAGTAAATTGCTTGAGTGCTACCTTTAAATTTCCATCATTCGCCTTTGCAATATATAGCTCATGGGACAAAATAGCCTTAAAAACTATTGTGGTATTGAATATGTACTTATGCACTTTATCTCTTATTAAGTTGCTTGTTGTGCGATAACCATGCTCCTGGGGACGCCATCAACTCTTTGTTGAATATCATGTGAGTTGCTATGCATGTTCGTCTTGTCCGAAGTAAGGGAGATTTACCACTCATTTAATGGTTAGAGCATGCATAATGTTAGAGAAGAACATTGGGCCGCTAACTAAAGCCATGATCCATGGTGGAAGTTTCAGTTTTGGACATATATCCTCAATCTCATATGAGAACATTAATTGTTGCTAATTGCTTATGCATTAAAGAGGAGTCCATTATCTGTTGTCTATGTTGTCCCGGTATGGATGTCTAAGTTGAGAATAATCAAAAGCGAGAAATCCAATGCGAACTTTCTCCTTAGACCTTTGTACGGGCGGCATAGAGGTACCCCTTTGTGACACTTGGTTAAAGCATGTGTATTGCGATGATAATCCTGGTGATCCGAGCTAATTAGGACAAGGTGCGGGCACTATTAGTATACTATGCATGAGGCTTGCAACTTGTAAGATATAATTTACATGATACATATGCTTTATTACTACCGTTGACAAAATTGTTTCATGTTTTCAAAACCAAAGCTCTAGCACAAATATAGCAATCGATGCTTTCCTCTTTGAAGGACCTTTCTTTTACTTTTATGTTGAGTCAGTTCACCTATCTCTCTCCACCTCAAGAAGCAAACACTTGTGTGAACTGTGTATTGATTCCTACATACTTGCATATTGCACTTGTTATATTACTTTGCATTGACAACTATCCATGAGATATACATGTTATAAGTTGAAAGCAACCGCTGAAACTTAATCTTCCTTTGTGTTGCTTCAATACCTTTACTATGAATTTATTGCTTTATGAGTTAACTCTTATGCAAGACTTATTGATGCTTGTCTTGAAGTACTATTCATGAAAAGTCTTTGCTTTATGATTCAGTTGTTTACTCATGTCATTACCATTGTTTTGATAGCTGCATTCATTACATATGCTTACAATAGTATGAACAAGGTTATGATGGCATGTCACTCCAGAAATTATCTTTGTTATCGTTTACCTGCTCGGGACGAGCAGGAACTAAGCTTGGGGATGCTGATACGTCTCCGACGTATCGATAATTTCTTATGTTCCATGCCACATTATTGATGATATCTACATGTTTTATACACACTTTATGTCATTATTATGCATTTTCCGGAACTAACCTATTGACGAGATGCCGAAAGGCCGGTTCTCGTTTTCTGCTGTTTTTGGTTCCGAAATCCTAGTAAGGAAATATTCTCGGAATCGGACGAAATCAACGCCCGAGCATCCTATTTTTCCACGAAGCTTCCGGAACACCCGAGAGCCGCCGGAGGGGGCCCTATGGGCCCCGGACGACAGGGTGGCGCGGCCCAGGCCTTGGCCGCGCCCCCTAGTGTGTCGTCGCCTCGTCGACCCCCGACTCCGCCTCTTCGCCTATATAAAGGTCCACGACCTAAAAACCTCGACACGTTCGACGAAACCGGAGAAAACCTTCCGGAGCCGCCGCCATCGCGAAGCCAAGATCCGGGGACAGGAGTCTCTGTTCCGACACGCCGCCGGGACGGGGAAGTGCCCCGGAAGGCTTCTCCATCGACACCACCGCCATCTTCATCAACGCCTGCTTGTCTCCCATGAGGAGGGAGTAGTTCTCCATCGAGGCTCGGGGCTGTACCGGTAGCTATGTGGTTCATCTCTCTCCTATGTACTTCAATACAATAATCTCATGAGCTTCCTTACATGATTGAGATTCATATGATGATGCTTGTAATCTAGATGTCATTATGCTAGTCAAGTGGGTTTTACTTATGTGATCTCCGGAGACTCCTTGTCCCACGTGTGTAAAGGTGACGAGTGTGTGCACCGTGTGGGTCTCTTAGGCTATATTTCACAGAATACTTATTCACCTGTTATGAATGGCATAGTGAAGTGCTTATTTATATCTCTTTATGATTGCAATGTGTTTTGTATCACAATTTATCCGTGTGCTACTCTAGTGATGTTATTAAAGTAGTTTATTCCTCCCGCACGGTGTAATGGTGACGGTGTGTGCATCGTGTAGTACTTGGCGTAGGCTATGATTGTGATCTCTTGTAGATTATGAAGTTAACTATTGCTATGATAGTATTGATGTGATCTATTCCTCCTTTCGTAGTGTGAAGGTGACGAGTGTGCATGCTATGTTAGTACTTGGTTTGGTTATGTTGATCTGTTATGCACTCTAAGGTTATTTAAATATGAACATTGAATATTGTGGAGCTTGTTAACTCCGGCATTGAGGGTTCGTGTAATCCTACACGATTAGTGGTGTTCATCATCCAACAAGAGGGTGTAGAGTCTAGCATCTATCTATTTATTCTGTTATGTGATCAATGTTGAGAGTGTCCACTAGTGAAAGTATGATCCCTAGGCCTTGTTCCTAAATACGCTATCGCTGCTTGTTTCTTGTTTTACTTGCATCATTACTTCCTACAATATTACTACCATCATCCGCACGCCGAGCAAGCACTTTTCACGGCGCCGTTACTACTGCTCATATTCATTCATACCACTTGTATTTCACTATCTCTTCGCCGAACTAGTGCACCTATTAGGTGTGTTGGGGACACAAGAGACTTCTTGCTTTGTGGTTGCGAGGGTTGCATGAGAGGGATACCTTTGACCTCTTCCTCCCCGAGTTCGATAAACCTTGGGTGATCCACTTAAGGGAAACTTGCTGCTGTTCTACAAACCTCTGCTCTTGGAGGCCCAACACTGTCTACAAGAATAGAAGCACCCGTAGACATCAAGGACATCCATACTGGGACAACATAGAAAACAGATAATGGACTCCTCTTTAATGCATAAGCATTCAACAACAGATAATATTCTCATAAGAGATTGAGGATTAATGTCCAAACTGAAACTTCCACCATGATTCATGGCTTTAGTTAGCGGCCCAATGTTCTTCTCTAACAATATGCATACTCAAACCATTTGATCATGATAAATCACCCTTACTTCAGACAAGACGAACATGCATAGCAACTCACATGATATTCAACAAAGGTGTAATAGTTGATGGCGTCCCCAGAAACATGGTTACCGCTCAACAAGCAACTTATAAGAAATAAGATACATAAGCTACATATTCTTTACCACAATAGTTTTAAGGTTATTTTCCCATGAGCTATATATTGCAAAGACAAGGAATGAAATTTTAAAGGTAGCACTCAAGCAATTTACTTTGGAATGGCGGAGAAATACCACATAGTAGGTAGGTATGGTGGACACAAATGGCATAGTTTTGGCTCAAGGATTTGGATGCACGAGAAGTATTCCCTCTCGATGCAGGGCTTTGGCTAGCAAGGTTGTTTGAAGCAAACACAAGTATGAACCGGTACAACAAAACTTACATAAGAACATATTGCAAGCATTATAAGACTCTACACTTGTCTTCCTTGTTGTTCGGACACTTCACCGGAAAATATCTAGACTTTAGAGAGACCAATCATGCAAACCAAATTTCAACAAGCTCTATGGTAGTTCTTCATTAATAGGTGCAAAGTACATGATGCAAGAGCTTAAACATGGTCTATTTGAGCAAAACAATTGCCAAGTATCAAATTATTCAAGACCATATACCAATTACAACATGAAGCATTTTCTGTTTCCAACCAAATAACAATGAACGAAGCAATTTCAACCTTCGTCATGAACATTAAAAGTAAAGCTAAGAACACCAGTGTTCATATGAACGAGCGGAGAGTGTCTCTCTCCCAAACAAAGAATGCTAGGATCCGATTTTATTCGAACAAAAACAAAAATAAAAACATACAGACGCTCCAAGTAAAGCACATAAGATGTGACGGAATAAAAATATAGTTTCACTAGAGGTGACCTGATAAGTTGTCGATGAAGAAGGGGATGCCTTGGACATCCCCAAGCTTAGATGCTTGAGTCTTCTTGAAATATGCAGGGATGAACCACGGGGGCATCCCCAAGCTTAGACTTTTCACTCTTCTTGATCATATTGTATCATCCTCCTCTCTTGATCCTTGAAAACTTCCTCCACACCAAACTCAAAACAAACTCATTAGAGGGTTAGTGCATAATCAAAAATTCACATATTCAGAGGTGACATAATCATTCTTAACACTTCTGGACATTCCTCAAAGCTACTGGAAGTTAATGGAACAAAGAAATCCATTCAACACAGTAAAAGAGGCAATGCGAAATAAAAGGCAGAATCTGTCAAAACAGAATAGTCCGTAAAGACAATTTTTTTGAGGTACTTAACTTGCTCAGATGAAAAAGCTCAAATTGAATGAAAGTTGCGTACATATCTGAGGATCACTCATGAAAATTGGCAGATTTTTCTGAGTTACCTACAGAGAGGCCTACTCAAATTCGTGACAGAAATAAATCTGTTTCAGCGCAGTAATCCAAATCTAGTATCAACCTTACTATCAAAGACTTTACTTGGCACAACAATGCAATAAAATAAAGATAAGGAGAGGTTGCTACAGTAGTAACAACTTCCAAGACTCAAATATAAAACAAAAGTGCAGAAGTAAAATAATGGGTTGTCTCCCATAAGCGCTTTTCTTTAACGCCTTTCAGCTAGGCGCACAAAGTGTGAATCAAGTATTATCGAGAGATGAAGCATCAACATCATAATTTGTTCTAATAATAGAATCAAAAGGTAACTTCATTCTATTTCTAGGGAAGTGTTCCATACCTTTCTTGAGATGAAATTGATACTTAATATTCCCTTCCTTCATATCAATAATAGCACCAACAGTTCGAAGAAAAGGTCTTCCCAAAATAATGGGACAAGATGCATTGCATTCAATATCCAAGACAACAAAATCAACGGGGACAAGGTTATTGTTAACCGTAATGCAAACATTATCAATCCTCCCCAAAGGTTTCTTTGTAGAATTATCAGCGAGACTAACATCCAAATAACAATTTTTCAATGGTGGCAAGTCAAGCATATTATAGAGTTTCTTAGGCATAACAGAAATACTTGCACCAAGATCACATAAAGCATTACAATCAAAATCATTGACCTTCATCTTAATGATGGGCTCCCAACCATCTTCCAACTTCGTAGGATTAGAAGTTTCAAGTTTTAATTTCTCTTCTCTAGCTTTTATAAGAGCATTTGTAATATGTTTTGTAAAGGCCAAATTTATAGCACTAGCATTAGGACTTCTAGCAAGTTTTTGTAAGAACTTAATAACTTCAGAGATATGACAATCATCAAAATCTAAACCATTATGATCTAAAGCAATGGGATCATTGTCCCCAATATTTTGAAAAATTTCAGCAGTTTATCACAAACGAGTTTCAGCGAGTTTTAGCAGTTTCGAGGCAGTTTTGCACGCTTTGCATTAGGAGTAGAAACATTGCCAACACCAATTATTTTACCATTGATAGTAGGAGGTTTAGCAACATGTGAAGCATCAACATTACTGGTGGTGGTAATAGTCCAAACTTTAGCTACATTATCCTCTTTAGCTAGTTTTTCTTCTCTTTCCCACCTAGCATGCAATTCAGCCATCAATCTAATATTTTCATTAATTCGAACTTGTATGGAGTTTGCTGTAGCAAATGACTTAATATCTTTATCTTCATTAGGCATAACTTTCAATTTTAAAAGATCAACATCAGCAGCAAGATTATCAACCTTAGAAGCAAGAACATCAATTTTACCAAGCTTTTCCTCAACAAATTTGTTAAAAGAAGTTTGTGTACTAATAAATTCTTTAAGCATGACCTCAAGACCAGAGGGTACACTCCTACTATTGTTGTAAGAATTACCATAAGAATTACCATAACCATTACCAGTATTAGAAGGATATGGCCTATAGTTGTTACCAGAATTATTCCTATAAGCATTGTTGTTGAAATTTTTTTTTAATGAAGTTCACATCAACATGTTCTTCTTGGGCAACCAATGAAGCTAAAGGAGCATTATTAGGATCAACATTCGATCTACCATTAACAAGCATGGACATAATAACATCAATCTTATCACTCAAAGAAGAGGTTTCTTCAACGGAATTTACCTTCTTACCTTGAGGAGTCCTTTCAAGTGTGCCATTCGGAGTAGTTGATCATCATATCATCAAGAAGCTTTGTTGCAGCACCCAAAGTGATGGACATAAAAGTACCTCCAGCAGCTGAATCCAATAGGTTCCGTGAAGAAAAATTCAATCCTGCATAAAAGGTTTGGATGATCATCCAAGTAGTTAGTCCATTGGTGGGGCAATTCTTTACCAAAGATTTCATTCTTTCCCATGATTGAGCAACATGTTCATTATCCAATTGCTTAAAATTCATTATACTACTTCTCAGAGATATAATTTTAGCGGGAGGATAATATCTACCAATGAAAGCATTTACATTTAGTCCATGAATCAATACTATTCTTAGGCAAAGATAGCAACCAATCTTTAGCTCTTCATCTTAAGGAGAAAGGAAACAATTTTAATTTTATAATGTCACCATCTACATCCTTATACTTTTGCATTTCACAAAGTTCAACAAAATTATTAAGATGGGCAGCAGCATCATCAGAACTAACACCAGAAAATTGCTCTCTCATAACAAGATTTAGTAAAGCAGGTTTAATTTCATAAAATTCTACTGTAGTAGCAGGTGGAGCAATAGGAGTGCATATAAAATCATTATTATTGGTGCTAGTGAAATCACACAACTTAGTGTTCTCAGGAGTATTCATTTTAACAGTAATAAAAACAAGTAAAGCAAACTAAATTAAGTAAAGTAAAACAAGTAACTAATTTTTTTGTGTTTTTGATATAAAGAAAGCAAACAAGACAGAAAATAAAATAAAGTAAATGCAAGTAACAAATTTTTTGTGTTTTTGATATAGAGAAAGCAAACAAAACAGAAAATAAAGTAAAGTAAAGCAAGACAATAAACAAAGTAAAGAGATTGGACGTGGGAGACTCCCCTTGCAGCGTGTCTTGATCTCCCCGGCAACGGCGCCAGAAAAAGAGTTGTTGCCGCGGGATTTAGCAATCTCTGTGGTGTAACTTTTTCTTCACTTCCCCGGCAACGGCGCCAGAAAAAGAGCTTGTTGACGCGTGAAGCACACGTCCGTTGGGAACCCCAAGAGGATGGTGTGATGCGTACAGCAGCAAGTTTTCCCTCAGTAAGAAACCAAGGTTATTGAACCAGTAGGAGATGAAGGCCACGTGAAGGTTGTTGGTGAAGGAGTGTAGTGCGGCGCAACACCAGGGATTCCGGCGCCAATGTGGAACCTGCACAACACAATCACAGTACATTGCCATAACTTAACAGTGAGGTTGTCAATCTCACTGGCTTGCTGTAAACAAAGGATTAAACGTATGGTGTGGAAAATGATGTTTGTTTGCAATGAGCAGCAGAGAACAATGATTGCAGTAGATTGTATTCAGATGTAAAAGAATGGTCCGGGGTCCACAGTTCACTAGTGGTGTCTCTCCAATAAGAAATAGCATATTGGATGAACAAATTACAGTTGGGCAATTGACAAATAGAGAGGGCATAACAATGCACATACATATCATGATGACTAATATGAGATTTACTTAGGGCATTACGACAAAGTACATAGACCGCTATCCGAGCATGCATCTATGCCTAAAAAGTCCACCTTCGGGTTAGCATCCGCACCCCTTCCAGTATTAAGTTGCAAACAACGAGACAATTGCATTAAGTATGGTGCGTAATGTAATCAACACAAATATCCTTAGACAAAGCATTGATGTTTTATCCCTAGTGGCAACAAGCACATCCACAATCTTAGAACTTTACGTCACCGTCCCGAGATTCAATGGAGGCATGAACCCACTATCGAGCATAAATACTCCCTCTTGGAGTCACAAGTATCAACTTGGCCAGAGCCTCTACTAGCAACGGAGAGCATGCAAGATCATAAACAACACATATATGATAGATCAATAATCAACTTGACATAGTATTCCATATTCATCGGATCCCAACAAACACAACATGTAGCATTACAAATAGACGATCTTGATCATGATAGGCAGCTCACAAGATCTAACATGATAGCACAAGAGGAGAAGACAACCATGTAGCTACTGCTATGGACCCATAGTCCAAGGATGAACTACTCACACATCATTCCGGAGGCGATCATGGTGATGTAGAGTCCTCCGGGTGATGATTCCCCTCTCCGGCAGGGTGTCGGAGGCGATCTCCTGAATCCCCCGAGATGGGATTGGCGGCGGCGGCGTCTCTGGAACTTTTCCCGTATCGTGGCTCTCGGTAATAGGGTTTTCGCGACGGAGAGTTTAAGTAGGCGGAAGGGCAGAGTCGGAGGAGGCACGGGGCCCCACACCATAGGCCGGCGCGAGCCCCATGCTGGCCGCGCCGCCCTATGGTTAGGGCGCCTCGTGGCCCCACTTCGTCTCCTCTTCGGTCTTCTGGAAGCTCCGTGGAAAAATAAGACCCTGGGCGTTCGTTTCGTTCAATTCCGAGAATATTTCCTGTGTAGGATTTCTGAAACCAAAAACAACACAAAACAGGAAGTGGCGCTTCGGCATCTCGTTAATAGGTTAGTGCCGGAAAATGCGTATAAATGATGTAAAGTGTGTATAAAACATGTGAGTATTGTCATAAAACTAGCATGGAACATAAGAAATTATAGATACGTTTGAGACGTATCAAGCATCCCCAAGCTTAGTTCCTACTCGCCCTCGAGTAGGTAAACGATAACAAGGATAATTTCTGAAGTGACATGCTATCATAATCTTGATCAATACTATTGTAAAGCATATGAGATGAATGAAGTGATTCGAAGCAATGGTAAAGACAATGATTAAACAACTGAATCATATAGCAAAGACTTTTCATGAATAGTACTTTCAAGACAAGCATCAATAAGACTTGCATAGGAGTTAACTCATAAAGCAATAAATTCTTAGTAGAAAGTTTTGAAGCAACACAAAGGAAGATATAAATTTCAGCAGTTCCTTTCAACTTCAACATGTATATCTCATGGATAATTGTCAACACAAAGTAATATGATGAACGCAAATAAGCAAGTATGTAGGAATCAATGCACACAGTTGACACAAGTGTTTGCTTCTAAGATAGAAAGAAGTAGGTAAACTGACTCAACATAAAGTAAAAGAATGGCCCTTCGCAGAGGGACGCATGGATTACTATTTTTGTGCGAGAGCTTTTATTTTGAAAACATAGAAACAATTTTGTCAACGGTAGTAATAATTCATATGTGTTATGCATAAGACATCCTATAAGTTGCAAGCCTCATGCATAGAATACCAATAGTGCTCGCACCTTGTCCTAATTAGCTTGGATTTACATGGATTATCATTGCATAACATATGTTTCAACCAAGTGTCACAAAGGGGTACCTCTATGCCGCCTGTACAAAGGTCCAAGGAGATAGCTAGATCGCATTTGATTTCTCGTTTTTGATAGATCTCAACTAAGGACATCCATACCGGGACAACATAGAAAACAGATAATGGACTCCACTTTAATGCATAAGCATTCAACAACAGATAATATTCTCATAAGAGATTGAGGATTAATGTCCAAACTGAAACTTCCACCATGATTCATGGCTTTAGTTAGCGGCCCAATGTTCTTCTCTAACAATATGCATACTCAAACCATTTGATCATGATAAATCACCCTTACTTCGGACAAGACGAACATGCATAGCAACTCACATGATATTCAACAAAGGTGTAATAGTTGATGGCGTCCCCGTAAACATGGTTACCGCTCAACAAGCAACTTATAAGAAATAAGATACATAAGCTACATATTCTTTACCACAATAGTTTTAAGGTTATTTTCCCATGAGCTATATATTGCAAAGACAAGGAATGAAATTTTAAAGGTAGCACTCAAGCAATTTACTTTGGAATGGCAGAGAAATACCACATAGTAGGTAGGTATGGTGGACACAAATGGCATAGTTTTGGCTCAAGGATTTGGATGCACGAGAAGTATTCCCTCTCAGTACAAGGCTTTGGCTAGCAAGGTTGTTTGAAGCAAACACAAGTATGAACCGGTACAACAAAACTTACATAAGAACATATTGCAAGCATTATAAGACTCTACACTTGTCTTCCTTGTTGTTCGGACACTTCACCGAGAAAATATCTAGACTTTAGAGAGACCAATCATGCAAACCAAATTTCAACAAGCTCTATGGTAGTTCTTCATTAATAGGTGCAAAGTACATGATGCAAGAGCTTAAACATGGTCTATTTGAGCAAAACAATTGCCAAGTATCAAATTATTCAAGACCATATACCAATTACCACATGAAGCATTTTCTGTTTCCAACCAAATAACAATGAACGAAGAAGTTTCAACCTTCGCCATGAACATTAAAAGTAAAGCTAAGAACACCAGTGTTCATATGAACGAGCGGAGCGTGTCTCTCTCCCAAAAAAAGAATGCTAGGATCCAATTTTATTCGAACAAAAACAAAAATAAAAACATACAGACGCTCCAAGTAAAGCACATAAGATGTGACGGAATAAAAATATAGTTTCACTAGAGGTGACCTGATAAGTTGTCGATGAAGAAGGGGATACCTTGGGCATCCCCAAGCTTAGATGCTTGAGTTTTCTTGAAATATGCAGGGATGAACCACGGGGGAATCCCCAAGTTTAGACTTTTCACTCTTCTTGATCATATTGTATCATCCTCCTCTCTTGATCCTTGAAAACTTCCTCCACACCAAACTCATTAGAGGGTTAGTGCATAATCAAAAATTCACATATTCAGAGGTGACATAATCATTCTTAACACTTCTGGACATTCCTCAAAGCTAATGGAAGTTAATGGAACAAAGAAATCCATTCAACACAGTAAAAGAGGCAATGCGAAATAAAAGGCAGAATCTGTGAAAACAGAGCAGTCCGTAAATACGATTTTTTTTGAGGTAGTTAACTTTCTCGGATGAAAAAGCTCAAATTTAATGAAAGTTGCGTACATATCTGAGGATCACTCATGAAAATTGGCAGATTTTTCTGAGTTACCTACAGAGAGGCCTACTCAAATTCGTGACAGCAAGAATTCTGTTTCTGCGCAGTAATCCAAATCTAGTATCAACCTTACTATCAAAGACTTTACTTGGCACAACAATGCAATAAAATAAAGATAAGGAGAGGTTGCTAAAGTAGTAACAACTTCCAAGACTCAAATATAAAACAAAAGTGCAGAAGTAAAATAATGGGTTGTCTCCCATAAGCGCTTTTCTTTAACGCCTTCAGCCTAGGCGCGGAAAGTGTGAATCAAGTATTATCGAGAGATGAAGCATCAACATCATAATTTGTTCTAATAATAGAATCAAAAGGTAACTTCATTCTCTTTCTAGGGAAGTGTTCCATACCTTTCTTGAGAGGAAATTGATACTTAATATTCCCTTCCTTCATATCAATAATAGCACCAATAGTTCGAAGAAAAGGTCTTCCCAAAATAATGGGACAAGATGCATTGCATTCAATATCCAAGACAACAAAATCAACGGGGACAAGGTTATTGTTAACCGTAATGCGAACATTATCAATCCTCCCCAAAGGTTTCTTTGTAGAATTATCAGCGAGACTAACATCCAAATAACAATTTTTCAATGGTGGCAAGTCAAGCATATTATAGAGTTTCTTAGGCATAACAAAAATACTTGCACCAAGATCACATAAAGCATTACAATCAAAATCATTGACCTTCATCTTAATGATGGGCTCCCAACCATCTTCCAACTTCCTAGGAATAGAAGTTTCAAGTTTTAATTTCTCTTCTCTAGCTTTTATAAGAGCATTTGTAACATATTTTGTAAAGGCCAAATTTATAGCACTAGCATTAGGACTTCTAGCAAGTTTTTGTAAGAACTTAATAACTTCAGAGATATGACAATCATCAAAATCTAAACCATTATGATCTAAAGCAATGGGATCATTGTCCCCAATATTTTGAAAAATTTCATCAGTTTTATCACAAACAGTTTCAGCAGTTTTATCAGTTTCAGGCAGTTTTGCACGCTTTGCATTAGGAGTAGAAACATTGCCAACACCAATTATTTTACCATTGATAGTAGGAGGTTTAGCAACATCTGAAGCGTCAACATTACTAGTGGTGGTAATAGTCCAAACTTTAGCTACATTATCCTCTTTAGCTAGTTTTTCTTCTCTTTCCCACCTTGCATGCAATTCAGCCATCAATCTAATATTTTCATTAATTCGAACTTGTATGGCGTTTGCTGTAGAAAATGACTTAATATCTTTATCTTCATTAGGAATAACTTTCAATTTTAAAAGATCAACATCAGCAGCAAGATTATCAACCTTAGAAGCAAGAACATCAATTTTACCAAGCTTTTCCTCAACAGATTTGTTAAAAGCAGTTTGTGTGCTAATAAATTCTTTAAGCATGACCTCAAGACCAGAGGGTACACTCCTACTATTGTTGTAAGAATTACCATAAGAATTACCATAACCATTACCAGTATTAGAAGGATATGGCCTATAGTTGTTACTGAATAATTCCTATAAGCATTGTTGTTGAAATTTTTTTTTTAATGAAGTTCACATCAACATGTTCTTCTTGGGCAACCAATGAAGCTAAAGGAGCATTATTAGGATCAACATTCGATCTACCATTAACAAGCATGGACATAATAACATCAATCTTATCACTCAAAGAAGAGGTTTCTTCAACAGAATTTACCTTCTTACCTTGAGGAGTCCTTTCAGTGTGCCATTCAGAGTAGTTGTGTTATCACCAGAATTTGACCGGATCAGAGGTGGGCCGCGATTGGAGATGGGCTTGAAGAATATACATAAAAGAAATACATGAATCGGCCTTCTATACCAAGTTTGGGCTAGTTTGCCCCTGTATCTGTAACATAGTAGGATACGTGTCGTTTAGAAGTTAGAGTTTAACCCGTGCACGGTTAGGTGCACGCCTGAATTAGAAAGTCCCTCGGACTATAAATATGTATCTAGGGTTTATGAAATAAACAACAATCACGTTCACCACAAACCAATCTCGGCGCATCGCCAACTCCCCCGTCTCGAGGGTTTCTTCCGGGTAAGCACCATGCTGCCTAGATCACATCTTGCGATCTAGGCAGCACACGTTTATTCGTCGTCCATGCGTTGCTCGTACTGAAGCCTTTTTGATGGCGAGCAACGTAGTTATCGTAGATGTTCTAGGGTTAGCATTGTTCATCATATCATATGCTATCGTCGTGCAACCCTTAGGCATCTAGCCGCCCTTACACCTATCTTGGGTGTAAGGGCGGCACCCCGCTTGATCATCGTTTAGTAGATCCAATCCGTTATGATTGCTCCTTGTTCTTCAAGGATTAGTTTAATATCTGCATGGTTAGGCCTTACAAAGGGTTGGAGGATCCAGCGGCGCGTAGGGTGTAGTTTGCTAGCCCTAGACAGGATGTTCCGGGGATCAACCTCGTGTTGGTTGTTAGGCCTCGTCTAGGATCGGCTTACGATCACCGTATGCGGCCGCGAGGCCCAATCACGAGTAGGACATTCCGATTATGCGGTGAAAACCCCAAATCGTAGTAGGTCGTTTTAGCTTTTCTTTGATCAAGCAGGACCACCATCTGATCGTACACCTCGTACGCATCATGGGTGGATCGGCTCCTTGAGCCGATTCACAGGATAACCTGAGAGCCGATCGAGGCTCGTATTTAATGTTTACGTGTATGCCATGCAGGAAACTAAGCGAGGCATTCTCCAACACCTTCCTGACCAGGTATAGGTCAGGTGGCACGCCCTTGCATCAGCATCGGACGTGCGTGCCGAAGGCTTTGCGTGCCGTCGCTCGGAGGGACCGGGGCCAGCCCGCGAGTCTCGGGAGATTCCCGGCTCTACGGTGTTGCCCGTCGCTGCCCGCCGGTGGGTTTCGACCGCAACACATTTCGGCACGCCCGGTGGGACAATCTTCGACATCAACCGCATCGCCATCTACATCTGAGATGGCGGAAGGCACTCCGGTCAAGTACGAGGATCTGACTGAGGAGCTCAAGAAGAAGTATGACGAGATCAAAGCAGTTCTCGAAGCCGACCTCATCGGCTCTTTTCACAGAACCCGCTCACATGGCATCAGGTGGAAAGGGTTCTCGCCTGAAGGCGCGCTCGATGGAATGGACCTGTCCACCCCGTCAGAAGAACGCACCGGGTCGCTGCGTCGGGAGATCAACTTCATGGTGGCTCATTCGCTGCACCGCCATTCCGAGAGCCTCGGTGAACACTTTGGAGCGTGTCGCTCTGCGCGTGATCCAGGAAATCATGAGCCATCAGTATTCTCCGTCGGGACCAGCTCTGGGGACTTACCAAGGAGAGATGCCACTCCAGTCCCGCCCACCGCTGCCGTTCGCGTTGGCAGCGCCAGAAGTGCCGAATTCATCGGCATACGTCGTCTACAAGATCGGTGGTGACCCTAGTGACTACCAATTCTTGCATGAGGCGCCCAAGGAGATCCCCCACGGATACACGTGCGCATACGTGCCAGACCGCGTAGAATCGGGCACTTTCGAACCAGGCCGCAACGAGCAGGGACTTCTAGAACAGCCAGGAGGAACGTCGGGGACAGATCTTGAGAAGCGGACGTGGCTAGCTAAGTATGCCACTCCGACAAACCTCCGCAGCTCAGCTCCTGCAGCTTGGCTCGGAGCTGGAAAAACAAGCATGGCTGGCTAAGTATGCCACCCCGGCGAATCTTCGCAGTTCGACACCCGCAGCCATCACCGCGGATCAAATCCGTACAATCTCGAAGGACCAGTTCGGCATGATGCCGAAAAGGAGGACAATCGGCTATTCCAAGCCGTACCCCGACGAGTACGAATTGATCCCACTACCACCCAAATATCGGCTCCCCGATTTCACCAAGTTTAATGGATCGGATGGTTCCAGCTCCATCGAGCATGTGAGCCGATATTTGGCACAGCTGGGCACGATCTCAGCATCAGACGAGCTGCGTGTGAGGTTCTTCGCACGATCCCTCAAAGGATCGGCTTTCGGGTGGTACACATCGCTGCCACCAAATTCAATCCGGACTTGGAAGCAGTTGGAAGAACAGTTCCACGTGCAGTATCACTCAGAAGCTTCCGAGGCTGGCATTGCCGATCTAGCACAAGTACGACAGAAGCGCGGGGAAACAGTGGCAGAATACGTCCAGCGCTTCAGGACCGTTAGGAACCGATGCTATTCGGTTCATGTAAGTGAAAAAGAAGCAGTCGAGTTGGCGGTGGTGGGTCTCTCATCATCGATCAAGGATGTGGCCTCCCAAGCGGACTACCCTTCACCGGCGCACATGGTGCGAAGCCGTCGGCATATGAACAGCGCCACCCGGATGTTTACCGGGATAAATTCAAGCGCGCGGTGGTCCTGGTTGAGGCGGATGAAGATGAAGGTGCTGCGGGAGATCAAGAGGTAGCAGTGGCTGAATGGACTCGGGGGCAAGCCCCGTGTCCTGTAAATGGGTTAAGCCACAAGGTCCTCCAAAAGGGTTTGACTTCGACGTGACCAAAGCTGAGCAGATTTTCGACCTCTTACTCAAGGAGAAGCAGCTGAAGGTACCCGAAGGCCACAAGATCCCCACGGCTCAAGAGCTGAACGGGAAGCCATACTGCAAGTGGCATAACACGTTCACCCACGCCACCAACGACTGCAGGGTGTGGCGTCAACAGATCCAAATGGCGATAGAACAAGGGCGGCTAATTTTCAGCCAGTACGCCATGAAGGTCGACACGCACCCCTTCCCCGCCGTTAACATGGTGGAGTGCACTTACCATGGAGGGTGCCAGCCAGGATTCTCGTGCAATATCAACATGGTAGGACCTGGGCACCACTCTGGTAAGGACGGAGATGAGGGCAACTCGCTCTCATAGCAAGGACACGAGAGGAAGCCGCTCCACGCGATCGGCTCCGTCACGATGGCAAGCGCTACATCACAGAGGGAGAAGTGAGGAACGTAAGATATCAGCGACCTCTCTCTGATCACCTTCTCAACAAGTATGTGGGTCAATATGACCAACGCCGGCGATACAACGACGATGATGAAGGAGATCGTCTGGCTAGGGACGCCAGGAGACAACGTCGGCATGATCGCGACGAGGAGAGATATGAGCGCCACGCCAAGGAAAAATCGAGAGAGCAAGACGACGTGGATAGGCACTGGGACTGCCCCTTCTTCAGACACTGCTGGGATTCAGGAATGAGCCGATTGCCTACAATCGGCAACTGCCCAGAATGTAAACAAAAGAAGAAAGATGCAGCTGACGTGTCTGTGTTCAAACGTCTAGGGCCTCTCCCGCCTCGGAACCGGCACGCTGAGTCCCCTCGGGTAGAAGATCTCGAGGAACTAGAGGACGATGATGAAGAAGAAGACAAGTGTCATCGGCCAAGGTGGTGCCCTGATGGGCTCAGCCGTTCCCAAAAGCGAAGGGTTCAGCCGACTACGTGGGTTGGAGGAAGCTGAAAGGTTATACCCGCACACGTTGAGGAAGGCGCGGCCCGATCCGGCCGCTAAAATTCAGCGAACCCCGGACGAAGAAGGTCGGCCACAAAGAAAAGAGTGGCGCCCCGTACAAAAGAAAGCCGATGATGAGACATCGGCCGTCACAAACATGGTCTTCATCCTTCCAACGGAGTTTAGTGCTCCAGGATTAGACGAAGCACCCGTGGCACAACTTGATCTGTGGCCCACGGCCGGTCATCTTTGAGAAGCCACGAGAAAGAAGCTACAGTGCATCCGAAGGCCCCGTACTTGCGAGGTTACATCAATGGGCAGCCTCGTCAACAAGATGTTGGTGGACACCGGAGCGGCAATCAACATTATGCCATACTCCATGCTACGTCGGTTGGGACGCTCTAGTTCGGATCCGATCAAGACCAATGTGACGCCGAGCGATTTCAACGGCCAAGCGTCCGACGCACAAGGTGTTCCGAACGTGGATCCGACCGTAGGAAGGAAAACCGTCCCTACGACGTTCTTTATTGTCGACAAGCAAGAGCACCTATGCTGTCCTACTAGGGAGAGATTGGATCCACGCCAATCGTTGCATTCCATCCACGATGCACCAATGCCTAATACAATGGGATGGAGATGAAGTAGAAATCGTCCACGCAGATGATTCAGCCGAGATTTCAACGGCTGGCATGAATGTTTGGGAGACATCAGGCCAAGAGCCACTCTCGAGCATCAATTTGGACGATCGCGAGCGCATCGACGTGACAAAGGACGGGGTTAGGCTGGTTTTATCCACCGGCCTGACCGTGTAACAAGAGAAGCATCTATAGACAAACGTGGCGATGCCGATCCATGTGATCGGCCCCAAGGATCTATGGAGGAACATTACAAAACCTTCATCGAGCAAACAACATGGAGGCCGATTCCAGCAATCGGCCAAAATTATCCTCATCATACATTTTTCCTGGGTTCAACGTCGATCTAAGGGGCAATGGGTTTACGTCGGCTGATGAGCTGGAAGAAGTCCACACTGGTCCTAACAGAGCCGACGTTCACATATAGTGCCTTGGCTAACCACAGAGCCGACATCAGCAGTTACTCGGCGTAATCGGCTCGGGGGCACCTAATCGGATGAACATGTGCGATACATGTGCGAAGTGAAACATTGGGGGACGATAGAAAAATCGGCCCGTAAAAAAAAATTTCTCATGATGATACAAAGCCGATGCATAGCCATCGACTCTAGTACAATGACACAGATCCATCCAGCTCGCGTGTGCAAGACGTGGATGGCTTCTCGCCTTGGAGGAGTGGACAATGAGGCTTCGTCGTGACAATGAGTCGATCTGGTGCGAACCTTCGTTTCGAGGACTTTCAACCCTTTGTCGGGTAAGCCGTTAATGGTGATCAGGTTTTCTCGGGTCCGGCTCGTTCGGGTGCATTTGTCTCGAACGTATGTCCTCACCTCCGTTCTCACCTCGACCGAGGCTCGGGGGCAGCTGGCCCGGTGGATGCTCGCTTTTGGAAGCCGATTGGGTTGCCATCGGCTAGTCCTCGCGTCGCGATTTTCTTCAAGGGTGGTGATCCAGCAGAACTCAAACTCATTGGTCGAAAAGATGAAGGATAGATCATGAGGGCTTGATGCGCTGACATCGGCTTATTGAGCATTGACCAAGTTCACGATCACCCCGTGGTCGAAGAGAGGAAGGACGGATTATGAGAGACCGATGCGTTGCCATCGGCTCATTGAGCATTGGCTAAGTGTCGATCGGCAGAATCAGTATGAGGGGAAATCGGCTAAATTAGCATGAAGGAAATCGGCAAAATCAAATTGGGGGAATTTTTCATTGATGAACGAGATTTCTTACATAAAAAGCTGATTGCTCTCAAAAGGAAGTACTAAGGGGATACATTGCCCCGTCTACTACTACTGATCCTATGCTAAGGGTCCTATCTACGGGCCGTCGCTGCCCTCGTCGTCGCCGTCGGCCGCCGCCGCCGGCGCTACTCCCGGCGGGCTCGTCGTCGCTCGCTGTAGCGACCGCCGGCAGGACCCTCGTTGTCCTCGTCCTCCTCGTCGGCCGTCGTCGTCGTCGCTGTCGAAGTCGCTGAGGTTCCCCGGCCAGGGGCAGAAGCGCTTGGCCGGCGGCTCGTCGGAGGAGCTGTCGTCGTCCTCCTCCTCCTCCTCCTTCGCCTCCTCGGAGGAGGTGAAGTCGTCCCAGGAGAAGCGATCGTCATCGCTCTCCTCCTCCGATTCCCCGTCGGCAAGGAAGCGGAGGTCGCTCTCCCCGTCCGTCGAGGACTTGTCGTCCTCGGACCAGACGGAGAAGTCATGGGTGGACTCCTCCCCGGCTTCTATGGCGCGGCGGATGTTGGCCGCATGGACCTCCTGTGGGTCCCGTTCTGGCGTCGGCTCGTGGGAGGAAGAGGACTCGATGGAAAGACCCGAGGAGGCGGAGGAAGAAGAAGACATGGTGGCGCAGGAGGGCTTTTGGAGTGCTAATGCGAAGAGGATGAAGAAGAAGCAAACTGTTTGGAACGGTTAAATAAAAGGGGATATAGTGGAGATTCAATGCCACGGCAGTTTCCGAGGAAGTGGTGCCCAACAGAAAAAAAAATTTCAGGCCACGCGGAGAAGTGGAGGAGGCAAGGCATCGTGATGAAGGATACTGCGGCAGTTCTGCTCTGCCACGACATGACCCGACGAAGGAAAAGCGTAATGATTTTGGAAATGTCATTTCCAAAACCAGGGGGCATGTGTTATCACCAGAATTTGACCGGATCAGAGGTGGGCCGCGATTGGAGATGCGATTGAAGAATATACATAGAAGAAATACATGAATCGGCCTTCTATACCAAGTTTGGGCTAGTTTGCCCGTGTATCTGTAACATAGTAGGATACGTGTCGTTTAGAAGTTAGAGTTTAACCCGTGCACAGTTAGGTGCACGCCTGAATTAGAAAGTCCCCCGGACTATAAATATGTATCTAGGGTTTATGACATAAACAACAATCACGTTCACCACAAACCAATCTCGGCGCATCGCCAACTCCCCCGTCTCGAGGGTTTCTTCCGGGTAAGCACCATGCTTCCTAGATCACATCTTGCGATCTAGGCAGCACACGTTTATTCGTCGTTCATGCGTTGCTCGTACTGAAGCCTTTTTGATGGCTAGCAACGTAGTTATCATAGGTGTTTTAGGGTTAGCATTGTTCTTCGTATCATATGCTATCGTCGTGCGACCCTTAGACATCTAGCCGCCCTTACACCTATCTTGGGTGTAGGGGCGGCACCCCGCTTGATCATTGTCTAGTAGATCCGATCCGTTATGATTGCTCCTTGTTCTTCAAGGATTAGTTTAATATCTCGCATTGTTAGGCCTTACAAACGGGTCGAAGGATCCAGCGGCGCGTAGGGTGTAGTTTGCTAGCCCTAGACAGGATGTTCCGAGGATCAACCTCGTGTTGGTTGTTAGGCCTTGTCTAGGATCGGCTTACGATCACCGTACGTGGCCGCCGAGGCTCGATCACGAGTAGGATGTTCCGTTTATGCGGCGAAAACCCCAAATCGTAGTAGGTCGCTTTAGCTTTATCTTTGATCAAGCAGGACCACCATCCGATCGTACACCTCGTACGCATCATGGGTGGATCGGCTCTTTGAGCCGATTCACGAGATAACCTCGAGAGCCGATCGAGGCTCGTATTTAACGTTTACGTGTATGCCATGCAGGAAACTAAGCGAGGCATCATCCAACACCTTCCCCGACCGTGTATAGGTCAGGTGGCACGCCCTTGCATCAGCATCGGACGTGCGTGCCGAAGGCTTTGCGGGCCGTCGCTCGGAGGGACCAGGGCCAGCCGCAGTCCTGGGAGATTCCCGGCTCTACGGTGTTGCCCGTCGCTGCCCGCCGGTGGGTTTCTGACCGCAACAGTGTTTGGGAGACAAACTCCTCTTATTGAAAAAGGGATTAGGGTTTCTATTTAGTTCTTTGGAGAAATAATTTCCTCTCATTGAATCTTCTTAAGATTTAATCTTCTCAATTCATAAAGGTGAGATCATGTTGACCAAGGTCAATACTCCACATTTATCATTTGAGAAAAATGATTTAAATGAGATTCGTCATCTCATGTAATTTAAATACAACTTTGATTTAAGTTCCTCAAGTGAGCAAGTATGAGACCATGCAACAAGGGTCATCACATTACTTCATACTACTTGGGAAGATGATTTAAATGGGGTGCTACACCTCATAGATTTAAAATCCTAAATTTGAAATAATTTAAATGGGCTAGTATTGACTACATAGACAATTTTTATTCTAGCCCCTGATCATATACAGTACCCCTATCATATTTTTGCATACTCAATTATATATTTGGAAATGTGAATCATAGCAATTGGATTCACTTCAAAATTCATTATGGTTGATTTTATAAATTTATTTGAAGTTGGAAAACCTTCTGACTTGTTATTTTTACTATTCAAATTCTGCAACAGATATTGATTTGAATCCAGTGTGGTTGGATAGAGCTTTTTACAAGCTTTCCAACAATATAAAATTGGTCAAATTTGGTTTGGTGGATTTGAAAATATTCAATTTCTAATTCAGCATCAGTATTGAATTTGACTGAAAAGATTTTATTCAAATTCAAACTAACTGAGCCTAGGCGGGAAAAATAGACGGGCCAGAGGGAGAGAGGGAGTTGGGCTGGCCCAACAGCGCTTCTCACGCGGCTGGCCGCCTGACAGGGTGGGGCATGCCTGTCAGCGAGTCATAAACAGCGAACCGGTATGGACTAAGGTGAGGCGTAGGATTAGAATAGAGATCGACGGTCCACAGCCATCGTCGTCTCTGACGAGATGCGGGCTTACTGGCGGCGAGGGTCGGGAGTTGGAGAGCTCACCGTCGGTCGGCGAGGATGGGAGGCGACGGTGTTCGGTGTTGTCGACGACGGCGAAGCGAACGGTACCGGTGGCGTCGCCGGAGGTGGCTTCAATCAACGGCGGCGTCTGCGGCGGTTCCGCGGGCTCTGGCGTGAAATTAAGTGGCTACTGGCGACAATGTGGAGGAGAAAGGGGTGGAGGATGATCAGAGAGAGGAGGGGAGTCGAATGGTGTGAGCAATGAAGGCGCGGGGGGTCTCCTTTTATAGGGGCGAGGAGGTCTGCGGGGGTGCGGCTAGGTCGAGCATGGCGATGGCGATTTGAGCGGCGAAGGGGCAAGGCGAGGTGGGCGTGCGGTTGCAGACATCATGGCGGTCCTAGGGAGCGTGCTGGCGCGGCGAAAGGGGGACGGGATAGCTCGGGTTGCGTCCATGTCTGGCACGGGTACTGGAGGCGAATCCTTGAAGAGGAGGACGACGACGGTGCACGCGCGGGCTCTGGAGCGAGTCTAGGATGTAGCTGGCATCGAGGTGAGCACGCGTGCGCAAAGAGAAAGGGAGGGGAGGACGACGGCGACGAGGCGACGCAGTGTACTGGCGCGTCCAGAGTTGTGCCCGTGCCGCTCTGGCGCGCCTGGTCGCGGTGATCATGTTGCGTCCAGGGTATTGTCGGGGTGGTTTTGAATTGGGATCATGTCTGGCGTGTTCAGCAGCGTGTGGTGATGCTATGTGACATGGTCAGAGGGAGAGGAGGGTCCAGAGACAGGTGGTGACTTGGTGGTGCTCACAAGGCTGACATGGGATGTCATTGGGGTGTGCAAGTGTTCTCCTTAGGTCTAACTAGGGTATGGTTGTGATCAGTGATGTGAGAGGAGTGGGTTTGGCAAGGTGAGAGTGACCAGAGAGGGGGAATGACAGGAGTGGCATGATGATGTCAATGGCAATGGCATGGTCTTGGCATTGGTCCTTTGTGCATTTTTTTCTTGTGAAAAGGGTGCTGCAAGCTTGAGCGTGGTGAGGTGAGTCTACTAGACATGGTGGGCATGGTGAGAGGGGTCTAGGGTGTGCACATTGGATTAAAGTGAAAAGGTCTATGTGGCACATACCATGATGGTGTCATGCTTGAGCATGGTGATCATGGCAAGGTTGGGTCACTTCATTGAGGTGCTTTTAGGGTACAATGTGTACTATCAAGGAGGAGAAGAGAGAGAGAGGAAAAGTGAAAAAGTGAGGGATAAAGTGACTTGTACTTCTATTTTACTCTATGTGAACTACTCATGTCTCATGCACTTGTCTCTCTTGTGTTTAATTTTGACCAAATTTCTGCATGGTTGTGTTCTAAAGGATGTTGGGCAACAATGTGTGGTATTGGTTTGAATTTTGGAGAGGTTTGGTGAAATTTCTAAAAAGTGGGGGAATCTAGAATCTGTTTCAACATAGCATCTTGGGTTGACTATTTTGAGCAATGGTCAAAGATCTGGTCAAGGTGGTCAACACCAAAGTTGTTCATCTTGATGAGGTCTTGGATTAGGTGCAAAGAGTTGCAGGGTTTGGTTTAAGAAACTCTTAATAAAAGGGCTCAAAATGGGTTACATATTAAAAATGGCACATGTGACCATCATCACATGCAATTTGGAATTTGCATTTCTTTGATTTTTGATTTGATTTTTCTTGACCCAAAAGATATTGTTGAGTGTTGAAATGGTATAGAGGAGTGATCCAACCATTCACACCAAGTCTTAGCATCAATTCTCAAATTCACAATTTGGCTATTTACTCTCATATACCCCTATGTATAGTTTTATTTTCTTTTTATTTCTTTTTGTTTCACCTTGGATTCGACTTGTTAAGTACTAGATAGTGCTGATTAATGTTTTCCAATCATCTAATCAAGGTAGAGGGGTCTAGGTTAAAGTTTTACAAAAATAGCCATAGGCACATATGTAAGGGTATTTGCATCTTCTCTTTTTCTTATTTGACTTAAATGGACATGGTTTAGGGTTTTTAAGATCATGTTCAAAACAATAATTAAACAATCATGGCAAAGATCAACTCATACATGTATGAGCACTATGCATCTTGACTTATATAAATAAAGTTTTTGTTGGTTCCAAATTTTGGAATCGGGAAATTCATTTTCTTCTTTGTTTGAAAATTTGGGATGTTACAATGTCTGCCTAAAGGAAGGAATCTTACACGCCGGTGAGCGAACTCGAGACAATGTAGAAACCCTCTTAGAGCTACAGTGTGACTTGACGCCATTCAACACCTTAGGTGGCACTCGGCCATTCCCGTCTACCAACAAGCGGAGATCTCAGGCTTGAATACTACTTGTCGATTGTAATTTAGTTTGGGTTGATGAACTTGATGAGACTAACTTTTGGTGTAAACAATCTTTCTAAACTTGAGTAGCTCTATCTAGTTTCGTATCCTGGAATTGTGGTGTAAATTTATTCCTAAACTTGTCCCTAGTTTCGATGCATAACTTGTGATACATTTAAAATCATGTTGCTCTTATTGCAAGCTATTTGCTTTTCATTGCATTGTATCTATTAATATGACGCATCTACCTTGGTAATAGATGGAAAAGTGGTATGTCGTGTACAGAGGGAGGGTTCTAGGAGTCTACACCCAGTGATCGGAGGTGAACGAGCAAGTGAACTATTTCCCTAGCAACAACCAAAAATTATTTAAGAGTGAATCATGTAATATCCTAGGTTTAGAGGCTACAAAATGAGAGAACACAAAAGTGTGCATTGCATTCATGCATAGAAAATATAGGGAATTTTCACGCTTTCAAATGAAACTTATCATAGTAACTGAAGTTTCACTTGACTTGGTGGAATTGAAGTAGATCATCAAGTCAAGCGCTATAAACTTCACTGTGATCTTTGCTTAAACCTTGTTTTTGGTAGAGATGGTTTGATCTATGGGCTAGATCAAATGGGATTAGCTTTACAATAACAACACCCTAAGTAAGGATCAACTATTAGATCTTATAAAAGATCTCAACATGATATTCCTTACAACAACACATGAATGTTTATTCAACTATAAAACAAAGAACATAAATAATTAAAGAACTATTATTTACTTATATTTTTCAAAGTCCTTTCTACCTAAATAATATTCCTACTATAATTAACATGGTATATTCTCAATTACAATATTGAACTCATGTCAAGGACATTCACATTAATTCCTTATCAAACCTTGAATATTCCAATCTTGTTTCTCCAAACTTATTTCTTCTAAACCTTAGAGAAAGGAGAGAACCACTACAAGAAAAGTTCAAATACACAACTTCCGAAAATCGTCCACTAAGGCCCAGTTTTCATCGCCTATGGGCCTAACCCGACGATATGATTTCTGTGGTCGAAACTGCGTCAGGCAAAGTCCTACCACGTTTTTTTCGGTTCGTCGCGTTCGGGCGCCCTTCCGCCACAGAAAATCGGACCGTTGCAGAAGTGTTTTCAGGATTCCGTTGACTGTTGACGTCATGCAAACTGACACGTGGCAGACGCCGTTAACTGCCAGTTAACACCGTTAACCGGCTGAAACCCCGTGGTAGATGGTAGGCCCACACGAGGCCTGCTACGCCTTAAGCGGGCCGGCCCATTTAGTTTGCGGGCCGGGCCAGCTGGCTTAGTTTGACCGGTCAACTATATAACTGGGCTGGTCCATTAGGTACGTGGGCCGGGCCTAACATCTAAGGTTGACTGGTCAAAATTTAAATGGACCGGCCCACTAAGCATGTGGGCCGGGCCGAATGCCCTCGTTTGACCGGTCAACAGGAAACGGCTCGGCCCACTAGACATGTGGGGCCCACTTTCCTGTTACCGGGCCGGCCCATTTAACAAGTGGGGTCCACCATAAAGCAAGTGGGTTGGCCCAAGAAGTTAGTGGGCCGGCCCAATTAGCATGTGGGTCCCCCTTTCCTGTTATCGGGCCGGTCCATTTAGTAAGTGGGGACCACAATAGAGCAAATGGGCCGGCCCAACAAGCTAGTGGGCCTGCCCAAAAACATAGGTGGGGCCCACTTTCCTGTTAAAGGGCCGGCCCAGTTAGTATGTGGGGGTCCATCATATAGCAACTGGGCTGGCCCAACAAGATAGTGGGCCGGCCCGATAAGCATGTGGGGCCCACTTTCCTTTAACAGGGCCGGCATAGTTAGTAAGTGGGGTCCATCATAAAGCAAGTGGGCTGGGCCAACAGGTTGGCAGGCCGGCCCAATAAACATGTGGGGCCCACTTTCCTGCTGACGGGCCGGCCCAGTTAGTAAGTGGGGTCCCCCATAAAAGCAATTGGGCCGGCCCAATTGTCGGGGGGAAGACCCCGGGTAGGGCAATGGACGCGGAGCAGCCGGCTAGAGGTTGGCCGGCTCGCGGCAAAGGCCGGCTGAGGAGCAGCCGGCTGGAGCCGTGGCCGACTGCCTCGGAAGCCGGCTGGCTCTAAGTCCTAGTCGGCCTGGCTACGGCCATCTACGCTGTGGCTGGGCCGGCTTCTACAAGCCATATCCGACTGGGGTCTATACCTCAGACCGACTCGAGGCTGACGAGTCTTGCATGAGAAGGAACTGGGTAGGTGGTCCGGGTTCAAAGGTCCACGCTGACCTCACTTTCCGTAAAGCGCGGGGCACTGTAGAGCAACAGTGCCACGCGGCGGACAGGCCATCATCGCCTACGACGGTCCGTACCGGCTACAGGACATGATGGCGACAGGGACATCTCCTCGCCATGCCGCTGACCTCCTCTGGCGGACGGGACAGGCCACTACGCCTCAACGGCTCCATGACGTCAACGCCTTAGGAAGGAGCGGAAGCCGGAGCAGGCCAAGCCGGCCAGTAGACCATAGGGACTTCTATGTAAAGTGCCAGCGCCTATATAAGCTGGGCTACCCCCCTCGTGCGGGGGACGATCGATCATTCTTACTTCACTCTAGACTTAGCGCTACTCGAGGAGAGAGACCTTCGTCTACCTTAGCCTCCCAGTGCAGCCGGACACAGCTCTAGGAGCACCATTGTATTGTGTGACTACTATATACACTCATAGCAGGAGTAGAGGTGTTACCTCCATCGGAGGGCCTCGAACCTGGGTACGTCGCCGTGTCGCTCGTGCCCATACCCGCATCCGGATACCGCCGTGAGACCACTAGGAACCACCTCGATTAGCCACCCTATGGCATATGCCGTGACGATACCACGACATTTGGCGCCCACCGTGGGGCCTTCGGCGTCCGCGGCCGGTGTCTTCATCCGGACGGGCCTCACCATCACCACCGGCGAGCGGGTCGCTTCAGGCTTGATCTGGAGATTCGGCTCCCTCGACTGCATCAGCGACAACGCTGGCTGCTTCGCCGACAGGCCATTTCCTGCCGGCGGCGACATCATCAGCTTCGGCGGCTTCGACGTCTACGTCGCCACCGTCGCACCACCGCGCTATCCGCGCCAGATCCTGCGCTGCGCAAGCCCTCCCCCTGGAGCCGGCGCCAGCCTCACCACCGCCGGCCCCTGCATCATGCACGAGGTCATGGCTGCCGGCGACGAACAGCCCACCAAGTCCACGCGCGTCCGCGGCCCCGACTTGGAGCGCAACGTCGGCGGGCACGCGTCCGCATCAGGCGCAAAGCCGCCACCACCACCATCCCGGCTGGAAGAAGTCCGGGCGAAGCTGAGCACTCCGCTCACAACCGGCGCCGGCGCCGACGCCGCCACCGTCGAGGCGGACCTGGAGGCGCACCGCGTGCTCCTCCTCAAGCAGACCGAGGAGCTGGCTGCTGCTAAGCGCCGTGGGAGATCACCCAGCCGCGAGTACAACCGCGCCCACGGCCTCACCCCAGTGCGGCGACAACCCCAGCCGAGCCGGCCAGATCCGCCGCAGAGGCCGCGACCTAGGCGCCGAGATCGACCGCGACGGCGCGGACGCGCCGGCTCCGTCAATGGAGCTGCCCCTCTACAACACCCCCGACAAGAACATGCTCGCGGCCGAAGCCGCCGCAGAAGAGCTGCACCGCCTCGAAGGCGAAGAGTTACGCCGCCAAACCGAGCGGGTGACTGAGCTGGTGAAGGCTGCCAACCGGCAGTCGAAAGACCCCAGGTACGCCCAAGATCCCAGAGCTTTCACGCTCGTGGTGCCGCAGCAACGCCGTGGACACGGCCGAGTCCATCTCCCCAGCCGCCAAGCCGGCGCAACGACTCCCGCGCCACGCACGCGAGCTCAAGCCGGCCGAGCCGCCAGCCCGGGCGGCGGCAGCAGCCGCAGCCGGGCCCCACCAAGCCGGAACCAGGAGCAAGACTCCGAGCCTCGACGCCCGCACCGGCCGGCTCCGAGGCCGGCGCGCCGCCAGCCGGCACGTTCCCGGCTGGGCCCGCGCATCGAGCCGGCAGACGCCCGAGATCGCCTCGACCGGCTGGTCGAATCCCGCATTGCGGAAGAAGAGGGGCCAGCCGGCCCAAAGTGCTTCGGGCCCCGCATCGCCAACGAGCCCATGATCGACGGCTTCCAGCCTCCCGCGCGACACCCCTAAGTACGACGGCACCGCCAAGCCGGAGGACCGGCTGCCGGACTACTCCACCGCAGCCGGCATCGCCGGGGCAACAAGCGCCGGGCGGTACGCTACTCCCCTCGATGCTGGTCGGCTCCGCCCGCACCTGGCTCAACAACCTGCCAGCCGGCAGCATCAACGGCTGGCTGGATTTCGAAGAGGCCTTCATCAGCAACTTCACCGGCACCTATCGCCGGCCGGGTCGCCCTCAGCAGCTCGAGATGTGCAAGCAGGGCCCGGACGAGACGGACCGCGCATACCTGACGCGCTGGTGCGAGATGCGCAACTCCTGCGAGGGTGTGCATGAGATCCAAGCCATCACCTTCTTCATGGGAGGCTGCCGGCCCAACACCATGCTGTGGCATAAGCTACGCCGCAGCGACCCCAAGTCGATGGCCGCCTTGATGGCCATCGCCGACAAGTACGCGCTAGCTGAGGAAGCCGTTAAGGCGCCGGCTGATATTTCACCGGCCCCAGCAAGACGGGACAACAACAAGCCGGCCGAGCACAAGCCGGCCGAGGGCGGCTCGCATGGCAGCCGGCGGGATAATTACCGCGGCAAGCGGCACAGCGACCAGCCGGACCGCCGGTACGGTTCCGCCCATGTGGCAGCCGTGTCGGACCATGCGGCGCCAGGCGGCAGCCGGCGCCAGAAGCAAGACCGGCAGTGGAAGCCGAAGTACACCTTCGAGCAGATGCTCGACTCGCCGTGCAAGTACCACAGCGGCAAGAACCCCTCCAACCACACCACCCGCGACTGCCACTTCATGAAGCGGCTGACAAGCGGCGAACCCCTCCCCCCCCCCACCCCCGCCTCCTCCAGCCGGCGGGCCGGGTGGCCAAGGCGGCGCAGAGAACGCCAACCTCGAGCACCACGAGGCTAACCAAGTGCAACATGGCCGCTACTTGGCCGAGGATGCCACCTACATCATCTTCACCTCCGAGCCCGAGGACAAGACGAGCCGCAGAGCCGTTCCTCGAGGTCAACGCGATCATCCCGCCGGTCCCCCAGCACCTAAACCGGTCGGAGCAGGCCATCACATTTGATCGCCGCGACACACCGGCTGTCCCGCCGAAGCCGGGCAGCTACGCCATGGTCCTCGACCCCACCATCGGCACGACTCGGCGCAGCGTGCGCTTCTCGCGCGTCCTCATCGACGGGGCAGCAGCATCAACATCCTCTACCGCGACACCGCCCGCAAGCTAGGCATCCAAGAAGCCGAGCTGCGTCCCACCCCCACCGTCTTCCATGGCATCGTGCCAGGCCACCGCTGCCAGCCCGATCGGCCGGATCACGCCGGAGGTGATGTTCGGGAAGCCGGATCACTTCCGCACCGAAAGGATCGAGTTCGAGGTTGTGGACCTCGTGAGTCCCTACCACGCGCTCCCGGGCAGGCCAGCCCCGACCAAGTTCATGGCGGTGCCCCACTACGGGTACCCGAAGATGAAGCTGCCTCGGCCCTAAAGGGGTCATCACCGTAGCCGGCGACTACCGCCGCTCCATGGACCGCGCCACGCAGAGCTCCAAGATGGCCCGGACGCCGGTCATCGCGACCGAGAAGCAGCTCATCCACGACGCCGTCGCCCGGCTAAGGCCGCGCAGCGGACATGCCGGCCGTGGGCAACCCGGCTGGGACGACTCACTTCCAGCCGGCCGACAACACCAAGAAGATCCTGCTCGACCCGGCGCAGCCGGACAAGTTCGTCACCATCGGTGCCGGCTTGAGCAGAAATAGGAAAGCGAGCTCACCAGCCTTCCTCCGTGAGAATCGGGACATCTTCGCATGGTCTCCAACGGACATGCCGGGTGTGCCGAGGGAGTTGGCTGAGCACCACCTCCACGTCAGGCCCGAAGCCAAGCCGGTGAAGCAGCCCTCGAGCGCTTCGCCGAAGAAAGAAGGAGAGCCATCGGTGAAGAAATCGCCCGGCTCCTAGCAGCCGGCTTCATCATGGAAGTATGCACCCGGACTGGTTAGCAATACCAGTTCTGGTTTTGAAGAAGAACGGCTCCTGGCGCATGTGTATCGACTACACCAGCCTGAACAAGGCGTCCGAAGGACCCCTTCCCCCTGCCGCGCATAGATCAAGTCATAGACTCGATCGCCGGCCGTGAACTCGTTGTCTTTTCTAGATGCCTATTCAGGCTACCACCGGATTCCTTTGAATCCGGCTGATCAAATAAAGACTTCGTTCATTACCCCGTATGGGGCTTATCGCTACACGACTATGCCATTCGGCTTGAAAATGCAGCGCCACCTACCAAAGGTGCATGCAAAAGTGTTTGCGTGGATCAAATCGGCGTAAATGTTCACGCATATGTGGATGATGTCGTTGTAAAAACCAAGGAGATGCCTACCCTCCTTGATGACTCGAGAGAAACCTTCACCAATCCGCGAAGATTCCGGATGAAGCTCAACCCGGCCAAGTGCACGTTCGGCGTGCCAGCCGGCCAACTCCCGGGCTACCTCGTCTCTCAGCCGAGGAATCGAAGCCAACCCGAGAGAAGATCGGTGCCATTGAGAAGATGGAACTGCCGCAGATGCCTCAAGGACGTCCAGTAAGTTCACCGGATGCCCGGCCTCCTTGAGCCGCTTCGTCAGCCGGCCGGGAGAGAAGGCACCGCCCTTGTACCAGTTGCTGAAGAAATCGGACAAATTCGTCTGGTCACCGCAAGCGGATGAAGCCTTCCGTGACTTAAAGCGCGTGCTCTCAACCGCGCCCATCCTCGCATCGCCGGCTTCGATGAAGCCGATGCTGTTATACATCGCTGCCACCAATCGTGTGGTTAGCGTCGTCCTGGTGGTGGAACGCAAGGAAGCCAGCAAGGAAGCCGGCAAGGAGCAGTCGGTCCAGCCGCCCCGCCTACTACCTTAGCGAAGTGCTGTCCCGACCGAAGCAAAACTACCCCCACTACCGTAAGGTCACCTACGGCGTGTACATGGCGGCCAAGAAGCTCAAGCACTACTTCCAGGAGCACCCCATCAAGGTGGTGGCCACAAGCACCCTTGGCGGAAATCATTGGCAGCAAGGACGCCAATGGCCGGGTTGCCAAGTGGGCCCCGGAGCTAGCCGCCCACACCATCATCTACGAGCCGCGCACAGACCATCAAGTCGCAGATCCTCGCGGACTTCTTCGTCGACCGGGCCGAGATGCAATACCTGCCGCCCGTGCTCGACTCCACGCACCGGAAGCTGCACTTCGACGGCTCGAAGATGCGAAACGGCTTGGGAGCCGGCATCGTCGTCACCTCCCCCAAGGGAGATCGGCTGGACTACGTCCCGCAGATCCACTTCGCCGCATCCAATAATGTGGCGGAGTACGAGGCGCTCATTCATGGGCTGAAGCTGGCCAAGGAGATAGGCGTGCGTCGCATCCTCTCGCTTCGGCGACTCCGACTTGGTTATACAAGCAAGCATCGGGCGACCGGGACGCGAAGGACGCCAACATGGCCTCGTACCGCTTCCACGTCCAGCCAGCCTATCCGGCTTCTTCGATGGCCGTGAATTCCATCATGTGCCACGAGCAAACAACGAGGCGGCAGACGCCCTATCCAAGATTGGCTCAACCCGGCAAGCTATTCCGCCGGGCGTTGCCTTGGCGGTCCTCAAGAAACCGTCCATCATACCGTCACCGGACTCGGATTCCATATTCGTGCCGGCTGACCCGGGGGCTTCTCAGCCAAACCCGGGGGCTTCATCGCCCAAGTCGGGGGCTTATCAGCCGAACCCGCCGGCTCCACAGCCGAACCCGGGGGCTTCTCAGTCCAACGCGGGGGCTTCTCAGCCAAACTCGGGGGCTTCACAGCCGAACCCGCCGGCTTCACAGCTGAACCCGGCGACCATGCAGTCGAAGCCGGAAGCTCCGAAGATGGAGGCCTTGGTGGTCAGCGGATTTGAAATAAAATGCGTACCATCATGGGCACAAGAATTCCTCTCCTACCTCACCGATGGTGTGCTGCCCAATGACAGGGTTCGAGCCGTGCAGATTGAGAGAAGGGCCAAGGCCTATACAATCATCAACCACGAGCCGTACAAACGCAGCGTAAGTGGGGTGCTCCAGGCAGTGCGTCGAGCCGGCTGAAGGGATTGAACTCCTACGGAAGTCCATCGGGGTGAGTGCGGCCACCACGCCTCCTCCGCAGCCATAGTGGCCAAAGCCTTCCAGGCACGGTTTTTACCGGCCGACCGCGCTCGTGAGACGCGAAGAACTGGTGAAGAAGTGCAAAGGCTGCCAACGCTTTGCCAAGCAAAAGCACACACCGGCTTCCGCCTTGAAGACCATCCCCATTACCTGGCCGTTTGCCGTATGGGGCTTGGATATGGTGGGACCATTCAAAACAGCCCGAGGCGGCATGACTCACCTCTTGGTGATGAATGATAAATTCACTAAGTGGATCGAAGCCAAGCCAATCAAGAAGCTGGACGGCTCCACAGCCGTCACATTCCTCAAGGAAATAATCGTGAGATACGGCTACCCCCATAGCATCATCACCGACAATGGCAGCAACTTTGCCGAGGGCATTTTCAAACGCTATTGTTGGGAGATGGGGATCCGAATGGACCTATCGTCCGTGGCGCACCCGGAGTCAAACGGCCAAGTGGAGAAAGCAAACGGCTTGATCCTAGCCGGCATCCGGCCCCGGCTGGTGGAGCCGCTTGAGCGCTCAGCCGGCTGCTGGATTGAAGAGCTGCCCAGCGTACTATGGAGCCTGCGCACGACGCCAAACCGCTCAGTCGGCTTCACACCCTTCTTCCTCGTATACGGGGCCGAAGCCGTCCTGCCGACTGATATCGAGCACGACGCGCCAAGGATCAAGCTCTACACGTAAGTTGAAGCCAAAGAAGCTCGTGAAGATGGAGTCGACCTGGTTGAAGAGGTCCGGCCGATGGCCGAGTCCAGTGTCTACCGTATACCGAGCAAAGCCTCCGACGCTATCACAGCCGGAAGGTCCAGTCCTTAGCATTCCGAGAAGGAGACCTAGTGCTCCGGCTGATCCAACGGACAGCCGGACAGCATAAACTATCATCCCCATGGGAGGGTCCCTTCATCGTGAGCAAGACGAGCCGTCACGAAGAGTGAGCCCACTTCGACAGAGTTGGTTAAACCTCGAGGGCGAGCTGCCCCCCGAGTCTCAGCTAGGGCGAGGATAAAGAATGGATCATCACCGTTGAAATTTCGGGGCGGGCTCAACCTTGTCCAAGAGAGCTATCCTGCAGGGCCACCAGCCGATCACCTCCCTTCCGTCGAGGGTCCATACAGCCGATCCAGCAGGCTATGATAATTTTGCAACATAAGCACCATTCTTCAGGTAACTTGTGGTGCAGAGCTTAGCCGATTCCAACGAAATCGGCTCCCCGGAGCAGAGAACCTTCAAGGTGAGCTGCCCCCCGGGCCTTAGTCGGGTGAGAATAGCAGCGAGCTGATCACGTCGATCATCCTTGGTTTCCAACTCGCAACGCCGTATCAACCGATTCAACAAAATCGGCTCTTTAAAGTGAGGGAATTTCAGGGCGAGCCGCCCTCCCCCGAGCTTCTTCAGTCCAAACCTTGCGCCTTGCTGATCAGATCAGCTCATCATCTTTGGCGGGCTGAAGCAACTTCCGGTGAGAACGTCTTCACATTTCTGACGCCCTCCAGATTCTGGGCGCAATATCTCTTGGAGGGACCTAGCCCCCTGCTCTTAAGTCGATGTCTGTGCATCGGCTATTCTTGAAAATTTTCGAATTTTTCCGGCCGACTTGTGTATCGGCCCCCATACTCCAATATCCATCATCAAAGGATGAGACTCTTCTACTGCATATCCTCGTGTTTTATCCACTTGGGCGCCCCCCCGAGCCGATTCCGTTAAGAGAATTGATGACATCGGCTCTGTTGGACTGTGAATGTGTTGAACCCAGGCAGTATAGATGGTGAGGATATTCACGGCCGATTACTGGAATCGGCCTCCACGTTGTTTGCTCAGTGAAGGTTTTGTGATGCTCCTTCATAGACCCTTGGGGCCGATCACAAGGATCAGCCTCGCCAACTTGCACATCGCTTGGCTTCAACTACATGGTCAGGCCCGTGGATAAAACTAGCTTAACCCTTCCCTTTGTCACATCGATGCGCTCGCAGTCATCCAAGTTGATGCCTGAGAGGGGTTCTTGGCCTGCTGCTTCCCATGCGTTCATGCCAGCCGTCGAAACTTCGGCCGAGTCATCGGCTTGGACGACCTCTACCTCATCACCATCCCACTGTATTATGCATTGGTGCATCGTGGAGGGAATGCAGCAGTTGGCGTGGATCCAATCTCTTCCCCAGCAAAACAGCATAACTGCTCGTGCTATCAACGACAAAGAACGCCGTAGGGATAGTTTTTCTTCCTACGGTCAGATCCACGTTCAGAACTCCTTGTGCCTCAGACGCTTGGCCGTTGAAGTCGCTCAACGTTACGTTGGTCTTGATTAGATCCGAACTCGAGCGTCCCAGCCGACGTAGCATAGAGTACGGCATGATGTTACCTGCCGCTCCGGTATCCACCAGCATCCTGTTTACGGGCCTCCCATCGATATACCCTCGTAAGTACAGGGCCTTCAGATGCCTGTAGCTCCTTTCTCGTGGCTTCTCAAAGATAACCGGCCGTGGGCCGCGATCAAGTTGTGCCACGGATGTCTCATCTAATCCCGGAGCACCGAACTCCGAAGGGAGGATAAACACCATATTTGTGCCAGCCGATGTTTCATCATCGGCTTTTCTCTGTTCGGGCGCCACTCTTTTCTTTGTGGCTGACCTTCCTCGTCCAGGGTTCGCAGAATTTTGGCGGCCAGATCAGGCCGTGCCTTCCTTAGCGTGCGCAGGTATAATCTTTCAGGTTCTTCCAACCCACGCAGACGCTGGACCCTTTGCTTCTGGGAACGGCTGAGCCCGTCAGGGCACCATCTGGGCTGACGATATTTGTATTCTTCACCACCGTCCTCTAGCTCCTCGAGATCTTCCATCTGAGGGGACTCAGCACACTTGTTCCGATGCGGGAAAGGCCCCAGCCGGCTGAACACAGACACGTTAGCGGCAGCCTTCTTCCTTTGTTTGCATTCTGGGCAGTCCTCGATTGTTGGCAATCGGCTCATTCCTGAGTCCCAGCAATGTTTGAAGAACGGGCAGTCCCAGTGCTTATCCACGTCACTCTGCCCCTTGGCCTTCCTTCGGCGCGACGATCGTACCCGTCGTTGCTTCTACCATGTTGGCGGTACCTTCCGACCTCGGCATCGAGCCGGAAATTCCTTTCATCATCCGCGTCGTAGCGCCGACGTCGGTCGTGGTGTTGCTCGTATTTGTTGAGAGGGTGCTTGGAGCGTGGGCGTTGATACCGCATGCTTCTTATTCCCTCTCTTGCCAGGTACCGCCTGTCCTCATCTTGGGGTTGGTCGCGCGGATCGGCTCCCTCTTCATCCTTGCCACGGGAGTGGCTGCTCTCTGTTTCCTCTTTGTCATGGCGGCTTGCAGATCCTGCCATATTGACACCACAGGAAAACTTTGGCTGACCTATGGGGCGGCTGAGATCCACCGTGTCGACACCGGGCCCCGGACGTGGGTTTCTGCCGAGCTTGATATCGTGCGGCCGGGTCTTCTCAGAGGAGCCGATGAGTTCGGTTCCCAGGGTTGCCTTGATCTCGTCATGTTTCCTTCTGAGCTCCTCGGGCAGATCCCCATGCTTCAGAGACCTGGTGCGCTCCTCCGACGGGGTGGAGAGATCTATCCCATCGAGTGCGCCTTGGGGCGTGGAACCCCTCCCCCTGACGCCATGGGAGTGGGTTCGGTGGGAAGAGCCGAAGAGTTCGGCTTCGAGGATGGCTTTGATCTCATCGCACGTGACTGGCGTGCCGTCCGCCATCTCAGATGTAGATGGCGATGTGGTTGATGTAGACGTTGGTCCCACCGGGCGTGCCAGAATGTGTTGACTGCCAAAACCCACCGGCGGGCAGCGGCCTTGTCAACACCGTAGAGCCGGGAAGAGCCTAGAGCTGCGGCTGGCTGAGACCCCTCCGAGCGACGGCCCGCAATGCTCTTCTCGGTCACACGCGGCGATGCGAAGTGCAAGGGCGTGCCACCCGACCTATACCCGGTCGGAGAAGGTGATGGGGATGCCTCGCTTAGTTTCCTGCGAGGGCATACATGTAAACATTAAATACGAGCCTCGATCGGCTCTCGGGTTATCCCGTGAATCGGCTCAAAGAGCCGATCCACCCATGATTCGTACGGGGTGCACGAATACTTGGTGGTCCTGCTTGATCAAGATGAAGCTAATGAGATCTACGACGATTTAGGGTTTTCACCGCATAATCGGATCATCCTACTCCAGGTTGGGCCTCGCGGCCACGCACGGTGCTCGTAAGCCGATCCTAAACAAGGCCTAAAAACCAACATGAAGTTGATCCTCGGAACATCCCGTTTAGGACTTGCGAACGCCACCCTACGTGCCACTGGATCCTCCCCCTTTGTAAGGCCTAACTATTGCGAGATATTAAACTAATCCTTGTAGAACAAGGAGCAATCGTAACGGATCAGATCTACTAAATAATGATCAAGCGGGGTGCCGCCCCCACACCCGAGATAGGCGTGAGGGCGGCTAGATATGCAAGGGTTGCACTACGTAAGCATGCTTAAACGAAGAACAATGCTAACCCTAACACATCTAATGATAACTACGTTGCTCGCCATCAAAAGCGCTTCGATACGAGCAACGCATGAACAACGTGGGGCTTGTGCTTGCCTAGATCGCAAGATGCGATCTAGGCAGCATGTCGCTTACCCGATAGAAACCCTCGAGACGAAGGAGTTGGCGATGCGCCGAGATTGGTTTGTTTTGGGGTTGAACGTGAGTTGTTGTTTATTCCATAAACCCTAGGTACATATTTATAGTCCAGCGGACTTTCTAATGTGGGCGTGCACTAAACCGTGCACGAGATAAACTCTAACTTCTAAATCGATACACAATCTATTATACTAAGATACACGGGCTAACTAGCCCAAATTCTCCGTGCAAGGCCGCTTCATAAATCTTCCATATGTAATCTTCCAAGCCCATCTTGATCGCGGCCCACCTCCTGATTTAGCCAAAATCTGGTGATAACAGCAAGGCAGTAGGCAATGATTCCTACTATCTCATAGATGCCCAAGAGGCTAAGAAAAACAAGGCAAACAAAACTGACGAGGAGACTAAACGTCCCTGGAATGTCAGGTTGCTTCGACCATTTTATACTTGAGAGCAGGAATGTATGTATCCCTTGTACCCCTTTTGTAAGCTATGAAAAAGTAAGCGCCAAGAGCGCCGATTTCGACAAGTTTTTCGCGTATTCTATTGTTTTCGCCAATTGGCTAACACCCTCTCACGCGGCCGGCTTAGTAACGTGATCCGGTTTCCGACAGCCGGCTTCCGACCAGCTACAGACCGCAACCCGGCTGTCCGGCTGGCGGGAGTAAGTGCCTAGGGAGCCGGCACGTGAAAGATGGCTAAGGAAAAGAGTGAAAGCGAATTGTTTCTTGCACAACTTTTCATAAAAGTGCCGGATTGCCGAACTCGACTCGTTCGACTGAAATACTATCGGCCTCACCCAGCGGCACGCTCTTGATCCGGCGGCGGACCGCAAGTCGGACGTACGACCGGCAAGAGCACAGCCAAAGAGTGGGGCGGATGGGAAAAAGCGAACAAGTTGAAAGAAAGCAAGCCGGCACACAAATGATTAAATAAACACATTAAAGTGTTCCTTAATAAAAGGATAATAATATTGTCTTACATATGCACCCGGCATCCCGGGGATTTAACGAATTGTCTTGCAAAAGCATAAACGTAACAGGTAAAAGCTAAACACCGGCTGGATCAGGACCAGCCGGAGGAGCATCAGCAGAGCCGGCTGCCGGGTCATCCTCAGGCACATCGTCCGCCTCCTCATCCTCAGCCTCCTCCTCCTCGTCGTCAGATGGCGGATTCGGGTCCGCGATGAAGATGGCCTTGTCGACGAAGTCGGCAATGGCGCAGGCACGGGCGAGCCGGGCGGTTTTGTTCTCCACCGGGAGCTTGTCCTCCACGTCGGCGCGCCGGTACTCCAACTGGTCGAGGCTAACCTCGTTATACCAGGAGAGCACAAACGACAGCGCCATATCAGCTCCGGCGCGCGCGGCCGACTCCTTCCAGTCCAGGAAGCGGTCGGGAGCCCTCTCCAGCCAGGCGATGAGGTTGGAGAGATCTTGCGGCAGCGTCTCCGTCGGCCACAGCACCGGATCAGCTCTTCCGCCGCCTTCCGCAGCTCCCAGCCAAGCTTGGTGATTGGCTCCACACGGGCGGCCATGGACGACAAATAATCATCCATGGTGAAGAAATCAGAGCTTTGCTCCCCAGTGGCCTGCCGGCGCTCCTCCCGCGCCCTGCCAACAGCCGCTAACGCCGCCTCCTGCGGCTCAGAGAAGGCCGCTGCAAAGAAGAAACACGTCAGAAATCCGTTGAAGCCGGAAATAGCCGAAAAACACAAATTTTCGAAGTCCTAAAGTAAGCCTGGCGGCAGCCGGCAAGAACCGACTGCCCCCAGCCTGAAGATGGAGATTCCGAAGCTCTAAAAAGTAAGCCTGGCGGCAGCCGGCAAGAACCGACTGCCCCCAGCCTGAAGATGGAGATTTCGAAGTAAAAAGGAAAAAGCCTGGCGGCAGCCGGCAAGAACCGACTGCCCCCAGCCCGAAGATGGAGATATCGGAAAAATCAAAGTTTCTGCCGCTGGCTGCCAACCTAAGCCGGCAGCCGACGGCCGAAAGCCGGCAAAGGGAAAGGCATAAGATAAAAGACTCACCCGCCAAGCCGCGGTCGAGCGCGCTAATTTCCTCCACCCACCGCTTGGCGGTGGCCGACAGCTCATTGGACTTGGTGGTCACCTCTTCACGAAGCGCAAGCCGTTGCCGCTCCACCTCCTCCAGCCGCTTGCTCAGGCCCTCCAGTTTCTCCTCCCCGTCCTTCTTGAGGGCGGCATCCTTGAGGTGGTTAGCCTCAAGCTGGCGCAGCCGTTTCAGCTCCCCATCAGCCACCTTCAGCTTGGCGACAGCAGCCCGGTTCGCTTCCTCGCTTACGGCGCATTGGGCACGGGCGACTCGGAGATCCGACTCGAGCTGCGGGACCTGGGTGGCCTCAGCTGCAAGCTGGCAAAAACAAGCCATCAGTAAAAAAGAAACCTAACAGAAAAAGAGCAAGTCAAAAGAAAGAAAGCCTTACCCTTGGCAGCCTCCAGCTCGCGGGCCAAGCCGGCCCGCTCAATCTTGGCCTTGTGGTAGCTAGTCACCACTTTGTTGTACAAAACGGTGCGTCGCTCCGCAACCACCCGAAAGAAATAATCAGATATCCAGACGAAACCCGGACCGGCTCCAAGCAGCCGGCCCATGCCTCGGAGGGCTACCAGGATAACAACAGAATTGCAAAAATGAGAAGACACATACCTTGTCAGCATCCTCCAGTGTTGCCAGCTGGGTAAGGGTCTCGGCGGCCTTGGCCTTGAGGCTGCCGCGGAAGCCATAAAAGAACATCTTCATGGGCGCCACGCCTGGCTGCCCCTCCCGGCTGGTCACCTCGCAGGCATCGGCCTGGTGCCACGCCTTCTCCATCGTGCCAGCTGAGCCCAGGCTGGAGTCGGAGGCGGATGCCACGTTCAGCAGTTTGGCACCCTTGGCCACGTGGAGGCCCGTAGTCGGCTCGGACGGCCCCTCCATCCTTACCAGTGCCCGGGAGCCGGCGTCCCTTGTGCGCACCGGCTCATCCCTGGCCGGCTCCTCCCTCGTCGGCTCCGAAGCTGGAGGCGGCACGGTCGAAGCAGTCGGCCCCGTGGGAGCCGTCGCCTCCGGCGCCTGAGGCGCTCCCTCCGGGCTACTCTCCAGCACCACAACGTTGGGCGCGGGCCCGCCGACTCCGGTCGCAGGCGGCGCAGCCCCGCCAGCTCCAGCTCCGGTCGCAGGCGGCATACCCCTGCCAGCTCCGGCCGCCTGCTCCACAAACGGGGCGCGGCGCGGAAACATGTCGTCTATGGTCGGCCGGCGCGCCGACTGACCCTGGACACCGCCGCCAGGCGCCGCAGAAGGCGCAGCTGAAGAAGACGCCCCCGCAGAAGGCGGCGTAGCCGCAGGCGGCACGATAACAGCAGGCGGCGTGCGCGCGCGCGTCGAGGGCTGCGGGGTTGGCACCCTTCTCTGCCGCTGAAGCGGCGACGTGACGGGAGGAGCCTGACGAGAGCCGCCTCCCTGGGTAAACTTTATCGGAGCCCTAGTTGAACAAGCAAGAAAGGATAAATACAAAAAGGAAGGAAAGAAAAGGAATCAAACAACAAAGAAAAAAGAACTTACCCGGCTTGCTCCGGAACCCTCTTGGGCGCCTGCCGGCGTTGCTTCTTGGCCTTCGCCTCCACCGCAACCGTGGACCCGCCGATGGCCCGCTTCTTCCCCTTAGGCGCGGAAGTCTCCGTGCCCGCAGGCGGCCTCGTGCGCAGAGGCACCGCAGGGATTGGCCCCGTGCCGGACTCCGCCGGCTCCGCCTGCGCCTGCTCCTGCTCCTGCTCATGTTCAGGCGAGGGCGGCGGATTGTGCTCCCCCTGGCCGCCTTGGTCCGGCACCTCCGGCAGATCGTCGTCATCGGCTTGGTCGCCGGCTGGGTCGGCCGGATCGACATGATCCGGTGTCCAGATCTTCGTCGCCAGGTCGCCATCCTCAATGCCTTGGCGGGTGAAAAGCTGAAAGCAAAACAAGATAAATATCAAGCCGGCCACGCAGCCGCAAGCTGGAAGACGGCCAAAACATCAAACTTACCAATTCAGGCGGCTGCTCCCGGTCGTAGGGCGGCAGCCCCCAGTACCAGTTCTCCGGCATATTGGCCTTGGTGATGTTGTTCACCCGGCGAGCAACCTGGGACTTGGAGAGCTCCGCCTTCGACGTCCTGGTTGGGTCAAGCCGGCCGGACATGTGCCCGATCTTGTGGACGCGCCACTGGAGCGGCAGCACCCGGCGCATGACATAAGTGCAGAGGAGGTCCTCGGCGCTCAGCCGGCCTCCCGTGACGCACTCCCCCAGGAAATCCCACAGGAGGTTCACCTCCGCGTCCGGGTCCGCTGACTTGGGGTTGTGGCCCCGGTTGAGCCGGCCGGTCGGCGGAGCCGGGTTGTATTCCGGCGAGGTTGAGCCGGTCGAAGGCTGGGCTTTCGTTCCGCACATAAAAGAAGGACATCTGCCAGTTCTTCACGGAATCCACGGTCGGGATCCGTGGAAAAAGACGTACCCGTGCGAGGATAGAGGGAGGCGGCGCCGCAGGTCCGCAGACGGCCTTCGCCGTCGTGCGCCTTGATGTAGAAGAGCCGGCTCCCGAACTCCACATCCGGACACAAGCCGGCGTAGCCTTCCATGAAAGCCACGTAGCAGCTGAGGAGGATGATGGCGTTGGCCGGCAGGTGGTGCGGCTGCAGGCCGAAGAAGTCGAGGAACCGGCGGAAGAAGTTTGAAGCCGGCAGGCCCAACCCACGGTCGAGGTGCGCTCCGAAGACCACACGCTCGCCGGGTTCCGGCCTAGGCTCGATCTCGGTGCCCGGCGCCCTCGTAGTCACCCCCGCCGGAATGCGGCGGAGGCGCACGAGCCGCACGATGTCGTCCTCCCGCATGTAGGAGCCCCTCCAAGAGCCGCTTGGTTGAGCCATTGAGGACGAGGAGGAAGAAGAAGTCCACGAGAGGCGAAAGGGCGAAGAAGAACCGCTCCTCGCCGGAGGAGAGCGCGGTGGAGAAGAGCGCACCGTCGACACGCGCGGCCCCGTGGCGCCGGATTGGCGGAGTTGTGGCGGTAGCTCGGCGGAGGAACGTCGGGGCGACCGCTCGCCGAAGTTCGCCAGGGAAACGGTGGAGTAGCCGCGCCGGATCGGTGGAGTGCTCGAACGAGAGAAAGGGCGAAGTGGGAGCGCGAGGAAGAAGAAGACGCCTCGATACCGCTCCGGTGGCATTTATAGCCGCCTGACGCGCCAGTTGCGTGGCCACGTGGCGATCGTGGGCCACGTTGGGGATTTCTCGCGGCCATAACTACCCCCACGACGGCTGCGGTTACCGAAAACTGCCGCGCCACTTCCCCACGACCGCACCGGATCCGGAGGAGACATTGATGTGACCAGACGAAACGGCAACAGGAGCCAGCCGTCAGACCCGTCAAGTCGGGCGCAAGGCCCAAGGCGGCGGAAACTCCGGCGCTCCCAGTCGGAGCCGGACATTAAATTCAAAACCAGCTCCAAACTCTCCTGACAAGGCGGAGACATCGTCAACACTTGTAAAAAAGCAAAAGCTGCAGAAGCAAAAATGACGGCCGGCTAGAAGCAGCCGGACGTGGCAAGCCGGATGAGGGCGCAGCCGGCTGAATGGAAATTCTCAGTCGGCCCCTCCAAAGGCCGCCCAACGCATTCAGAAGATCTAAGAGCCAGGGAAACCTGCCTAGGTCCCTCTTAACGCAGGACCTTGCCAGCTTCGGGGGCTAATGTCGGGGGGAAGACCCCGGGTAGGGCAATGGACGCGGAGCAGCCGGCTAGAGGTTGGCCGGCTCGCGGCAAAGGCCGGCTGAGGAGCAGCCGGCTGGAGCCGTGGCCGGCTGCCTCGGAGCCGGCTGGCTCTAAGTCCTAGTCGGCCTGGCTACGGCCATCTGCGCTATGGCTGGGCCGGCTTCTACAAGCCATATCCGACTGGGGTCTATACCTCGGACCGACTCGAGGCTGGCGAGTCTTGCATGAGAAGGAACTGGGTAGGTGGTCCGGGTTCAAAGGTCCACGCTGACCTCCCTTTTCGTAAAGCGCGGGGCACTGTAGAGCAACAGTGCCATGCGGCGGACAGGCCATCATCGCCTACGACGGTCCGTACCGGCTACAGGACATGATGGCGACAGGGACATCTCCTCGCCATGCCGCTGACCTCCTCGCGGCGGACGGGACAGGCCACTACGCCTCAACGGCTCCATGACGTCAACGCCTCGGGAAGGAGTGGAAGCCGGAGCCGGCCAAGCCGGCCAGTAGACCATAGGGACTTCTATGTAAAGTGCCAGCGCCTATATAAGCTGGGCTACCCCCTTGTGCGGGGGACGATCGATCATTCTTACTTCACTCTAGACTTAGCGCTACTCGAGGAGAGAGACCTTCGTCTACCTTAGCCTCCCCGAGCAGCCGGACACAGCTCTAGGAGCACCATTGTATTGTGTGACTACTATATACACTCATAGCAGGAGTAGAGGTGTTACCTCCATCGGAGGGCCTCGAACCTGGGTACGTCGCCGTGTCGCTCGTGCACATACCCGCATCCGGATACCGCCGTGAGACCACTAGGAACCACTTCGATTAGCCACCCTATGGCATATGCCGTGACGATACCACGACACCAATAAGCTGATGGGGCCCACTTTCCTGCTAACGGGCCGGTCTAGTTACCAAATGGGCTGGCCCAATAAGCACGTCGGGCCCACTTTCCTGTTGTAGGGCCGGCCCAGTTAGTGTGTGGGGTCCACCTTAATGCAAGTGGGCTGGCCCAATAAGTAAATGGGCCAACCCGTTCAGTTACTGTTCATATGTCGTCCTGTTATACGCTTTAGGATTTTTTGGGCCGGCACATATGTGATTTATCTTAATTGGGCCGTTGAAGGGAAGGGAAATTGTGATTTAGATTGCGCCGCACATCGAAAGATACTGAGAATATTTACACAACACATGATTTCTGTCGGATAGCCTCACTTACCACAAGCACCATAGAAAGAATGCGCGAAAGAACTATAGAAACTAACTAAATATTACATCAGCTGCAAGGCTTTGAAAAAATATTACAGAACCCAGCGAAATTGAATGACAATTAAACCTAGAAATACAATGAAGCGATTCGGCAATCTTTTAAGTTGTCCGTGCCCCACCTATATCCGAAACAAAGATATTACAAGTTAAGAAAGCAACAATGGAAAGGCAAAGACACTACAATGTTGTTTGCCAAAGAATTTGGAACTCATCATTTCCTCGTTATAACAATATTATTGTAATGCGCACAGATAGTCTACCGGTATGGGGCTAATATAGACTACCAATAAGCAAACAAAGAGGGCATGCCGCATAACAACAACCAATATAACAGAGCACGCTAGAATGAAACAGTAGACTTACTACTGTCGAGTCCCATGCAGCTCACCTGGTTGCTGCACTTGAAGATGTCCAATGTTGCCCTTATTTCTGAAGGGAGCTATTTGTTACTCTACATCAAGACACGATCAGTTATATATACGAGTTCCAGCATGATAAACAGAATTAAGTACTCCCTCCGTCCCGGTGGTATTCATGCATTGAACCCCAAAAATAGTGAGCGATGTGGCATGATTCTCCCTAGACTGTGTGTTCATGCATATATACACACGGGCAGGCCTACGTGAGCGCCACACTAAGAGAAATAAGTCAGTATTGCAGCTTTTGAAGAACAAGATGACACACAAAATTATTATCTAGTAGTATGAACAGTTTATTTGTACTACAGGCCAGATAGCAGAGTGATAGTATGCCGAACTAAGTCCTTACTTCGTTAGCTTACGACGAACTAGACAGAATTAACAGTGGTATCACCTTAGTGCAGGGAATGCAAGCCAACATGTTCAGGGAGTACAAAATTGGCTAGAACAACATAGTAGCAGGCTATAAATTTTGTAACAACGACTGAGCAACATGAAGTTATGATGGCTACATATACAGAGCAGGGAATGTAAACCAAAAATAGAAGTTACAATGGCAAAAGCTAAAGAGGAGGAAATGTGAACCAACATGTGCCAAGTGCAATTACTTCAAATTGGTCGTGAACTAAATACTACTCCTGAACTTATAGTGAAGGGAATGCAAATCAAGATGTTTCGGAATATAAACTTGTAATGAGCAACACGTAGAGGATAGTTAATGCTGGAGCTTAGGATGGAGCAGATACAAAATATAGTGGGATCACCTATGAACTTGTAGAAGAGGGAATGCAAACCAATATTTTCAGCATTCCATATGTGACCGTCATGCCAAGTAAGAGAAACAAGTCAATATTGCAGCCTTTGAAGAACAAGATGGCACACAAAATTATTATCTAGTAGTATGACAAGTTTATTTGTACTACAGGCCAGATAGCAGAGTGATAGCATGCCGAACTAAGTCCTTACTTTGTTAGCTTACGACGAACTAGATACAAAACAATTGCATCACCTGTAGTACAGGGAATGCAAGCCAAGATGTTCATGGAGTAAAAAATTGGCACGAACAACATAGTAGCAGGTCATAATTTTTGTAACGACTGAGCAAGATAAAGTTATGATGGCTAGATCTACAAAGCAGGGAATGTAAACCAAAAATAGAAGTTACGATGACAAAAGCTATAGAGCAGGGAATGCGAACCAACATGTGCAATTATTTAAAATTGGCCATGAACTAAATAATAGCAGGATGTTACTATAATAGCTAGGAATAAAACAGATAGGAGTTATAATGGCATCACTCATAATCTTGTAGATAAGGGAATGCAAATCAATTTGTTTCGGGATATAAAGCTGTAATGAGCAACACATAGAGGATAGTTAATGCTAGGGCTTAGGATGGAACAGAAACAGAACATAGTGGGATCCCCTGTGAACTTGTAGAAGAGAGAATGCACACAAATATGTTCAGCATTCCATATATGAGCACCATGCCAAGTAAGAGAAACAAGTTAATACTGTAGCTTTAGAAGAACCAGATGGCACATAAAATTATTATCGAAGTAGCTACTGTGACGAGTTCAAATAAATTTGTACTGCAGGACAGCAGATCGATGCCATGCAGGAACTAATAATGGCATCACTTGTGAACTTGTAGAGCAGGAATGCAAATCAACAGGTGCAATGACTTAAAATTTGGCATGAATTAGATCGTAGCAGGATGTGACTTGCGTAGAATGAATCGAATTATAAAGGCATCACTTGTCAACATGTAGAGCATTGAATGAAAACCAATGTGTTCAATGACTGGGTATGTAACGTAGAGAACTATCATGTCCAGTGCCTATGGATGTATCTACAACTAAAATATGTCTAGATACATCTATATTGGTTCCAACTAATATGGATCAGAGGGAGTAGTACAAAGGGTAACATGCGGAGTGGCTTGCTAGTTGGTAAGTAACACGAATAAACAAATACAGTTCATGCAAACAAGCTTCAACCAACTATAATGCTAACACAACAAAACGGGAACAGATATATGGTTACCTAAATGGGTGCGGCATCTAAGCATCGTTGTTGTCGATGCCGGTCACGTCCAGATCGCCGAGGTTGCTGAAGTTGGTTTGGTTGTCGTCGTCGGGGAAGCAGGTCTAGGGCGGTACTGGAAGGCTTCGGTGCGGTGGACGAGATAGTGGCAGAAGCAGATCCGGTGCCATGAACGGCGAGGTCGGTGAAGCGCATCAGGCATGGTGCGATCGAAGTTGGTGAAGCGGTTGCGATAGCTGTCGGTGCCTCGGCGGTGAAGCCGATTTGGGGAGGTCGATTAAGGCTACGGCGCGGTGGACAAGAGCGTCGGTGAAGCGGATCCGGTGCAGAACACGTCGGCGTGGGTGAACAAGATCCGGTGTTGTGGTCGACGGTGAAGCAAATCCAGGGCAGTGCACGACGTCGTCGGTGAGGCTGGAACGGTGGGGTGGAGGGGGCACTGGGTAAACTAGATCCGGTCCGGTGGTCGAGGATGAAGCAGATCTGGACATGTGAGATGGACCAGGGAATCGGTGCCCTAGATCCGGTAGGGTGGATGGGAGCAAAGCGGCTACGGTAGACTAGATGATGAGGACCATATGGATTCGTGGTGTGGCGAGAACGCCGTGGAAGTCCGGCGGGGATATTTCGACACGGTGGCCATGGAAGTGGGTGAGAGGAGTGGTTCCCCATGAATGAGAGCTTTTTTTAGGGACAAGAGTGAGAAGCTAGTGAGGAAGGAGTGTAGTTCGGGTAATGGCAAGAAAGTACTATTGTAGAGGTGCGGAGGGGGTAAAGGACAATTCCGAAAGTACCCTGCACCGACCCGAAAATAAACACACTTTCCCGTGTTAATTTGGTCATTTGTAGTACCGCGATGGGTACACGGGGAATATCATATTGTTTTGTTTGAATTTATTTAGACACACGATGGGAGGTACTTTTCATGATCGACCCATCATTCTATATGTTGCAAAAAATCAGATACGGAGTACTGTAAAATAGCTAGGAATTTATTACTACTACTCATATCCTTTATGTGTCACGGGAAATAATGTGTATCCTCTTCTCCACACAATGAAAGTACTCCGTAAATAGCATACATGGACTTCGCACTCAGGTTTGATGCCCATTGATGAATAGCAAGGTATCATGCGAAGTTGAGACCAATTTATGTTTACTACCCCCCCCTTTGGTCTTATTTATGTCATCGATTCAGGAGTTTGGCCGTAAATTTGGTCAACCAGCTGTGACAAAAAAAAGAAACCTTGGAAATTTACTTTCGATATGAATCAAACAATTTAGCTTGACATATAATTCCATTTTTTTAAATGTATGGTCAATGTTCTATTAAAAACAATGACTCTACTGCATCCAAATCTAATACTCCCAAATCTAGTACTCCCTCCGGTTCAAAATAATTGCCTAAAAATGGATGTATCTACACACTAAAACATGTCTAGATGCATCTATTTTTGGACAATTATTTTGAACCAGAGGGAGTACTCACTTTGTCTATAAATAGACCTCTAAGATTTGTTTAAATCTAGATGCTATAGTGTCTACATGCATTTAGGGATTCTTTGATTCATAGGATTAGTATATGAATTGTGTAGGATTTAGATCCTATGGGAATTTTTCCTACACTAGTTATTTCATTCATATAAACATATCCTACATGAACTAATCCTATAGGAACCTTGAAGGCAAATCCAATAGGAACTATATAAATTTAGGGCTTGCTCGATTCATAGGATTAGTATAGGAATTGTGCAGGAGATTTTAGATCCTATGGCAATTATTCTACACTAGTTATTTGTTTCATATGAACATATTGAACTAGGCATCCCCAATGGGCCTGCCAAAGATGGTACTCGGGGTTTACTGAAGGCCCACGAGTCGGAGAATATGAAGTTCAGAAGCCCAGTTAGTATTAAGGAAAGTTAGAGTTGTATTAGGAAATATAGACTTGTAACTTTGCGGATTGAACTCAGAGAGTCTCCCGGAATTTGTAATCTTGTGTAACACGGTATCCTCGGCTCTGCCTCCTATATAAGGGGGAGTCGAGGGACAAAGAAAGGATCGAATCCATTGTCAACAGAACCCTAGTTTCTTAATCGTCGAGTACTTTTCGGCTGAAACCTTCGAGATCTACTTGCCCTCTACTTCCAACTAAACCATAGTCTACAATACGTAGGCATTGACAAGTTAATCCATTGTCAATTGGCGCCGTCCGTGGGGATTAGAGGCGACAAGGAGCTGATCTCGATGGCACGTTCAAGATCGTCAACTTCGTCGGTAGCAAGCAACGCGATGGATAGAGGTAAACGGATCGAAACTGATCTAGTCGATTTTGTTCCTCACCCGCCCTCCCGTCTGGATGCATATGCGTATCAAGAGGAGCCCATGGAGATGATGTTCGGAAAGTTCCACCTCCGGGTCGAGAAGGAAGGATCGTATCGTCTCAAAGTTCCGATCTCGTCGGGATTATCAGCGGTCGATCCCGACTTTTCGGATTCAACGACATCAATCGAGTCAGGCGACGAGGAGATTTCGCCGCCACGCTTCATCAACACTGTGGCAAGCGAAAAGCTCGCCAAGATCTTTGGCGACATGTCCTTCGAGTCATCTGTGGACTCTGATATAAGCAGTGACTCAGACAGCATCGACAGTTTCAACTTCATCGACAGATCCATTGCTGTTGGGGAGGTCTTCGCCGATCTATATGATGGCATCGCCAATCCCGACAAATTTCAAAGTTCAAAAGACCATCAAATTTATGCAATTGGAGATACAAGCCGAGCAGAGCCGGAGACATCAGAGACTTTCGACGATGTGGGAAACCCATATGTTGATCCCGCTGATCTCAGGCGAGGTTTAGGCACCAAATATGTCGGGCCTACACCGCGTCTAAGGGTTCAACTCCCACAAGAAGCGTGGGATAGAGCCGCAAGGGCCATGGATGGTACAGAACCAATGACCACAACTGCTACGGCGGAAGAATTACAAGCATACCAATACAGACTCGCCCGTGTTGGAAGAGAATTAGAAAAAGAGACAGCTGCCCTGAATAGGAGAAGGGAGGCAGCTTCCGCGTCAAGCAGGCGAAGGGCGGAGCTAAGTCGACAATCAGGAACATCGGGAGATAGTCTCAGAGAAGCTCGAAACAGAGCAAGATCTCGGCTGCAAACCATACCTGAGGCTGACAGAGTGAACTTAGTTCAAAACCTCGACATGTCTTTTATGTCGATCGACACGAGGGGGAATATTATTCCCAAAACACCAGAAGCTGGATACATGGCGAAGCAAGCTTTCATCCTCGCGTCCAGGCCACCTCCTGGAGATCCAAGGGAAGTGTTGTATAACATGGCCATGGCAGGAGTTGGTGCCATGGGAACGGCGTTCGTAACTACACCTCCCGAAGGACCTGCAAGGAAAAATAGTCCGCGACCTACTGCAGCAGTTCAGGATCCGCCGAGAGCGAGTGGGGCAAGAGACGCATCAACTCAGGCAAGGGTGGATAGAGCGCGACAGGACAGAAAGGAACATCAGCATTCACCAGAAGTTGATGAAGAAGATATGTGTGGACTCCCGTGCTTTACGAGACGAGTCCGAAAAACTCGGGTGTCATCAAGATTTAAGTTACCCGACCATTTCAAAAAATTCGATGGTTTACAAGATCCCGAGGATTGACTAGTTGATTATCTCGAGGCAGTGAAGCTGATAGGTGGAACCAGAGCAACAGCCATGCAGAGCATCCAAGTACACTTGAGTGGAGCCGCACGATCATGGATAAAGAAGCTACCTCCAGGGTCCATCGACAGTTGGGATAGTTTCGAGGACATCTTTGTGAAGAATTTCCGATCCACATGTAAAAAACCCGCATCACTAGAAGAGCTGAGGGCGTGCAGGCAAAAGTATGATGAATCAATGAGAAAGTACATCCAGAGGTGGAATATTATCAAAAACTCGGCAGAGAACATATCTGACGAGAGAGCAATAGATGCGTTTGTGGCAGGAATTCGACGGAGAGATTTTGTCGAAGATTTGGGGAGAACCAACCCAAGGACAATATCAGCATTAATGGAAATAGCGAACAGGTGGGCAGATGGAGAAGATGCTGTCCACAACAAACGACATAGGTCGCCAGAGGAGAACCGCAGTCGAAACTTTCAAAATAGACGACGATTCCCTCGACAGTTCTCGAGTTATGATGCTCCTGGCCAAATATCGGCTGGGTTTCGAGGAAACAATCGAGATGATTATCAAAGGAGTAGTGAGCAGCGAGGCGACAACAGAGACGATTCCCGTAACAATAGACAAAATAGTGGACCAAGGTTCCAGAGACCATATGTATCTCCCGAGGATATGATGAACGGACCGTGTCAGATGCATTTTTACCTCGACAATAATGGAAAGAGGCAGTCAGGACATCTGCAGAAGGACTGTCGAAATTTTCAAGCAATGCTGAGATTTGCAGGGCAAGCCAATACGCAAGCAATGAATAGAAACCCCCAGGGGCCATGGAGTGAGATTCACCTTCCGCCTCCTCCCGCAATTACAGATGCAAATAGACATCAGCTGCAAATAGCGGCAGCTCCAAATCCACCTCCTTACATCGACACCAATAGTGCGGTCTCGATGATTCAGAAAGCTCGGCCATCTAACAGGGCTCAGAAAGTAATATCGCGTCAAGTGTTCATGGCAGAGAAGATGCGTCCACCAACGATTGAGTACCTGAATTGGTCGGGACAGGACATTGGCTTCACAATAGCGGATCACCCGCAGCAAGTTCCTCGACCAGGGCAATCGGCACTTATCTTACCAGCGGTGATCGCAGGATTCGATGTTTCTCGAGTATTCATAGATGGAGGCAGCAGTCTAAACCTTATGTATGCAGATACACTAAGGAAGATGAACATACCGTGGCGAACCTAAAGTCAACCGACACACGTTTCCATGGTATCACGCCAGACAAGACAAGTTATCCGCTGGGGAAGATCAATCTCGACGTTCAGTTCGGAACCTAAGAAAATTACAGGATAGAAAGGCTGGAGTTCGAAGTCGTAGATTTCCCGTCTCAATATCACGCTTTGTTGGGACGACCAGCGTATGCCAGGTTTATGGCGGTACCGCACTACACATACTTGTTGTGGAGGTTACCTGGACCCAAGGGACCGATTACAGTCAAAGGCAGTTTCGCGTTAGCTGATAAATACGACAAGGACTTTCATTGACTGTCAGAAACTTTCGGGATGCAAGCAGAATATATTGCGTCAAGGCTAACAACTCACTATGATGTGTTGCCAGATGTAGGAAGGCCACTCAGGGAGCCAACCTTTAACACTACCAAGGATTCTAAGGAAATACAGATTCACCCGACAGATCCCAAGAAAACGACGTCCATTGCAGCAAACATGGACCTCGCATAGGAAAGCGCGCTCGTCGAGTTCCTCCGTGAGCACTGGAAAATCTTCGCATGGTGTCCAGCTGACATGTCAGGAGTACCCAGGGAACTTGCCGAGCACCACCTAAACTTGGATCCAATAGCGAGACCAATTAAACAACCTTTGCGGCGTTTTTCGGAACCAAACCGCAAAGCCATGCTGTCAGAGATTGATCGACTCAGAGAAGCTGGTTTTATCAAAGAGTTACATACAGAGGCCACGTGGGTAGCTAACCCAGTGCTGGTCCCGAAGAAAAACACGAAAGTCCTTCGCATGTGTGTCGACTTCACGTGTCTCAATAAACACTGTCCAAAGGATCACTTTCCCCTCCCAAGGATCGATCAAATTATCGACTCTACGGCAGGATGTGAACGTCTTTCCTTCCTGGATGCATATTCTGGTTATAACCAGATCAGACTAAAAGAAGATGACGAGGTCAAAACAGCGTTCATAACATCTTATGGCGTGTTCTGCTACAGAACAATGCCTTTTGGTCTGAAAAACGCGAGAGCAACATATCAGCGGATGATGCAGAAGTGTCTTGGAACACAGATTGGCAAAAACGTACAAGTGTACATTGACAATGATACGGCGTATGACTGAAATCGATGCCGTGAGAATTTCTCCGATCTTTCACGGAACAAGCAGCAGCAAGAACTTGCAAAATTTAGTAGTAGCAACAAGTAGCAGCAATAGAACGATCCAGCAGATTAGTTTACGGAAGATGCAAACCAATCTAAACAACAAGTCCACCCCACGCGGGAAGCACCTGGATGATCTTGAGCAGATCACGTAACAACTGGAGCAGCTCTCCAATTCAACGCAAATAGGAACAAACCACGATGGGTTTTCAACTCACGAACATAGGATTTGGCCGCCGCAACTCATGGTGATTTTCTGGTATTCTTAACTCTCAAAACATTGTCTGCCCTAATACAATGCGCTCCTACCTGATTATATAGTAAACGAAACTGGGCTAAGCCCGACCAAAACATGGACTCGGATACTAAAAGGACTAGGCTAGGTCCGAACGTGCTTATAGCTTGCACGTCCAATCCTTTTACAAACTTCAGTTTGCCCTTTCCTAACACAAGTAAGCAATAAGAAAACGAATTATACTAGTACTAGTACTTGTTGACAAACTACTAATACGTCTATAATTCTTCTTTATAGCAAACAATGGAACAATTCAGACTTTGATTTTAATTGCACCAATCATCACATATTGGCATGGAGTTCTGAAGGTAGGCTTCACCTCATCCTCTTGAAAAATCTGTACTTCAGCTGAGCAGTTTAAAACTGAAATATTGCTTTTTCCTTGATCCAAGTTTACACCTTTGTCGGCATGGGCGATAGTGCGTCGCCTAGCTGGTACCACGTACCTTGCAGTCTTAATGGAATTATCAGTATTATATAGTGCCTTATCAGACGATGTCGTCATAACAACAAAGAATGGGTCAACATTGATCGAGGATTTAAAGTAAACTTTCGAAAACCTTGACAAGTTCCGCCTCAAGCTGAACCCGATAAAGTGCTCTTTTGGCGTTCCCGCGGAAGAACTTCTCGGGTTCCTAGTTTCAGCAAGAGGAATCGAAGCTAATTGATACGTCTCCGACGTATCGATAATTTCTTATGTTCCATGCCACATTATTGATGATATCTACATGTTTTATGCATACTTTATGTCGTATTTATGCATTTTCCGGTACTAACCTATTAACGAGATGCTCGAAGAGCCGATTGTCGTTTTCTCGCTGTTTTTGGTTTCAGAAATCCTAGTAAGGAAATATTCTCGGAATTGGACGAAATCAACGCCCAGGGTCCTATTTTTGCACGAAGCTTCCAGAAGTCCGAGGGAGAGACGAAGTGGGGCCACGAGGTGGCGCCACACTAGGGCGGCGCGGCCCAAGCCTTGGCCGCGCCGGCCTGTTGTGTGGGCCCCTCGTGTGGCCTCCTCACCTGCCCTTCCGCCTACATATAGTCTTCGTCGCGAAACCCCCAGTACCGAGAGCCACGATACGGAAAACCTTCCAGAGACGCCGCCGCCAATCCCATCTCGGGGGATTCAGGAGATCTCCTCCGGCACCCTGCCGGAGAGGGGAATCATCTCCCGGAGGACTCTTCACCGCCATGGTCGCCTCCGGAGTGATTAGTGAGTAGTTCACCCCTGGACTATGGGTCCATAGCAGTAGCTAGATGGTCGTCTTCTCCTCATGTGCTTCATTGTCGGATCTTGTGAGCTGCCTAACATGATCAAGATCATCTATCCGTAATGCTATATGTTGTGTTTGTTGGGATCCGATGGATAGAGAATACTATGTTATGTTGATTATCAATCTATTACCTATGTGTTGTTTATGATCTTGCATGCTCTCCGTTATTAGTAGAGGCTCTGGCCAAGTTTTTACTCTTAACTCCAAGAGGGAGTATTTATGCTCGATAGTGGGTTCATGCCTCCATTAAATCTGGGACAGTGACAGAAAGTTCTAAGGTTGTGGATGTGCTGTTGCCACTAGGGATAAAACATTTATGCTATGTCCAAGGATGTAGTTATTGATTACATTACGCACCATACTTAATGCAATTGTCTGTTGTTTGCAACTTAATACTGGAAGGGGTTCGGATGATAACCTCGAAGGTGGACTTTTTAGGCATAGATGCATGCTTGGATAGCGGTCTATGTACTTTGTCGTAATGCCCAATTAAATCTCACTATACTCATCATATCATGTATGTGCATGGTCATGCCCTCTCTATTTGTCAATTTCCCAACTGTAATTTGTTCACCCAACATGCTATTTATCTTATGGGAGAGACACCTCTAGTGAACTGTGGACCCCGGTCGATTCTTTTATATCGAATACAATCTACTGCAATACTTGTTCTACTGTTTTCTGCAAACAATCATCATCCACACTATACATCTAATCCTTTGTTACAGCAAGTCGGTGAGATTGACAACCTCACTGTTTCGTTGGGGCAAAGTACTTTGGTTGTGTTGTGCAGGTTCCACGTTGGCGCCGGAATCCCTGGTGTTGCGCCGCACTACATCCTGCCGCCATCAACCTTCGACGTGCTTCTTGGCTCCTCCTGGTTCGATAAATCTTGGTTTCTTTCTGAGGGAAAACTTGCTACTGTACGCATCACACCTTCCTCTTGGGGTTCCCAACGGACGTGTCGATTGCACGCATCAAGCTCTTTTTCTGGCGCCGTTGCCGGGGGGATCAAGACACGCTGCAAGGGGAGTCTCCACAATCCAATCTCTTTACTTTGTTTTTGTCTTCCTTTATTTTATTTACTACTTTGTTTGCTGCATTATATCAAAACACAAAAAAATTAGTTGCTAGCTTTACTTTATTTACTGTCTTGCACTCTATATCAAAAACACAAAAAAATTAGTTACTTGCATTTATTTTATCTAGTTTGCTTTAATTACTACTGCTAAATTGGGTACTCCTGAAAATACTAAGTTGTGTGACTTCCCAACCACAAATAATAATGATTTCTTATGCACACCTATTGCTCCACCTGCTACTACAGCAGAATTCTTTGAAATTAAACCTGCTTTACTGAATCTTGTTATGCGAGAGCAATTTTCACAGTGTTAGTTCTGATGATGCTGCTGCCCATCTCAATAATTTTGTTGAATTGTGTGAAATGCAAAAGTATAAGATGTAGATGGTGACATTACAAAATTAAAATTGTTTCCTTTCTCATTAAGAGGAAGAGCTAAAGATTGGTTGCTATCTCTGCCTAGAAATAGTATTGATTCATGGACTAAATGCAAGGATGCTTTTATTGGTAGATATTATCCCCTGCTAAAATTATATCTTTGAGGAGTAGTATAATGAATTTTAAACAATTGGATAATGAGCATGTTGCACAAGCTTGGGAAAGAATGAAATCTTTGGTTAAAAATTGCCCAACCCATGGATCGACTACTTGGATGATCATCCAAACCTTTTATGCAGGACTGAACTTTTCTTCGTGGAACCTATTGGATTCAGCTGCTGGAGGTACCTTTATGTCCATCACTCTTGGTGAAGCAACAAAACTTCTTGATAATATGATGATTAATTACTCTGAATGGCACACGGAAAGAGCTCCACAAGGTAAGAAGGTAAATTCTGTTGAAGAAACCTCCTCCTTGAGTGATAAGATTGATGCTATTATGTCTATGCTTGTGAATGGTAGGACAAATGTTGATCCTAATAATGTTCCGTTAGCTTCATTGGTTGCTCAAAAAGAACATGTTGATGTGAATTTCATTAAAAATAACAATTACAATAATTCTAGGCCATATCCTGCTAATGGTAACTCTTATGGTAGATATGTTTCAACTAATGAGGAAAAGATGTTAGAAATTGAAACATCCACCAAGAGCTTTATGCAATCACAATATGAGCAAAATAAATTGTTTACTAAAACTATGAATGAACAATCTACCTTGTTGAAGAATATAGGAAATCAACTTGAAAATCTGAATATGGAGATTTATGGGTTGCAAACTAAACTTGCAAATGCTGAAAACCGAATCTCATACATGTCTGCGTCACAATCTTCTTTAATTAATAAAATGGCTGCTAAACCTGAGGATATTGAAAATAAAATTGTTACTAAAGCAAATGCCATCCAAGTTAGAATTAATGAGAATATAAGATTGATGGCCGAATTGCATGCTAGGTGGGAAAGAGAAGAAAATGAAAAACTAGCTAAAGAGAAAAATGTAGCTAAAGTTTGGACTATTACCACCACTAGCAATGCTAATGCTCCACATGTTGCTGCACCTCCTACTAATAATGGTAAAATAATTGGTGTTGGCAATGTTTCCACTTCTAATGCAAAGCCTGCAAAACTGCCGGAAACTGCTAAAACTGCTGAAACTGTCTGTGATAAAACTGCTGAATTTTTTTCCAACATTGGGGATGATGACCCCATTGCTTTAGATTATAATGGTTTGGATTTTGATGATTGTCACATCTCTGAAGTTATAAAGTTCTTATAAAAACTTGCTAAGAGTCCTAATGCTAGTGCTATAAACTTGGCTTTCACAAAATATATTACAAATGCTCTCATAAAAGCTAGAGAAGAGAAACTAGAACGTGAAGCTTCTATTCCTAGGAAGCTAGAGGATGGTTGGGAGCCCATCATTAAGATGAAGGTCAATGACTTTGATTGTAATGCTTTATGTGATCTTGGTGCAAGTATTTCCGTTATGCCTAAGAAAATTTATGATATGCTTGACTTGCCACCATTGAAAAATTGTTATTTGGATGTTAATCTTGTTGATAATGCTATAAAGAAACCTTTGGGGAGAGTTGATAATGTTCGCATTACCGTTAACAATAACCTTGTCCCCGTTGATTTTGTTGTCTTGGATATTGAATGCAATGCATCTTGTCCCATTATATTGGGAAGACCTTTTCTTCGAACTGTTGGAGCTATCATTGATATGAAGGAAGGTAATATTAAATATCAATTTCCTCTCAAGAAAGGTATGGAACACTTCCCTAGAAAGAGAATGAAGTTACCTTTTGATTCTATTATTAGAACAAGTTATAATGTCGATGCATCATCTGTTGATAATACTTGATATACACTTTCTGCGCCTAGCTGAAAGGCGTTAAAGAAAAGCGCTTATGGGAGACAACCCATGTTTTTACTACAGTACTTTTATTTTATATTTGAGTCTTGGAAGTTGTTTACTACTGTAGCAACCTCTCCTTATCTTAGTTTTGTGCATTTTTGTGCCAAGTAAAGTCATTGATAGTAAGGTTCATACTAGATTTGGATTACTGCGCAGAAACAGATTTCTTTGCTGTCACGAATTTCGACCTGCCCCTCTGTAGGTAGCTCAGAAAATTATGCAAATTTACGTGAGTGATCCTCAGATATGTACGCAACTTTCATTCAATTTGAGAATTTTCATTTGAGCAAGTCTGGTGCCTCAATAAAATCTGTCTTTACGGACTGTTCTGTTTTAACAGATTCTGCCTTTTATTTCGCATTGCCTCTTTTGCTATGATGGATGAATTTATCTGTTCCATTAATGTCCAGTAGCTTTGTGCAATGTCCAGAAGTGTTAAGAATGATTATGCCACCTCTGAACATGTGAATTTTTATTATGCGCTAACCCTCTAATGAGTTGTTTTGAGTTTGGTGTGGAGGAAGTTTTCAAGGATCAAGAGAGGAGGATGATACAATATGATCAAGGAGAGTGAAAGCTCTAAGCTTGGGGATGCCCCGGTGGTTCACCCCTGCATATTTTAAGAAGACTCAAGCGTCTAAGCTTGGGGATGCCCAAGGCATCCCCTTCTTCATCGACAACATTATCGGGTTCCTCCCCTGAAACTATATTTTTATTCCATCACATCTTATGTGCTTTGCTTGGAGCGTCGGTTTGTTTTTGTTTTTGTTTTGTTTGAATAAAATGGATCCTAGCATTCATTGTGTGGGAGAGAGACACGCTCCGCTGTTGCATATGGACAAATATGTCCTTAGGCTTTACTCATAGTATTCATGGCGAAGGTTGAATCTTCTTCGTTAAATTGTTATATGGTTGGAATCGGGAAATGCTACATGTAGTAATTCTAAAATGTCTTGAATAATTTGATACTTGGCAATTGTTGTGCTCATTTTTAAGCTCTTGCATCATATACTTTGCACCCATTAATGAAGAAATACAAAGAGCTTGCTAAAATTTGGTTTGCATATTTGGTCTCTCTAAAGTCTAGATAATTTCTAGTATTGAGTTTTGAACAACAAGGAAGATGGTGTAGATTCTTATAATGTTTACAATATGTCTTTTATGTGAGTTTTGCTGCACCGGTTCATCCTTGTGTTTGTTTCAAATAACCTTGCTAGCCTAAACCTTGTATCGAGAGGGAATACTTCTCATGCATCCAAAATCCTTGAGCCAACCACTATGCCATTTGTGTCCACCATACCTACCTACTACATGGTATTTCTCCGCCATTCCAAAGTAAATTTCTTGAGTGCTATCTTTAAAATTTCCATCCTTTACCTTTGCAATATATAGCTCATGGGACAAATAGCTTAAAAACTATTGTGGTATTGAATATGTACTTATGCACTTTATCTCTTATTAAGTTGCTTGTTGTGCGATAACCATGTTCCCGGGGACGCCATCAACTACTCTTTGTTGAATATCATGTGAGTTGCTATGCATGTTCGTCTTGTCCGAAGTAAGGGAGATTTACCACTCATTTAATGGTTAGAGCATGCATAATGTTAGAGAAGAACATTGGGCCGCTAACTAAAGCCATGAATCATGGTGGAAGTTTCAGTTTTGGACATATATCCTCAATCTCATATGAGAACATTAATTGTTGCTACATGCTTATGCATTAAAGAGGAGTCCATTATCTCGTTGTCTATGTTGTCCCGGTATGGATGTCTAAGTTGAGAATAATCAAAAGCGAGAAATCCAATGCGAACTTTCTCCTTAGACCTTTGTACAGGCGGCATAGAGGTACCCCTTTGTGACACTTGGTTAAAACATGTGTATTGCAATGATAATCCAGGTAATCCGAGCTAATTAGGACAAGGTGCGGGCACTATTAGTATAGTATGCATGAGGCTTGCAACTTGTAAGATATAATTTACATGATACATATGCTTTATTACTACCGTTGACAAAATTGTTTCTTGTTTTCAAAACCAAAGCTCTAGCACAAATATGGCAATCAATGCTTCCTCTCGCGAAGGGCCTTTCTTTTACTTTTATGTTGAGTCAGTTCACCTATCTCTCTCCACCTCAAGAAGCAAACACTTGTGTGAACTGTGCATTGATTCCTACATACTTGCATATTGCACTTGTTATATTACTTTACATTGACAATATCCATGAGATATACATGTTATAAGTTGAAAGCAACCGCTGAAACTTAATCTTCCTTTGTGTTGCTTCAATACCTTTACTTTGATTTATTGCTTTATGAGTTAACTCTTATGCAAGACTTATTGATGCTTGTCTTGAAAGTACTATTCATGAAAAGTCTTTGCTTTATGATTCATTTGTTTACTCATGTCATTACCATTGTTTTGATCGTTGCATTCATTACATATGCTTACAATAGTATGATCAAGGTTATGATGGCATGTCACTCCGAAATTATCTTTGTTATCGTTTACCTGCTCGGGACGAGCAGGAACTAAGCTTGGGGATGCTGATACGTCTCCGACGTATCGATAATTTCTTATGTTCCATGCCACATTATTGATGATATCTACATGTTTTATGCATACTTTATGTCATATTTATGCATTTTCGGCACTAACCTATTAACGAGATGCCGAAGAGCCACTTGCTGTTTTCTGCTGTTTTTGGTTTCAGAAATCCTAGTAAGGAAATATTCTCGGAATTGGATGAAATCAACGCCCAGGGTCCTATTTTTGCACGAAGCTTCCAGAAGTCCGAGGGAGAGACGAAGTGGGGCCACGAGGTGGCGACACGCCAGGGCGGCGCGGCCTGGACCTTGGCCGCGCCGGCCTGTTGTGTGGGCCCCTCGTGACGCCTCCTGACCTGCCCTTCCGCCTACATATAGTCTTCGTCGCGAAACCCCCAGTACCGAGAGCCACGATACGGAAAACCTTCCAGAGACGCCGCCGCCGCCAATCCCATCTCGGGGGATTCGGGAGATCGCCTCCGGCACCCTGCCGGAGAGGGGAATCATCTCCCGGAGGACTCTTCACCGCCATGGTCGTCTCCGGAGTGATGAGTGAGTAGTTCACCCCTGGACTATGGGTCCATAGCAGTAGCTAGATGGTCGTCTTCTCCTCATGCTTCATTGTCGGATCTTGTGAGGTGCCTAACATGATCAAGATCATCTATCCGTAATGCTATATGTTGTGTTTGTTGGGATCCGATGGATAGAGAATACTATGTTATGTTGATTATCAATCTATTACCTATGTGTTGTTTATGATCTTGCATGCTCTCCGTTATTAGTAGAGGCTCTGGCCAAGTTTTTACTCTTAACTCCAAGAGGGAGTATTTATGCTCGATAGTGGGTTCATGCCTCCATTAAATGCGGGACAGTGACAGAAAGTTCTAAGGTTGTGGATGTGCTGTTGCCACTAGGGATAAAACATTGATGCTATGTCCAAGGATGTAGTTATTGATTACATTACGCACCATACTTAATGCAATTGTCTGTTGTTTGCAACTTAATACCGGAAGGGGTTCGGATGATAACTCTGAAGGTGGACGTTTTAGGCATAGATGCATGTCTGGATAGCGGTCTATGTACTTTGTCGTAATGCCCAATTAAATCTCACAATACTCATCATATCATGTATGTGCATGGTCATGCCCTCTCTATTTGTCAATTGCCCAACCGTAATTTGTTCACCCAACATGCTATTTATCTTATGGGAGAGACACCTCTAGTGAACTGTGGACCCCGGTCCATTCTTTTACATCGAATACAATCTACTTGCAATACTTGTTCTATTGTTTTCTGCAAACAATCATCATCCACACTATACATCTAATCCTTTGTTACAGCAAGCCGGTGAGATTGACAACCTCACTGTTTCGTTGGGGCAAAGTACTTTGGTTGTGTTGTGCAGGTTCCACGTTGGCGCCGGAATCCCCGGTGTTGCGCCGCACTACATCCCGCCGCCATCAACCTTCGACGTGCTTCTTGGCTCCTCCTGGTTCGATAAACCTTGGTTTCTTTCTGAGGGAAAACTTGCTACTGTACGCATCACACCTTCCTCTTGGGGTTCCCAACGAACGTGTCGATTGCACGCATCATTGTGCCAAGTAAAGTCTTTGATAGTAAGGTTCATACTAGATTTGGATTACTGCGCAGAAATAGATTTCTTGCTGTCACGAATCTGGGCCTAATTCTCTGTAGACTCAGAAAATTATGACAATTTACGTGAGTGATCCTCAGATATGTACACAACTTTCATTCAATTTGAGCATTTTCATTTGAGCAAGTCTGGTGCCTCTTTAAAATTCGTCTTTACGGACTGTTCTGTTTTGACAGATTCTGCCTTTTATTTCGCATTGCCTCTTTTGCTGCGTTTGATGGATTTCTTTGTTCCATTAATTTTCAGTAGCTTTGGGCAATGTCCAGAAGTGTTAAGAATGATTGTGTCACCTCTGAACATGTGAATTTTGATTACGCACTAACCCTCTAATGAGTTGTTTTGAGTTTGGTGTGGAGGAAGTTTTCAAGGGTCAAGAGAGGAGGATGATACAAGGTGATCAAGAAGAGTGAAAGCTCTAAGCTTGGGGATGCCCCGGTGGTTCATCCCTACATATTTCAAGAAGACTCAAGCATCTAAGCTTGGGGATGCCCAAGGCATCCCCTTCTTCATCGACAAATTTATCAGGTTCCTCCCTTGAAACTATATTTTTATTCGATCACATCTTATGTACTTTACTTGGAGCGTCTGTTTGTTTTTGTTTTTGTTTTTGTTTGAATAAATGCTTGTGTGGGAGAGATACACGCTCCGCTGGTTCATATGAACACATGTGTTCTTAGCTTTTAATGTTCATGGCGAAGGTTGAAACTGCTTCGTTAATTGTTATACGGTTGGAAACGGGAAATGCTACATGTAGTAATTGGTATGATGTCTTGAATAACTCGATACTTGGCAATTGTTGTGCTCATGATTAAGCTCTTGCATCATATACTTTGCACCTATTAGTGAAGAAATACATAGAGCTTGTTAAAATTTGGTTTGCATGAGTGGTCTCTCTAGAGTCTAGATATTTTACGGTAAAGGTGTTTGAACAACAAGGAAGACAATGTATAGTCTTATAATGCTTGCAATATGTTCTTATGTGAGTTTTGCTATACCAGTTCATGCTTGTGTTTGTTTCAAATAACCTTGCTAGCCTAAGCCTTGTATTGAGAGGAATTCTTCTCGTGCATCCAAATCCTTGAGCCAATAACCATGCCATTTGTGTCCACCATACCTACCTACTACATGGTATTTCTCCGCCATTCCAAAGTACATTACTTGAGTGCTACCTTTAAAATTTCTATTCTTTGCCTTTGCAATATATAGCTCATGGGACAAATAGCCTTAAAAACTATTGTGGTGAAGAATATGTACTTATGTGTCTTATTTCTTAATAAGTTGCTTGTTGAGCGGTAACCATGTTTACGGGGACGCCATCAACACTTTGTTGAATATCATGTGAGTTGCTATGCATGTCCGTCTTGTCCGAAGTAAGGGAGATTTACCACTAGTTGAATGGTTAGAGCATGCATACTGTTAGAGAAGAACATTGGGCCGCCAACTAAAGCCATGAATCATGGTGGAAGTTTCGAGTTTTGGACAAATATCCTCAATCTCATATGAGAACATTAATTGTTGCTAATTGCTTATGCATTAAAGAGGAGTCCATTATCTGTTGTCTATGTTGTCCCGGTATGGATGTCTAAGTTGAGAATAATCAAAAGCGAGAAATCCAATGCGAGCTTTCTCCTTAGACCTTTGTACAGGCGGCATAGAGGTACCCCTTTGTGCACTTGGTTAAAACATATGTATTGCGATGATAATCCAGGTAATCCGAGCTAATTAGGACAAGGTGCGGGCACTATTAGTATACTATGCATGAGGCTTGCAACTTGTAAGATATAATTTACATAACACATATGCTTTATTACTACCGTTGACAAAATTGTTTCTTATTTTCAAAATGAAAAGCTCTAGCACAAATATAGTAATCAATGCTTCCCTCTGCGAAGGGCCTATCTTCTACTTTATTGTTGAGTCAGTTTACCCATTCTTTGTATCTTAGAAGCAAACACTTGTATCAGTTGTGTGCATTGATTCTTACATGTTTACTTATTGCACTTGTTATATTGCTTTATGTTGACAACTATCCGTGAGATATATATGTTTAAGTTGAAAGCAACTGCTGAAACTTATATCTTCCTTTGTGTTGCTTCAATGCTTTTACTTTGAATTTATTGCTTTATGAGTAACTCTTATGCAAGTCTTATTGATGCTTGTCTTGAAAGTATTATTCATGAAAAGTCTTTGCTATATGATTCATTTGTTTACTCATTGTCTTCACCATTGCTTCGAATCGCTGCATTCATCTCATATGTTTTACAATAGTATTGATCAAGATAATGATAGCATGTCACTTCAGAAATTATCCTTGTTATCGTTTACCTACTCGAGGGCGAGTAGGAACTATGCTTGGGGATGCTTGATACGTCTCAAACGTATCTATAATTTCTTATGTTCCATGCTACTTTTATGATGATACTCACATGTTTTATACACATTATATGCCATTATTATGCGTTTTCCGGAACTAACCTATTGACGAGATGCCGAAGGGCCAGTTCTTTGTTTTCTGCTGTTTTTGGTTTCGAAATCCTAGTAAGGAAATATTCTCGGAATCGGACGAAATCAACGCCCGAGCATCTTAGAATTCCACGAAGCTTCCGGAACACCGAGAGCCACCGGAGGGGGCCACGGGGCCACCGGATATAGGGTGGCGCGGCCGGGGCCTGGGCCGCGCCCCCTATTGTGTCACCGCCCGTCGGCCTTCCGACTCCGCCTCTTCGCCTATTTAAAGGTCCAGACCTAAAACCTCGATACGGAAAAGCCACGGTACGAGAAACCTTCCGGAGCCGCCGCCATCGCGAAGCCAAGATCTGGGGGACAGAAGTCTCTGTTCCGGCACGCCGCCGGGACGGGGAAGTGCCCCCGGAAGGCTCCTCCATCGACACCACCGCCATCTTCATCAACGCTGCTGTCTCCCATGAGGAGGGAGTAGTTCTCCTCCGAGGTTAAGGGCTGTACCGGTAGCTATGTGGTTAATCTCTCTCCTATGTACTTCAATACAATGATCTCATGAGCTGCCTTACATGATTGAGATTCATATGAGTTTTGTATCACTATTCATCTATGTGTTACTCTGGTGATGTTATTAAAGTAGTCTATTCCTCCTCCACGGTGTAATGGTGACAGTGTGTGCATCGTGTAGTACTTGGCGTAGTTTATGATTGTAATCTCTTGTAGATTATGAAGTTAATTATTGCTATGATAGTATTGATGTGATCTATTCCTCCTTCATAGTGTGATGGTGACAGTGTGCATGCTATGTTATTACTTGGTGTAATTGCAATGATCTATCATGCACTCTAAGGTTATTTAAATATGAACATTGAATGTTGTGGAGCTTGTTAACTCCGGCATTGAGGTGCTCTTGTAGCCCTACGCAATTAGTGGTGTTCATCATCCAACAAAAGAGTGTAGAGTGGTTTTATTATGTGATCAATGTTGAGAGTGTCCACTAGTGAAAGTATGATCCCTAGGCCTTGTTTCCAAACATCGAATCTCTCGTTTGTTTCTTGTTTTGTTGCATGTTTACTCGCTGCCATATTTTATTCAGATTGCTATTACCACTCATATACATCCATATTACTTGTATTTCACTATCTCTTCGCCGAACTAGTGCACCTATACATCTGACAAGTGTATTAGGTGTGTTGGGGACACAAGAGACTTCTTGTATCGTGATTGCAGGGTTGCTTGAGAGGGATATCTTTGACCTCTTCCTCCCTGAGTTCGATAAACCTTGGGTGATCCACTTAAGGGAAACTTGCTGCTGTTCTACAAACCTCTGCTCTTGGAGGCCCAACACTGTCTACAAGAATAGAAGCACCCGTAGACATCAGGTGCCAATACCAATGATGAATTACTCCTTCGGTGGTGATGGTGGAACGACACTGATGGGAGTGAGGAATTGCTCTAGCATTCTGCGAAGTCGGTTGTTCTCCTCTTGAAGTATCTCCACTTCCCTTCTCAGAACACGGTATTGATCACAAAACTCATCGGTAACCCGAAGAGCTTCCTCCACAGCAGGGGAAGAGTTGAGGCTAGGAGCAGGTGGTAAAGGTCCCTGCAAGTTATGAGAAAAAGAACGTCGAGTGTTAACCGATCCCACTAAGATTGGCTTACTCCCCACAGCTTGCCGCTCTCTTTTTATTGATGACATCTTCTTCACTTCCTCCTTGACACTCTCATCCATCTCTTTCCGTCTTGTCACGACCCTTTCCTCTTCCGCCCATCCAACGAAAGTTCCTTGATCTAGATCCTGGAGGAGCTCACGGTTGCGACGCATTGCATAATCTTCTGAGGATGAACCTTGCGACGACATCTAAACAGAAACAGGTCGAAACAAAACACGACGAGAAGACGATATACAGACCTCGGGGGATCCGGGGGATTATATAACAAGAATTTTCACGACAAAAGGAAAGTACCAGGTCGAACCCGAGTGGGAGAGGGACTCCGAGGAGCCGTCCCCATATGGCAGCGCGGCCAGGGTGGGGCCCGCGCCACCACGTGGGGACGCGCCCTCGTGCGTCTCCTCCGCTCCGATTCGATCTCGTAATTTTTCATATTTTCTAAAAATAGCAAAAATATTGTTCGGAAAGTTAAACGCGGACTTTTTACTACCAAAACTGTTACCTATTCGAAGTCGAACTCTGCAGAACTATCAATTTGATCTTTGATGAAAGTTTCCGGAGTCACCACTCGAATAACATCAACATCTTCATTATAAGAATCTCCAGAAATATAATGCTTGAGTCTTTGTCCATTCACCACTTGTGTGGCATCACCTTTGAGAGAACCAATTTTTATTGCCCCTGAACGATACACCTCCACAATGACATATGGTCCTTCCCATTTTGAGAGTAATTTCCCTCCAAAAAATCTGAGACGAGACCGATACAATAGGACTTTATCTCCAACATTAAATTCTCTTTTAATAATTCTTCTATCATGCCATTTCTTAACTTTCTCCTTAAAAAGTTTAGCATTTTCATAAGCTTCACTTCTCCACTCATCTAAAGAACTCAATTGTAGCAACCTTTTCTTACCGGCAAGTTTAAAATCTTTATTAAGTTCTCTTACAACCCAATAAGCTTTATGCTCTAGTTCTAAAGGTAAATGACAAGCTTTTCCATAAACCATTTTATAAGGAGACATACCCATAGGATTTTTATAAGCAGTTCTATAGGCCCACAACGCTTCCTTCAACTTACTAGCCCAATTTTTTCTAGATTTATTAACAGTATTTTGCAAGATAGATTTAATTTCTCTATTTGATAATTCTACTTGCCCACTAGTTCGAGGATGATAAGCGGAAGCAATCCTATGATTAATACCATATTTAGCAAGAGTTTTTCTAAAACCACCATGAGTAAAATGAGAACCTCCATCAGTCATAACATATCTAGGTACTCCAAACCTAGGAAAAATAACATCTAAAAGCATTCTTAAAGAGGTCTCACCATCAACACTTTTTGTGGGTATGGCTTCCACCCATTTAGTAACATAATCAACAGCAACAAGTATATGAGTGTTACCTTCTGAAGAAGGGAAAGGACCCACGAAGTCAAGTCCCCAACAATCAAATGGTTCAATAACAAGAGTATAATTCATAGGCATTTCATTGCGTCTAGAGATATTACCAACTCTTTGACATTCATCACAAGATAAGATAAACTTTATTGCATCTTTAAAGAGAGTTGGCCAATAAAAAACCTGACTGTAGAACCTTTTGTGCGGTTCTATCTCCGGCGTGATGTCCTCCATAAACACTACCATGACACTTACTCAATATATCTTGTTGTTCATATTCGGGGACACATCTTTGCATAATACCATCCACTCCTTCTTTATATAAGTGTGGGTCATCCCAAAAATAATGTCTCAAGTCATAAAAGAATTTCCTCCTTTGCTGAGCTGAAAAGGTTGGAGGCAAGTACTTGGAAACAATGAAGTTAGCATAATCAACATACCAAGGACTATCTCGCGAGCTCACCTTTATTACAGCCAATTGTTCATTTTGAAAACTATCATTAACAGGAACAGGATCATAAGCAATATTTTCCAATCTAGACAAATTATCAGCACCAGGATTATCAGCACCTTTCCTATCTACAATATGTAAATCAAATTCTTGCAAAAGAAGCACCCATCTAATAAGTCTTGGCTTAGCATCTTTCTTTTCCATAAGGTACCTAATTGCAGCATGATCAATATGAATTGTGACTTTTGAATCAACAATATAAGGTCTAAACTTGTCACAAGCAAAAACTACAGCTAATAATTCTTTTTTTCAGTTGTAGCATAATTTCTCTGAGCAGCATCAAGAGTTTTACTAGCATAATGAATAACATTCAGTTTTTTATCTACTCGCTGTCCAAGAACAGCACCAACAGCAAAATCACTAGCATCACACATAATTTCAAAAGGTAAATTCCAATCAGGAGGTTCAACTACGGGAGCAGTTATTAAGGCTTTCTTTAGAGTTTCAAAAGCTTCCTTACAATCATCATCAAAAACAAAAGGTACATCTTTTTGAAGAAGATTAGTAAGAGGCTTTGAAATTTTAGAGAAATCTTTAATAAATCTCCTATAAAACCAGCATGACCAAGAATACTACGAATACCTTTAACATCCCTAGGATAGGGCATCTTCTCAATTGCTTCAACTTTAGCTCTATCAACTTCAATACCTCTCTCAGAAATTTTATGTCCCAATACAATTCCTTCATTAACCATAAAGTGACATTTCTCCCAATTAAGAACAAGGTTAGTTTCTTCACATCTACTGCATAACTTTATCAAGGTTTCAGCAAACAATTATCAAAAGAATTCCCATAGACAGAAAAATCATCCATGAATACCTCTACAATCTTTTCACAAAAGCCATGAAAAATAAGCGGACATGCATCTTCGAAAAGTAGCAGGAGCATTACATAAACCAAAAGGCATACGCCTATAAGCATAAGTTCCATAGGGACAAGTGAAAGTGGTTTTCTCTTGATCTTTAGCTCTAACAGCAATTTGTGAAAACCCAGAATAACCATCAAGAAAGCAGAAATGAGTATTTTTAGACAATCTTTCTAGCATTTGATCAATAAAGGGTAAAGGGTAATGATCTTTCTTAGTAACTTTATTAACCTTTCGAAAATCAATGCACATTCTATAACCTACAACTACTCTTTGAGGGATGAGCTCATCATTATCATTAGGTACAACAGTTATTCCTCCTTTCTTAGGAACACAATGCACAGGACTGACCCATCTACTATCAGCAATAGGATATATAATACCAGCTTCAAGAATTTTTAATACCTCATTCCTTACCACATCCTTCATCTTAGGAATTAGACGATGCTGATGTTCAACAACAGGCTTTGCATCATCTTCCATGTTGATGGCATGTTGGCAAATAGAGGGAGAAATCCCCTTCAAGTCATCAAGAGTGTAGCCAATAGCTCCTCGGTGTTTCTTCAATATTTCCAATAATCTTTCTTCCTCAAAATCTGAAAGCTTAGCACTAATAATAACATGATATGTTTTATTATCATCAATATAAGCATACTTAAGATTATCAGGCAACGGTTTCAAATCAAAAACAGGATCCTCCTTTGGCGGTGGTGTTGTACCTAGATCTTCAACCGGTAAGTCATGTTTAAGAATGGGTTGACGAAGGAAAATTTCATCAAGCTCATTCCTTTCTTCCCTAAAGACTTCACTCTCAAGATCCTCCAAATGTTGCTGCAAAGGATTATTAGGAGCAAGAGCAATAGCTGCAAGCTGTTCAACTCTAAAATCATCATTAGGTAATTCAGCTTCATAAGGAACTTTGGCAAATTTAGAGAAATTAAACTCATAAGATTCACCAGCAAATTTAGTCACAATTTTCTATTTCTTGCAATCTATAATAGCTCCACAAGTATTTAGAAAAGGTCTACCAAAAATGATAGGACAAGTCTTACTAGCGGCAGAACCAAGTACCAAAAAGTCAGTAGGATATTTAATCTTACCACATAGAACTTCCACATCTCGAACAACACCAATAGGAGAGATAGTTTCTCTATTAGCTAGTCGAATAACCACATCAATATCTTCAAGCTCACAAGAACCAATCTCATGCATGATTTCCCTGTAAAGCTCATAAGGAATGGCACTAGTACTTGCACCAATATCGCATAAACCATAATAACAATGATCACCAATTCTAACAGAGAGCATAGGAACACTGGCTTTCCTAGACTCACTAGGATGTGAAACAATATTAGAAGCATCTTCACAAAAAATGATGTGACCATCTTCTACATTTTCAGTCACAAGGTCTTTAACTATTGCAACAACAGGTTCAACATTTATTTGCTCCTCAGGTTCTATAGGTTTCTTTGCACTTTTGTTAACCACACTAGTTATAACAGAATACTCCTTCATTTTAGCGAGGAAAAGGAATTTTTTCAATATAAGCTTCGGGAAGAATTTGATCAACAGTTTTAACTTCAATACATTTACCTATAGGTGAATCAGTTTTATCTTTGTAAGGTTCATGATACTTATTAAAACTCTTCCTAGGCAATTCAAAATGAGAGGCAAAAGCTTTATAAAAATTTGCAACAACTCGAGAGTCAAGACCATAAGTAGCACTCATATTTCGAAATTTATCAGTATCCATAAAAGTTTCAATGCATACATAATCATAATTTATACCTGACTCTCTACCTTTGTCGTTCTCCCATCCTTCAGTATTCTCCTGAATCCGATCAAGAAGGTCCCATTTAAACTTTTCTTTGTTGCGTGTGAATGATCCAGAACAAGCAGTATCCATCAAGGTTTTATCTTGAAAGGAAAGTCTTGCATAGAAATTATCAATGATGATATTACCAGGAAGCTCATGAATGGAGCATTTGAGCATTAAAGACTTCAATCTCCCCCATGCTTGGGCAATACTCTCTCCATCATGAGGCCAGAAATTATATATGCGGTTTCGGTCTTTGTGAATTTCACTTGGAGGATAGAATTTAGAATAAAATAGAGGCACAATATCCTTCCAATCAAGAGAATTCCCATTCTTCAGACAGTTTATACCAATGCGCCGCTTTACCAGACAGCGACATAGAGAATAGTTTCTTCCTAACTTCATCCATAGAAATACCTGCACACTTGAATAACCCGCATAATTCATGTAAAAACAGTAAATGATCTCCGGGATGGACAGTTCCATCCCCTTCATAGCGGTTATCCACAACACGTTCAATAATTTTCATAGGTATTTTATATGGAATCTCTTTCTCACCTGGCGCCTCATCCACTACCTTTACAGTAGTAGTAGATTTTCCAAATAGGAATTCAAGAGAAGATCTCTCCATAATGAATTATAGCAGCATGCAGAAATAAAAACAGCACGTACAGTAAAAATTTTCCTTACCAATTCCACTTACCAATACCGCTTCACTCCCCGGCAACGGCGCCAGAAAATAGTCTTGATGACCCACAAGTATAGGGGGTGTATCGTAGTACTTTCGATAAATAAGAGTGTCGAACCCAACGAGGAGCAGAAGGTGTTGACAAGCAGTTTCGATGAAGGATTCTCTGTAAATGCTCACATACAAGTTTTCAGGAGGTTTTGATATATCAGATAAATAAAATACAAGTAAGTAAAATGCGATAATAATAATTGCAGCAAGTGGCCCAATCCTTTTTAGCACAAAGGACAATCCGGTTTGTTTACTTATGATGACCAAACGTTCTTGAGGACACACGGGAATTTAGTCTAGTGCTTTCGCTTCATATAGTTGATTAATCTTCATTGTTTTGATAAGTGTTGTGTGGGTGAACCTATGCTAATGCACCGCCCTTCCTAGGACTAATACATACTTGTGATTAAACCCCTTGCAAGCATCCGCAAATACAAGAAAGTAATTAAGATAAATCTAACCACAGCCCTAAACTCTGAGATCCTGCTATCTCTCATGCATCGATATACCAACGGGGGTTCAGGTTGCTGTCACTCCGGCAACCCCACAATTAGAAAACGAATACAAGATGCATTCCCCAAGACCCATAAAGGTGAAGTATCATGTAGTCGACGTTCACATGACACCACTAGAAGAATAACACCACAACTTAAATATCAAACCATTAAATATTACTCAACATAGTTCACTACTAACATTTAGACTTCACCCATGTCCTCAAGAACTAAACGAACTACTCACAAGACATCATATGGAACATGATCAGAGGTGATATGATGATGGATAACAATCTGAACATAAACCTTAATTCAACGGTTTCACTCAATAGCATCAATAACAAGGAGTAATCAACACCGGAGAGTTTCCCCTATGAAATAATCAAGATTCGACCCTAGATGTTACAGCAGAGACGAGGTGCAGCGGTGGAGATGACGGTTTCGGTGGTGGAGATGATGATGATGATGATCCCAATGAAGTCCAGCTCGATGTCGGTGACGATGGCGACGAATTCCCCCTCCGGGAGGGAATTTCCCCGGCAGATTTCAGCCTGCCGGAGAGCTCTTTTCTCTCTGGTGTTTTCCGCCCCGCAGAGGCGGCTGTGACTATCCTCGATGTTTTTTTGCACCTTAGGGTTTTTGGGAGATGAAGTACGCGAAAGGGCGATGGCCGAGGGGGGTCGTGGGCCCCCTCCCCACATGGCGGCGCGCCAGCCCTGGTTGCCGCGCCGGCCTATGGGGAGGGCCCATGGCGGCCCTCCTCGGCCTCCCCTTTTGGCTGGCTCCGTCATCTGGAAAAATAGGAGCTTCGGTATATTTTCCGTCAATTGTTGATCTTCAGAAATATTGTATCCTGACGGTGCTTTTCCAGCAGAATTCTGACTCCGGTAAGTAATTCTCCAATAATCATGAAACATGCAAAATAGGTGAAATAACATAAGTATCATCTCTAAATATGAAATATATCAATGAATAACAGTGAATTATTATATAAAATAGCGATGCAAAATGGACGTATCAAGGGGCAATAGAGGTGGGCCCCGAGAAGGATTGCTTCCGTTGGGTCCTCCTCCCGTCTGTCCTCTTCGGTGAGCTCCCTTCCACCTTGATGCCGCGCACACTAACCTTCATCGTCCCAAAAGAGGAGTTGACATCTCCTCTTAGGAGCCATCGTCGCCCTTGCGGCATTGTGATCCACTAGGGGTGTGAACCATCCCTGCCTCGCGGTCACCGACGCTTCCGCCCCGTGAAACATGAGCTATCACCGCGACCAACCACAAGCGGACACAGTACTACTCAACAAGCCATCACCGCGCCTAGAAGTGGTTGGAGAAGGAGGAGGAGTACGCGTACGAGGTGGAGGCGATGCGCAACACCGGTGACCCTGAGGAGGGGGGGGGGGGGAGCCATGGCTGCTTCAGGCCATGACCAACTCGATGAACGACCGACGTGCATGCGAGGCGCCACTCTCGATCGGCATTGCCTGGTCGGCCAGTGATTCCGACAGGCTCATCGACCTTACGGCCGGTGAATAGACAAGCGCAGCATGCACAAGCGACAACCGCCACCACAGTGCAGGAGGAGGCGGTGGGAGTCATGGCGGTGCTGGAGTAAGCACGAGCGGCAGCGCGGCCGTCAAATAGCAGGAGGATCCCATCGACACGAAGTGGTTATGGGGTCCCAGCACATGCTGCGATTAGTTGTATTTTTTTTAGTTTAGAAAATTTTGATTCAAAACTGTAAAATTTAACAAAAATTTAAATGAGATCGACTAGTTTCAATGAATTTTATAAAAATAATTTTATTTTAAATCACCATTTGAGGAACGCCGACGCCCAATCGGGGCGTGAACCTAGACGCGAATGGTTGTCCCAAAGCTGGTGGATCGATCTGACTAGCCAAACTTTCGTCGGACGCACTGGATTGCCCGGGTGATGCAGAGATTCCAGACACGAGAGGAGCGAGACTTGATCGGGAGGGACAAAGGGAACGCGTCGAGCAGAGAAGCACACGCACAGGCCACGGACCGATCGGCGAAAGGGAAGAACCGTGGTGCGTGAGCGGCCGCTATCAGGGCGCTCATGATGGTGTGCGCCTCGACGGAGGAACACGGAGAGCTGGGCTGCCCGTGACGGGCGTCCATCATAGCCGCGCGAAGATCGATCGCTAAAGAGAGAATATGTAGTAGATCGCGGAGCAAGAGGATAAGCGAGATGGTACGCATCGCTACTTGCCACTCTTGGCTGTTTCGCACGCGTTTCATGAGGCACTTGACATGGCGGATGCGTTTCAGTTCATCATGGGGCACGAGCCGGCACGGCTATGTTTTCAGTTGGCAACACGAGGCTTTCCCTCTGTACGGCGCGCGCGCGCGCACAAGCCGGCTGCCTCCTGTGCTGCTCGGCGGCAGTCGTACCCCTTTCGGCAAAAGGTATAGGCGCCGATGATACCACCGGCGCGTGGGGACGCGCCATGCGCTGTTCGATGTCCATGGCTCTCGTCGGAGCGATGGTGCCGCGCCATGTCGCCGCGTACTTGTCCACGCTTACGGCTGTCAGCGTTACAGTAAAAAATTCAGTTAGGAGTTATTGGTGTTGTGGCTTCTGCACTTGCAGTTCCTACAATGATTTGCTTGCTCGATCGGGCATCTGATAGATGATCGTAGAATGAGACCACCGGCGGCGTTGAATGATTGGACGGCCCTGTTCTCCGACTAGCGACATGTCACGGCGCGCCATGCTGCCATATGCCCGCTTCCCCGTGTCATCTTCCGCTCCGCCCGAGACGGGCCGGCAGGTTCAACTGCGCCCAAGCAGAGAGCCGAGCAGGCACCTCCGTGTGGCGGCTTCCGCTCCACTGGACCACCAGCTCGAGCCCGGCCAAGCAGCCTCGGCGTGCACCGTCTGTCGTGGACTGAGATCAGGTGACATGCCTTAGGCATGTCACGCATGTGCACACCGTCTGTCGTCTGCTAGACAGGCTCGATTGCGCTGACGTGGACACATGATCCGGCCTTGGCGATCAGTGGATCCTGTGTTACCATGTCGCCAATCCATGTCTCGATCGCGCGACGTACAGCGGGAGCAGTTCCAACGTCGATGGGTTCCTCCGGGGACGACAATGCCGCGCTCCGCGACACCGGCTACCGTCGCTAGGCTCTCCATCACTCGCTGGAAGCTCATTGGTGGAGGGCTCAATCGATCTCAGCCGCGGCCCGCCACTCCTCCCCCATGCCTCTCACCATGCTGTCATGCTCGTGGCGCCCCCACACCTGCACAGTAATACAACACCACATCAGTACATCGCGCAGAAGCCGACGGCGACGCTCGCGTAGCGCCAGTGCAGGAGCTCGCCTTCGCCGGCACCGCTGTCAGCCGCGTAAGAATTGACAGCGGCGCGGAGGCCAGCGACGGCGCATTCCCGTGTTTGGAGTTTGGAGGAGATCAAACGGGTGGCGGAGCTAGCTAGGGCGAGAGCCCATGAGCATGGACCACTAGGGACATGGCCTCGACGGGGGTCCCCCGCCTGGAGAAGGAAGGATCAGCGACACCGACACGTGGGGCTGGACCCGGAGCTTCCCGGCTGCCGGCCTACCCAACAATGGTGGGTAGCTCTGTTGCTGGGCCCATATGGACTCTTGGCCTCCTCTCGCTGCCTTCGTTTCGCCGCCGACCAAGTTACCGTGCAGACACAGCCATGCAAATTTGAACCCGTACAAAAAATCGTCTAGTTATTACTCCAATAATCCTACACCTTTGCTGTACCTACATTGACCTTCTCTGTGCCGCTAGGGGCACGTTTGGTAGACTGCAACCTTTTTGCGGTCCAACTAGGCAGTGCTGACCATGTTCTGCAGCCTGCTTGGTAGCTTGTGAAGCATGAGCTGGGCCACTTTGTGTTGCCTGTTTCGGTTTCGTGGCTTGCGTGGAAGCATTTTTTACTTGTATAATGCAAACTTGTATATTTGGATGCATCCGACCCTCTGGTAACCACTTCTTTCAAGTAGGTGACCTTACCACTATAACCATACATAGCAACAATTAAAAAGCAAGCACATGATAGTAAATCAATACTAGACGACACTAAATATGATCATGAATAAGTAACATTTCATCATCATCAACAAGTACATGATCAAAACCACGATGGACATCAAAAGCACCACTTCATCATCTTCAAAAGCAACAGTTCATCAGAAATACCTAGCTAACAATGTCGGACCAGTTAAAGTAACAACATGTGGTGGTACATCGGTGGAGGGGTTTATATATATACCACCTCCGACTTAGCCATAAGTTTTCTTCCAATCCTAGCTAATGGAGGGGATATATCAGCACCACCTAAAATATACTAGCTGTTCTTCAAAAGAGCAGCAAGCACCAAGTTAAAGGATCACTACAAAGTACCGAGTAGGATAGTAGAAGCACTAAATATAATGCTTGTGAAGCCAGGTCCTCAGCCAGTCCCTCCTCTCGAGTGGTTTCATTGCAGCGTAACTCGCAGAGTTGGTCTTGTTAACAGTTAAGTGGTTAATAGCCATGAGCAAGTAGGAATTTCTCAAATTCTTCATAGGAACATGTGCATGCGTGAAAATGGTCTTCATTTGAGCATAGTTCACCACGGGCATGGTGAGAAGGTCCTGATCTCTCAGATGTTTCTAAGATGGAAAAAATAAGTGTCAGTCAAGCACATAGAACAGACATGTTCATGCTCATAAGGAATGAGTTAAACAACATTACAATAGCAAGCATTAGAACCTGAAGTAGTTCCTCCAACTTCTCATTGCTCGTCCGAAAGGTTGTGGTATGATAACAGCAGACATCTCCTTCCACATCTTTAATCATGTTCAGGAAAACCACCTACTCTCCCACTTTCTCAGATGGTTGTAATTTGTAAACCATAGTTGGGGAGACACCTTCCCTGTAAACCCAAGAACATCATTGTAGACACGTTGTAGATGCACTTTCCTGAAGTTCTGATCAAACCCAGACCTGACTCCTTTCTTCACCAGCTCGCAGAGCCGGTTCAGGATGAACAACGACACAAAAGAGTGCCACACCATTGGAACTGTAAACTGTGGAATGGCCTGAATCGGAACTGCTTTCTCCGGCTCATTGGGAACATGCATCTCCACAATGTTGCTTTACAATTATCGATGAAACACTAAGCATAGTATGGCTACAAATAACGAGCACTCATTCTACCCACATCTACCAAAAATTATCCTACAGTAAGTCCTACAAAAGTCACAAATCTACAATTACTTCACCACGAGCGAACATACCTAGCATAAATCCATCATTGCTACAATAAGAACCAACAAACCTAACACAGATCTACCAACATCTACCACTACTTGACATAGATGTACCTTAGCCTAGCACAAATTCAAACAGATCTACCACCATCTACCAAGAAGGTTAGAAATTTTCTTAGAGCTGAATCCAACCAACTCATCATAGAGGTCAGGAACAACAGAGAAGTAGGCAGGACAAGCGTCGCCGCGCTTGATGGAGTAGCCGGTAGGACCTCCATCGACGTGGCCAACGGTGTAGCCGGCAGGCACACCATCGTTGTGCTCCACCCATCTAACTCGCCCGACATTGTCGCAGATATCAATCTGGAAGAGGTCGAATGGAGGAAAATAGGCGGATTTGGATTTTCGGAGTAGGACGGTGCAACTAAATAGTAAAATAGGTGAGGTTCGGCGGTCGGTGAGTGAATTTCTCCCGCCCATTTTTGCTGTCGCCTTTGAGTTCCCGCCATCTCCCTGCCTGCACGACCTCCGACGCCATTCCTCTTGTTTTGCACGCATCAGGCTGGCCAGGAGAAACGGCCGATTTGGATGTTCTCCTCTAGCCTGGACTAGATGTGCTTTTTTTTTTTGACAATCTGGACTAGATGTGCTTTACAACCTGTGCCGACCATGCTGAAGGAGGCTCGCAGATCACCAAGCAAACCGTTTTTCTGCTCCCACAGCCTGATCCGACTATTTACATGCTATCAAACGCGCCCTAGATTAAAAAAGGGTAAGAGGCATCGTGTACAAGGCCGGACGGACGGATTTTCTTGGCTGAGCTTTCAGCGAGCGGGCTCCGACGTCCGTGCTGGATTCGATCACCTACCACGTCGCCGTCCGGCATATGCGTCCATGCAGCTCGATAAATGCCCCGAAAGCGAGCGTCCAGCTCTCTCGCCTCTCAGTCCGTCGGGCTAGGTGCTGCGTCGTCAGCGCCACCTCATTCAGACACCAATGCGCGCACGCACTCGATCGCCTCTGCTGATCGAGCCACCACCACCGGCGCCATGAACCTGAAACAAGCAAGCGACCCTACAGCCACATCCATCCCCAGGCAGGCACCAACGTACGCGGCGCTGTAGAGCATATACAGGGAAATTAATTAACTGGTGCAGGTCTTCCACAAGTGGACTACTGCAAGGGGTGGGTGTGTGCAGTTTATCTCCTGGTCTGCATTTGGATCGTTGTCCATGGCCGCGTCGATGGCCTACGGACCTTCCAGCTGAAATGAGGCCGACATGATTGCGGAAAGGGACAGTGATTAACATCTGCAAGGCAACAATGACTCCCAGACAACCAACCGAACAGCTTCGTCCACCATCCATCGGTTTCCAGTGACAGCTAGCTCAAATTAGCTAGTGTGCGATTTCCATCAGTCGGTCGATCAGCCATTCAGCACACATATAGCCATGGTTGCCCATCGGTGTTCAAGTCTTTTTTTTAAATGGAGACAAAAAACTTTGCATCATTTACTAATTAAGAAAAAAATGCTCAGTTTTTAGGAGAAGTCTGAAACATATTTGTATGTATACTCATTTGTAACTGATAAAATTTGTGGATAAGTACTACGTGTGTCCGGCTAGGGGGTTTGGTAGATTTAGAAGATGTTAAATGAGGAGGGGTGTGTCAAGATCTACTCCATAACAAATACCTTCACTCCAAAATGATGTCACATGAGAAAAGTTAAACCTCATATTCACCTTTTTTATAGAAAGGTCGTCTCATTAGGGTTAAAGAGCAACTTTTAGAGGGATCACATGCCATAGGGAACTGGTTTTTCAGCAGAATCTTATTATCGTGATAGCAATACGCCCTCCTCAGGGCGGTTCCAGGGTGAACCCTGCGCGCTGCCAGCAACCGGCCGATCCTGGCCCTCCTCGCCACTTCTGTCGGTGGCATGTCGAGGTTTTGTTCGACGGGCAGGACAAGATATACCTGCATACGGGGTGGGACAAGTTCGCCCGCGACCTCGCGCTCGAGCCCGGCTGCCAGCTCACCTTCCTCTACGAGGGGGACAACGAGATGATCGTCAAGGTGTTCGACGACACAACCACACCGACGAGTCCGGCTCAGACACCGATAGTTAAAACTGTTAGAGAGTTATTTCTTTGCAGTGAATATGGCCACGAGCCAATTGAAGCCACTAGTGGCGGTTTCCGTATGTCCTCTCATAGTGGGAACAACAGGGCTATAATTACCAGCTGAATTTTCCAGTTTGGGTGATTGAGTATGCCCGAGAGTGTTCTTTCTTGGCAGCGAACATACGGAACCAACACTAGTTAGGTTTCCTCATTTTGCATTTTCTAGTTTGTTTAAACCATGTTTCAAACTATGTATTAATTTGTGTAAACCATATTTCCAATTATGTATTAGTTTGTGTAAAATTATGTTCCTAATTATGTATTAGTTTGTGTATTATTTGGAACTATGTTTATCAATGGAGATGAGGGAAAAAACAAGTAGAAAAAAATGCGTCGAGCCGCTGGAGGCAACCCAAACGCAAACGGACGCACGAACAAAGACGGATATTTTTGCATCCGTGTGTTTACACAAACGGATACGTGTGAACAATTTAAACGAAAATACCTTGTCCCGCTGGAGATGCCCGTACGGAAGCTAGCGGCCGCGCTCCGACGTCCGTGCTCGATTCGATCACCCCACCGCGTCGCCGTCCGGCATATGCGTCCATGCAGCTTGATAAATGCCCCGAAAGCGATTGTCTAGCTCGCTCGGTCGGTCAGACGTATAAACGTACTGCCACGCTAGCTGCCGCGTCGTCAGCGCCACCTCATTCAGACACCTCTGCTGCTGCTCGTGCCATCGGCGCCATGAACCTGAAACAAGCAAGCAAGCGACCCTACCCTGCGTGCACGAACAGCCACATCCCCAGCCAGGCACGAAGGTACGACCATGCTGTAGAGCATATACACGGTAATCAACTGACGGGCTTCAAGGTGCATGTGTGCAGTTTTTCCCCTAGTCTGCATTTGGAGCGGAGTCCATGGTCGCGTCGATGGCCTCCGGACCTGCCAGCTTGAATGAGAGCCGCCTGTTGCATTGGCACATGATCGCAGAAAGGGACAGTGATTAACATCTGCACCGCAACAATCATGCCCGAACAACCAAACAGCTTCGACGACGACCCATCGGTTTCCAGTGACAGCTAGCTTAAATTAGCCAGAGTGCATTTTCCATCAGTCGGTACGATGCAGCCAGAGCAGCAAATCGCCTTCCAAGCTGTTCATCCTCGATCACTCAGCACACATATAGGCCATGGTTGCTTATCGTTGTTCAACACTGTAGCATGTATGTGTGTGCATGCCTAGAAGAGAAGATTGGTGGAATGAGCATGCGTCATGGAGCAGCATCAGTCATCAGGCACTACAACAAGGTCCCCCATATAGCAAATGCATACTTTGCAACGTTTTTAAAATGCGTTGCAAATTATCAATGTAGCTACGCATATTTACGTTGGTAAGTTAATCCGTTACCTCTTATACAAATGACAATGGATACCATGTGTTGTAGTCTACGCATTGCAAATGTCAATACAAGTCAGATGTGCATAATCATATCGTCTAAATAACTGGTGCGCCTAACCATAGTAATGCTTTGAAAATAAATCATAATAGATAAATAAGTTTATTATGCTTTCTTCCAGTTAATCTTAGAAATTAAAGACCTAAATTTTGATGTCATTGTCCCTTGACGATCAGAATTGCGTGAGTTGATTCTAAAAGAACTCGTAGATAGCCATGTAAGGAATAAACATGAAACGGCCATGTTGCTAGTCAATTTATTTTTCTAGATGTATATTTTTTCCTTCAACTTTCCAAAAAGTAAAATGTATTTTATCTGAGAAAGAACTATTTAATTTAAGTTGATTTACTAGGAAATATGAGAGCAGACTTAGGCGAAACAATTGTGGAGATCAACTCATCTCCCTCCATTTTTCCCACTATTTTCATCTCGCTCCGTTCTTCCCATAGTTTAAAATAGCCGGCTATCTCATTTAGCCGCGATTTTTTGGAGGCTATAAAAGGTTATAGCCGGGTTATAGCGGGCTATTCCATTTAGCCTTTTTGTCTCGAAATAGGCTTTCGCCCCGCTATATTAATATAACAACCAAGATACAACAAGCTTGCTGGGACCGCAGCACAACCAAGCCCAAACAAAAAAGAAAAAGAAAGATAAGAGAAACAAATGCCGACTACGGCGGAGCAACGAACACGAAAACAACTCGCAACCGCTGCGCCCTCCGGAACAGTACCACCACGCTCCTAGCAGTCCGAATCGCCGCATACCAAGCAACACCTTCATCAAGGAAAACGACGACGACGCCGCTGCTGCCCGGACTAGTCCTAGGGTTTCCCCCGGTATGCGGAGGTGATGGGGGAGAGGTACACGCGACACCCTTCAGGAAGGAAAGACGGCACCCGCAGGCGTCGCCGCGTCGGTGTCTGGACAAGCCGACAAGGATTTCTCCCGACCCACACCGCCACCACCCCGAACAAACCGAATCTGCTCCACCTCCCCGTCGTCCACCGGCGTACGCCACCACGGTCTTGAAGCCATCATCGCTCGTCGCTCAAAGGTCACCAACGCGAGGCCTAGAAACAGATAAGGCGAGCGCAAGGTCGGAGATAGCAACGAAGACAACCATGCCGGAGGGAACAACCTCCACCGCCCGAACCGGCGGTAGTCGACCGGACGTAGTAGCGAGACCAAGTCAGGCCCAAACCGGCCCGTCCAAGTACTCCGCCGCCACGCCGCTACCGGCCGGATGTGTGCCGCCATCGCCAACCCCCGCCACCACACATCTCGTCGCTTTCCGGGAGAACGACGTCGAGCCGGGGGCCGCGAGGCCCGCCCAGCCCGCATCGGGCCCGGATGGGCCCAGCATCAAGGCGAGCGAGCGCCGCCGGCCGTCCGGCCACCCCGCCGCCCCGCCGCCAACCGCAGCGCCGCGCGTCACCTCCCAGCCGACCTGCGGATACCACGCCGCCAGATCGACCGCCGCCGGCCGAATCGCACCGCCACCATCGAGAGGCCGCCCGCGCCCCCTCCGCGCGACGGGTAGTGGCAGCCCCGCCGCCACCGGCGCCGCACGGACAACGCCCGGCGGCCCACGCCGACGGCGGCGGCAGGAGAGAGCTCGGGGGAGGAGCTGGGGGAAGGGGACTAGGGTTTTCGCCCGTCGCCCGCGGGGGGGGGGGGAGCGAGCGAAGCAGGGGGGCGAGCGAGCCTTATCATGAGTTCATTTAGCCTTTTTTCAAAAAATTAGAATATTTCAGTCATGTATTACCAAAACATAGGAAACCTATGACTCAAATACGATTTGTGATACAACTTACTCAACTATTCGAGGCAAACAAATATTCAATTATTCAATTCACAAGTTTTATCTAATTATATTGAACGCAAATTCAGAAAACAAGAAATAAAAAAGAAAAGAGAAGAAAAATTCAAAATGCAGGAGGTTTAGCGGCTAAATTTGAGGCTAAATAGGGGCTAAATAGGGCTATAGCCGGCTATTAGAGGTTTTTTTCTTATTTAGCCTACAACTGGCATAGCCGCAACGCCAGGTCTCCTGAAAGGCTATAGTCGGGCTATAGCTGGCTATTTAAAACTTTGATTCTTCCATCTTTTTCTATTTCTCACCAATTCCTTTCTACGTTTATAGAATACCCGCGCCTTTTCCCCCTCGTTTTATTGTGAAGAAGTTCCAAATAGCAAGCTATTTGTTATGTGAACCCACCTCCCATAGAAATTAATCTGTGAAACTATGGGTACTGAAAATGTATACAGAAAATAATAAAGCACTACAGGAATGGGAGGCTACGCCGAGGGCCGGGCTATACGCCGACGGCCAAAAGTCGGGGCCGTCGGCGTATGGCCTGGCCCGGCCTGCCTGCAGTTCGATCCTCGGCGTAGAGTTTCCGTCGGCGTAGCGAGGTCTACACCGAGGGCAGCCCTCGGCATATGTTTGGCCCTAGGCGTAGACAGGGCTACGCCGACAGCCACCCTCGGCATAGGATTTTTTTTCAAATTTGTCTAATTTTATAAAAATCATAACTAATTCATATGATGTCAGAAAAATGGGTATAAGGTATCAAAATGTTCAGAAAAACATCCTCTATCCGTTTTTGTCAAAATCATACATATTTGAATCAAGTACAGTACCATGTTAACATACTAACAATTCAAACACTTTCTTATATGTCCTCGGGTTCCCGTTTTGGCCAGATGACAATTTAAACGAAGTCAGAAAATCCCGCAGAGCCGCATGGCGTCATTTTATGTGTCCTAGTAACCAATCCAAAAGTCAGAATTAGAATACGGTAATTATTTTGGAAAACCATTCACAAACAGGGCTATCAAGTCCGGAGTTCTATGACTCTTACGGGAAATGAGTAGGAAACGGCCCGTGATACCGCATAGTTTGTCGGAACGAGGCCCTATTTGGCACGTGTGGGGTCCCTGGGATGGGAAGCAAGGCCCCAGGAACGGATTTCCAATTCGACCCATGGGCGATGGTTATTTCATTTTTGGGGTGCCAAAACGGGTTTTTTTTTGTGAAGCAGCTACATGGGGCGCACTTTAGTATCGCGCGAGACCTCCGTGCACTGGTAGGACACCGCCTTCGAACCACATATCACATGTCATATGCGTGCGCTAGCTATCTGGGAATCCTTGCGGCTTTCTGCGGTGTCCCGCTGAATCCGCTAAAACTGACCGGATTTAAACTAGGGGTACATGATGCGTGTAGTTGACACGTCCATTGGGAACCCCAAGAGGAAGGTGTGATGCGCACAGCGGCAAGTTTCCCTCAGTAAGAAACCAAGGTTTAATCGAACCAGTAGGAGTCAAGAAGCACGTTGAAGGTTGATGGCAGCGGGATGTAGTGCGGCGCAACACCGGAGATTCCGGCGCCAACGTGGAACCCGCACAACACAACCAAAGTAATTTGCCCCAACGAAACAGCTGAGGTTGTCAATCTCACCGGCTTGCTGTAACAAAGGATTAACCGTATTGTGTGGAAGATGGTTGTTTGCAAGAACAAGAAAGAACAAGTATTGCAAGAGATTTGTATTTCAAGTATAAAAGAATGGACCGGGGTCCACAGCTCACTAGAGGTGTCTCTCCCATAAGATAAAAGCATGTTGGGTGAACAAATTACAATCGGGCAATTGACAAATAGAGAGGGCATAATAATGCACATACATGTCATGATAAATATAGTGAGATTTAATTGGGCATTACGACAAAGTACATAGACCGCTATCCAACATGCATCTATGCCTAAAAAGTCCACCTTCGAAGTTATCATCCGAACCCCTTCTAGTATTAAGTTGCAAAACAACGTACAATTGCATTAAGTATGGTGCGTAATGTAATCAATAACTACATCCTCGGACATAGCATCAATGTTTTATCCCTAGTGGCAACAAGACATCCATAACCTTAGGGCTTTCGTCACTCCCCGCATTCACAGAGACATGAACCCACTATCGAGCATAAATACTCCCTCTTGGAGTTAATAGCGAAAACTTGGCCAGAGCCTCTACTAATAACGGAGAGCATGCAAGATCTTAAACAACACATAGGTAATAACTTGATAATTAACATAACATAGTATTCTCTATCCATCGGATCCCGACAAACACAACATATAGAATTACAGATAGATGATCTTGATCATGTTAGGCAGCTCACAAGATCCAACAATGAAGCACAATGAGGAGAAGACAGCCATCTAGCTACTGCTATGGACCCATAGTCCAGGGGTGAACTACTCACTCGTCACTCCGGAGGCGACCATGGCGGTGAAGAGTCCTCCGGGAGATGAATCCCCTCTCCGGCAGGGTGCCGGAGGAGATCTCCGTAATCCCCCGAGATGGGATTGGCGGCGGCGGCGTCTCGCAAGGTTTTCCGTATCGTGGCTCTCGGTACCGGGGGTTTCGCGACGGAGGCTATTTGTAGGCGGAAGGGCAGGTAAAGAGGCGGCACGAGGGGCCCACACCATAGGTCGGCGCGGCCAGGGCCCGGGCCGCGCCGCCCGGTGTGTCGCCACCTCGTGGCCCCACTTCGACTCTCCTTCGGTCTTCCGGAAGCTTCGTGGCAAAATAGGACCCCGGGCGTTGATTTCGTCCAATTCCGAGAATATTTCGTTACTAGGATTTCCGAAACCAAAAACAGCAGAAAACAAGAATTGTCTCTTCGGCATCTTGTTAATAGGTTAGTTCCAGAAAATGCATGAATATGACATAAAGTGTGCATAAAACATGTAGCATCAATAATGTGGCATGGAACATAAGAAATTATCGATACGTCGGAGACGTATCAGTACACTTTCCGTCGCTCAATAAATTCCGGCAAAATGTTTTTAGGTCTACGACACATCACTTTATGTGCTATTTTTTTCCGTTTAGCGCGATGGTGAACGGGTGCACCAGCGCGCCTGGTACGGCCATACCGCATCTCCGTTGGGGCCCGTTTTGGCCAAATGGCAATTCAAACGAAGTCAAAAAAAATCCCGCAGAGCCGCATGATACGTCCAATTTGCATCACTATTTTATATCATAATTTGCTGTTATTCATTGATATATTTCATATTTGGAGATAATACTTATATTATTTCATCTATTTTGCATGTTTCATGATTATTGGAGGGTCGCACACCGGAGCCAGGATTCTGCTGGAAAAAGCACCGTCAGAATGCAATATTTCGGAAGATCAACAGTTGACGGAAATTATACGAAAAATCCTATTTTTCCAGATGACGAAGGGAGCCAGAAGGGGGAGCCGAGGAGGGCCGCCATGGCCCCCCTCATAGGCCGGCGCGGGCCCTGCCCTGGCCGCGCCGCCCTGTGAGGAGGGGGCCCACAGCCCCCTCTCGCCTCCTTTTCTTCGCGTACTCCTTCGTCCCGAAAACCTAAGCTCCAGGGGTACGTCGCAAAGAGCCACAGCCGCCTCTGCGGGGCGGAGAACACCAGAGAGAAAAGAGCTCTTCGGCAGACTGAGATCTGCCGGGGAAATTCCCTCCCGGAGGGGGAAATCGACGCCATCGTCACCGTCATCGAGCTGGACATCATCTCCATCACCATCATCATCATCTTCATCATCATCACCGCCGTCTCCACCGCTGCACCTCGTCACCGCTGTAACAATTTGGGTTTGATCTTGATTGTTTGATAGGGGAAACTCTCCCGGTGTTGATTCATACTTGTTATTGATGCTATTGAGTGAAACCGTTGAACCAAGGTTTATGTTCAGATTGTTATTCATTATCATATCACCTCTGATCATGTTCCATATGATGTCTCGTGAGTAGTTCGTTTAGTTCTTGAGGACATGGGTGAAGTCTAAATGTTAGTAGTGAAGTATGGTTGAGTAATATTCAATGTTATGATATTTAAGTTGTGGTGTTATTCTTCTAGTGGTGTCGTGTGAACGTCGACTACACGACACTTCACCTTTATGGGCCTAGGGGAATGCATCTTGTACTCGTTTGCCAATTGCGGGGTTGCCGGAGTGACAGAAACCTGAGCCCCCGTTGGTATATCGATGCAGGAGGGATAGCAGGATCTCGGAGTTTAAGGCCGTGGTTAGATTTATCTTAATTACTTTCTTGTAGTTGCGGATGCTTGCAAGGGGTATAATCACAAGTATGTATTAGTCCTAGGAAGGGCGGTACATTAGCATAGGTTCACCCACACAACACTTATCAAAACAATGAAGATTAATTAGCCGTATGTAGCGAAAGCACTAGACTAAAATCCCGTGTGTCCTCGAGAACGTTTGGTCATTATAAGTAAACAAACCGGCTTGTCCTTTGTGCTAAAAAGGATTGGGCCACTCGCTGCAATTGTTACTCTCGCACTTTACTTACTCATACTTTATTCATCCGTTACATCAAAACCCCCGAATACTTGTCTCGTGAGCATTTACAGTGAATCCTTCATCGAAACTGCTTGTCAACACCTTTTGCTCCTCGTTGGGATCGACATTCTTACTTATCGAAGATACTACGATACACCCCCTATACTTGTGGGTCATCACCGCATAGCATCATTTTATGTGTCCTAGTAACCACTCCAAAAGTCGAAATTAGGATACGGCAATTATTTTGAAAAACCCTTCACAAACAGGGCTATCAAGTCCGGAGTTCTATAACTCTTCGGGAATGAGTAGGAAACGGCCCATGACACCGCATAGTTTGTCGGAACGAGGCCATATTTGGCACGTGTGGGGTCCCTGGGATGGGAAGAAAGGCCACAGGAGCGGATTTCCAATCCGACCCATGTGCGATGGTTATTTCATTTTCGAGGTGCCAAAACGGTTTTTTTTGTGAAGCAGCTACATGGGGCGCACTTTAGTATTGCGCGAGACCTCCGCGTAGTGGTAGGACACCGCCTTCGCACCACATATCACATGTCATATGTGCGTGCTAGCTATCTGGGAATCCCTGTGGCTTTCTGCGGTGTCCCGCCGAATCCGCTGGAAACTGACCGGATTTAAACTAGGGGTACACTTTCCGTCGCTCAATAAATTCCGGGGAAAATGTTTTTAGGTCTACGACACATCACTTTATGTGCTAATTTTTTCCGTTTAGCGCGATGTTGAACGGGTGCACCAGCGCGCCCGGTACGGCCATACCGCATCTCCGTGGGGGGCCGTTTTGGCCAAATTGGAATTTAAACAAAGTCAAAAAAATCCCGCGAAGCCGCATGACATAATTTTATGTGTCCTAGGAACCACTCCACAAGTCGGAATTAGGATACGGCAATTATTTTAGAAAACCCTTCACAAATAGGGCTATCACGTCCGGAATTCTATGGCTTTTAGGGCAAATGAGTAGGAAACGGCCAGTGACACCTCATAGTTTGTCGGAACGAGGCCATATTTGGCACATGTTGTGGTCCCTGGGATGGGAAGCAAGGCCCCGGGAGCGGATTTCCAATCCGACCCATGGGCGATGGGTTTTTCATTTTCGGGGTGTCAAAACGGGTTTTTTTGTGAAGCAGCTACATGGGGCGCATTTTAGTATTGCGAGAGACCTCCGCGTAGTGGTAGGACACCTCCTCCGGACCACATATCGCATGTCATATGTGCGCGCTAGGTTTCTGGGAATCCATACGGCTTTCTGCGGTGTCCCGCCGAATCCGCTGAAAATTGACTGGATTTGAACTAGGGGTACACTTTCCGTCGCTCAATAAATTCCGCGAAAAATGCTTTTAGGTCTATAACACATCACTTTATATGCTAATTTTTGTCTGTTTAGCGTGTTGGTGAACGGTGCACCAGCGCGCCTGACAAGGTATGAACTTGTCAATGCCTACAGATTGTAGACTAGGGTTTCAGGGAAGTAGAGGGCAAGTAGATCTCGAGGGTTCAGCCGGAAAAGTACTCGACTGCTCAGAAACTAGGGTTGTGTTGACAATGAAATCGATCCCTTCTTTCTCCTTCGACTCCCCCTTCTATAGGAGGCGGAGCCGAAGGTTTCGTGATGTACAAGTTACATAGATCGGGAGACTCTTTGAATCCGTCCCGTAATAGTTACAAGTCATTATTCTTAATACAACTCTATCTTTCCAAACTCTCTTAACTGGGATTCCGGGCTTCATAAATATCGGGTCGTGGGCCTCCAGTAAACCCCGGGTACCATCTTAGGCAGGCCCATTGGGGATGCCTATGTGCCTATGTCAGTAGCCCCCGAGATTTTGCTTGAATCGAAGAGTCAGGGAAAATCTCCATCATTACAATTATCACAGGATTTCTTCGAGTTAGTAAAAAATCTTTCATAAAACAATCATATATTATGCAGGGATATCGGTAATTGGGGCTGGTTCATCTGACAGGTCAGGTACCAGTTAACTGCTCTTGTGGCAATCCCACAAAACCTACTTAAGGATCACGTCCCTGGACATGATCTCGGGATACTGGCGTAATTCGACATGTGCCGCTTAAGGTCTTACCAGATGCCGAATTCCAGTCATGTTTTATCGGGTACCTAACGTGTCCGTTAGGATTTTTCTTCGCATCTGTTGATACAGAAAAGAGTAGCAGAACGCATTCTGAGGCGATGCCATGCCGCACAGGACGGATCCTGGGGTCTTACCTTCGCAAAGTATTGCGGCATTCAGAGTTTAAGTCGCTACTGAGGCGCTCTGAGAATATATTGTCGAGTGCATTTTTCGGCTGCTGGAATAGCACATTTGTTCGAGTCAAACAATGACTTATATTTTTATCTTGTCCTCCCGATGGGAGTATATGAAAAGTTATTTCATAACTCAAAATATGTTCATCATGACTTTTTCAATTTCATCGGGTACGCGACCAGCGTTCCCGATGGGAGTAGCCCCCGAAGCTACAGTCGAGTATTTATACTTGGCTGTAGGCTCACCTTTTTAGTACATTTGCTGCTATATTGTCAACTCTTCTAGTACTTCCACCTTTTATCGGGTGCGCGACCAGCGCTCCCGATGGGAGTAGCCCCCGAGGCTACAGTTGAGTATTTATACTTGGTTGTAGGCTCAACTTGCATTACTTTTGAATAACTCTATATTTTTATCATCCGTATTACCCTATTATCAGAAGTACAAACAATACTACTGGCAAGAGTAGCCCCCGAGCATATGACCAAATGCTTGTATTTGATCATAGGCTCTCGTCTTTTCTTTGTTGAAATACTCGAAATTTCCCTGTCGATATTCTGGATAAATCTACCTGAAGTTCTCTTTGAATAATGTTGTTTCTGATGATGGCTGTAGGCTAATGTTTGTCTTTCTGAATCGACTCATTTAACAAACTCCTTTTTAAAAGTAGCCCCCGAGCATTTGAACAAAAAAAATGTATTTGATCAAAGGCTCCCGAAGTTACCAATAATACTCTTTTGTCACCAATCCTCAAAGCACCGCAGTCGAAGTTTTCCTCATAGTGAAATCAGCGCTGACGATGGCCACGATCACTCTATCGGGAAGACGCGAGTTCTCTCCTGTCACTGACTTGTGGGCCTAAAATTCGGCGGTATTTGACACTTACGCAAGTGGGGGGCACACGTCCTCCACTTTCCCTGGCACGCGCGATGTAGTGCCTGTCCAGTAGAAAGACCTTTTTACCCATGGGGACACGTGTAGGGCATTGAATCCATTCTCCCACCATCCAACGGCACGGCGATTCGTTTGACGCGCTATAAATAACCTTCTTCCTTCTTCCTCCTCCTGTTATCCCCTTCGCTGCGCCGCGCTCCTACTCTCTCTCTCTCTCTCTCTCTCCAAAAGCCTACATTGCTATTGTAAAGCTCCTGCGCCCTTGCACTTCCCCAACTGCGCCAATCTCTCACGTTGATGCCACCGCGCGCGAGACTCACAAGGCACACCACTCCAGAAACCAGCATGGCGACGGAGAACCTGGAGATCTCTGAGTGGGAGAGATGTAAGATCTCGAACCAAGACATCAACCTGCTGAAGAAGCTCGGGTTGACGAAGAAAGAAGACTCGCTGATCTTTCCCAGCCAAGAAAGCTTTCCGACGCCCCCCATCCAATACCGGGTAACTTTCGTTGACCACCTCATCCGCGGTCTTTCCCCTCCAATCCACGAATTCCTTCGTGGATTACTCTTTGTTTATGGGCTTCAGCTGCACCAGCTGACCCCCAGCTCTATCATCCATATCTCCATCTTTATCACCCTCTGCGAGTGCTTACTCGGGACCCATCCGAATTGGGCCCTGTGGAAACGCATTTTCTGCATTCGCCGCAACACCTCCCACAACATCGCCTACAATATAGGTGGTGTTATTATCTGTGTTCGTCCTGACATCGATTATTTCGACGTCAAATTCCCTGACTCCGTCCAAGGGTGGCGCAGAAGATGGCTATACGTCCGCGAGGAGTATCTTGACTCCCAGGATTACAACATCGCGCCCTTTGACGGTAGTGCAAAAATTCTTCGACGCCGATCATGGGATGCGGAAGCTACCGAATAAGAGAGGATGGCGACAGATGCGCTGATGAAGCGCATCCATGAGCTCCAGAACACCCGCGGTAAGGAACTGTCGGGTATTCAAATTACTGCGCATTTCCTTAGGATTAGGGTGCAGCCTCTACAGGCTCGCAAAAACCCTTTGTGGCTGTATGCTGGCGAGAAATATGTCGACCGCATATCCAAAGATCTCTCTGTGAAGAATTTGGAGAAGCTTGTCTGACGTATTTCGTCGTTAAGCAAAAAGGATTCAGTCCTGCCGCATAGAACCATATACCGGCACCAACACTCTCCCCAAAGTAAGTAACTTTGTCTCTCGAGTTTTCTGATTCTTATATTGGTTAACTTGCTTTCTCGACTGCTGTCTTGCTGTCGACCTCTTTTCCTTGTTAACTGTCCCTTTCTATTGATTTTTCTTCCGCAGAACCACCAAGTTATCTCTTCTCTGCCTCCCTTACCTGAAGGTGGGGAGGTCGACGAAAGAACTGTCGTTACCGACGATTCCCAGGGTACTTCTCGCCCTGAGAGTGAAGTCGCGGTATCTCACAAATCCGTGGCTTCCTCTGAAAGAGAGACTGGATCTGAGGCTTCCGAGTCACTGCATTCTCTCCCTTCCGCTGCTTCCGCAAGGAACAAAAGGAAAAGGGGTGATGTCGAGGACTCCGGCACCTCCAAAGCCGGCGGATCACCTGCCGAGGAAGCTTCTCCCGAAGAGGAGGGCGCCTTCAATCCTTACGATGATGCCCTCGTTAGCTCGTAAGTTACCCTGCCGTATTTTTCTTTTTATATATTGTTTTTTGAATATTCTCATACTATCTTTTGTGCACAGTGGCGACAAAGAAGAAGAACCCGCTGCCAATGTGACTGCTCCCACGAGCACGTCACAAACTTTAGTTCTTTCAGAAACTCGCCATGCAACCGAGGAAACCTCGCCTCCTCAGCAGGACTTAGAAAAGTCGACTCCTGTCGCCAGCCCCTGTGCCCCCTCGCCGAAGAGAGCGAGAATTAAACTTGGCGAGGAGCAAGACCTCTTGGCCGGGAGTTCGACGACTCCTTATTTGGATGATGTAAGGACCCTTACCACTATTTTGTATTTTGTCGAGTTTTTCCCTTTTTAACCTTTCTGGCAACTTTCTTTCTTCAGCCTCTGATGAAAGAATTCATCCGTCTTGGTACTCAATTTATTGGGTACCGTGACACTGTTGAAAGTTTGAAAGGTACACCTTTCTATCGTCTCTTTTTTATCGAGTAAACTATATTTGCTATTTTTATCTTGACACTGCCATCCTTCCTTCTGCTAGAGGCTCTCGCCAAAGCTAACAAGCGTGCCGATGATCTCGCCCTCAATCTGTAGGCATTGACAAGTTGATACCTTGTCAGCGCCCGGTACAACCATTTCGCATCTCCCGAGGGGGCTATTTTGGCCAGATGCCATACTGGACGTCATATTTGGATTCCTCTAATTTTTAGGTTCAAATGATGATATTGATATTAAATTTAGATTCCTCTCATTTTTCTGATCGATTTAGACATACTCCCTCCGTTCCATTCTATAATGCTTATTGTTTTTTGGCATGGAAATTAGCGCAAGAGTATTTTTTACGCAAGACCCCCTGGCTGAACGATTTGAGATCGGACTAAAATTAGGGAAATCAATAACTTCCTAACTTACCATAACAAATCCGACAAATCTGTCTAGTTGACTCTCTATATATGTGCAGCCAGTTTTAATTAAGGAAAGAAAAACATTGCTTCCTAAATCTAAGCAATCCTTAGGGCCATGCATTAGGAATCTCAATTAATTGTTTCCTATTTTGTATGGATTTTTTTTCATGCATCTCATGTGGGAGTTGACCGGTGGAGGGGGTAATTGAAAAAAAAGCCAAGCTACAGCCTTATATTGTGAAACAAATGCCAAAAATCTATAGGCACTATAGAAAGGAACGGAGGGAGTATTATTTGTGGAATTTTGATTTTAGATTTAAAGATATTAATTATTCCATATTAAATAGAAAAAGACCAAAAAATCATTTTATTGTTATTTCAATTCAATATTATTATTACTTATATATTCATTGTTGTTTACTTATATATTCATTGGAATTCAAAAATAAAGAGGTGTAACATCACGGTCCAAGGGTTAATAGGGTTGATATGCTATTATTATCAGCAAGGTGTTAATTCTGTAATGGAAACTCATTGGAATGGAACCAAGAAGTTAAGCGTGCTGAGCCTAGAGTAGTGTGTGGATGGGTGATGTGGTGACCTGGCATACCACTGCATGGTGTAGTATGCAAGTCTGATATAACACCAATGAAACATTGTTCCACTAGTATTATATCGCTCAGAGTGGTACAACAGAAACATATGCGGGTCCAAGGCATGTCTATAGAATTACATACAGACTCTGTTACAGAAGATCAGCACATGCCCTCCTACTTTACAATGAGGTAAAACTGCAAATAAACTCCAGGAGAACGACTCGTAGTCTAATCCTAACACGAACTCTATTTGTAGAGTATTTAACTAGCTACAGAGGCTATGAGTAGATTCTAGCTAAATAGGAGCTATGTTTAGGAAGCTAGTTCCCGTCTATGGCTAATCTAGGTTTTCTCCTTGTTGGATGTAGTATTTGACTCTTCTGACAGGGTCATGTCTCTTAAAGTAGTTGTTGACTTCTCGATCTTCGAGTTGCACTGTAGATCCTCCTTCGATGCCTCCATATCTAAGCAGGGGATTTAAGAGTGGGATGAGTACGAGCGTACTCAACAAGTTCATTATAGGAAAGAGGTGTTTAATGCACTAGCTACAGCATTAGACCAGAAAGTCTAATACCAATGCAGGTTTTCATAATCATTTCTTCAAGAGGTTGCTTTTATTCAAAAGAACTATGTCCGTCAGCCTTCACCGGTTTACTAGAACTTCATGGAGCTCCTTTCCGGCCGCGTTCGCAGCTTCCATATCCCGGAACGAGGAGTGACAGGTCACGGTTCTTTACACTCTGCAGAGGTGTGTTGCTTTACCCATAAGAGATCTTAACCTTGGTGCCAACCGGCGCGCAACCCGTCCACACTTCCTATGGTGTGAGGCCCGGTATAAGGTCATAGCCAATCATATTCCTCCGCTACCTCGCACACCCACCCTTTTGTAAGATTGTCTTCCCCTATATCTATGGCGAGACCGACCCAGGCATTTGTTCTCCCCTATACCAATTAAGGTAGACCGTTCCGAACAATTTTTATATGCCCCTGCCCTATCAACCATAGATAGACCGTTCCGGACACCTTACAATCCATCATAGACCGCATTACCGTGGGGACTTTAGGCTTCCCCAGCCCACCGCTTGTCCCTCGAGATACAAGTGTCTACGGCAAGCGCATCCGTTGATGTACAAGAGGTGGAAATACGATTGACTATTCCGTCCCACTCCGCATCTTATGGTTAACACGGGTATTACGGCACAAGAATCACTGGCGACATTTGTTGTTTAATCCTAGATGGATATAAACCCGTGCAATGGAACCTCCACCATATCAACACAATCCATGGTTCCATTGCCCACCACATAGTCATATTCATAGTTATGAAAGTAGTGGTTTTGATTTTTATGCAATAGTGATAACCATAATACTTTGCAAGTATTTTGATAGAAATACTCAAATGACATGAGCAAGTGATGAACTTGCCTTTCTTGACTGCAAGATTATGCAGCAAGGTCTTCGATACGCAATAACTCCAAATTCTGAAATAGCATCATCGTCCGGTAAGGACGATGTTTAAAAGATTGGCAAGGATGCAATAATGCATAAGTATGAGATGCAATCGCTCTAAGCGTGTCCTAACCCCGATGATTTAGGATTAGTGAGTGGTAATGATTGGTTTAGGGTGTGTTGCACTTTTTAGAGTGATTCACATACAAGGTTCTTATTCAGGTGTGATTACTTGGTATTATAAACAGGTAGATAATAAGGCATAGTAATCAATTGAGCACACAAAGAATGATAATTGGCATAATGTTAATATGTAAAGAACAGTTGTCAGTTTTAGTACTATATGGCATGGTTAATGATTACTTATTATATTCTTCAAAAGAATAACTTTTGAAGAACATATTCTTTAATAAAGAACAAGCATGACAATTAGATTTGTGATTTCTATAGTTTATTATGATTCCAAGTAGTTTCTGGAGTAAGTATAAGATGGATCACAACATAGTTGGATTCATCAACAACTAGGGCTTGTAAGGTTGAGATAAGCCTAGGCATCCTGAGCAATTCATTATACATGGTTGTTGTCAAGGTTGGTTTATCTTGCTAGTGATAGTCGGCTAGGGTTTATAGGTCCTTATAAGCAGGGTTGATGGTGATTCTTATTTTCTTCAAAAGAATAATTTTTGAAGAACATACTTCTTAAATATTAAGAAGTATTGCAATTAGGGTGGAAGTGGTCTAGGTTTTACTGTTGGTTCTATTAAGTCAGGAGTAATTGGCTCCTGAATAGGATGGTTGATAAATATCCAATACTAGTAGGGTTTAGTGGAATATGGTTAGGTAATGCTCAGGTTTTGGCATAGTTGCTCTCGAGGTTCATCACATTGGTGTGATGCTAAGTAGGAATGAATATGGATGATGGCTTTGGTAATAGGATCTAGGGTTTACACTTGGTTCACCCTACTTTGATTATCTAGGTTTGATGAAGATGAACACATGGGATATCCATATATTAGTGATAGGTCTTCTACATTTTATGTGGCCAAGACAGGTATTTATTTGTTACTAGGGTTCTATGTTTTGAAAGGATGTACCATGATCACATGCTCTAACCTAGGGTTTAGGTTAGAAGCAATTTAGGGTTCACATGTAATAATGGAACTAGGGTTCCTAGTAGAGTTAGGTTTTTAGGGTTCCACATGAAATGATAAGTTCCTAGTTTTCTACCATATGGAACTAGGGTTGTAATATTATTATTAGTTCATAAGTTAATAACTTCAATAATAAAGTTGAAGTTATTAATAACTTCAAAATAAAATAATATTCAATTTTGGCTTTTTATTATTTTTAAACAATTAATAATTAGGGTAATTATTAATCAAATAAATAATAAATAAAGAAAATTAGTTTTATTGTTTTCTTTATTTATTTACTGGTTTTAGTTACTTTTGGAAATTTTATTAATTATTGAATTTTACTTGAATTTAGAATTAAAAGAAAAGGCTTAAATAACAAGTATTAAACAATTAAATTTTTATTAAAAATAAAATTTTCATTTTATATTTTTATTGGGTAGATCTCATCTTTATAAGAATTTTGATATTTCATTTATATTTTTCGGACTTAAATTGAATTTTCTAAATTATTTCAAAGTTTCTGGAATAATGGGATTTAAACTTAAAGCGGAGAAATGACTAAATGCACCGGTCGGTTACCCATGCGATCATCGACTGGTGGACCAATCGTCCACGTCAGGTGCCACGTGTATGTGGACCGGGTCAAAATTCATGGTTGAGCTCTGGGCTCCTGGCCGACGGCCAGTCGACGGCGGCGCCAGCGCTGGAGTGCTCCCGCGAGGCTGCGCGCATGAGCAGAGGGTCTAGGGCACCGTGGTGAACCATTGGGTAGCGGCGCCCCTGGAAACGGTCGCCGGAGTTGCTCCGGCGAGCTCTATTTACGGCGGCGGATGACAGCTCATGATGACACCGAGCTACGGTGATCCCGAAGATGCGATAATAGGTTGTAAGATGCGGGTGCTCACCCTGATTCTTCCTAGATGGTCGACGGCGTCGATCGTGGACGGAAACGAGCTCAACCTCGCCGATACCGGCGATGAGCTGCGGAAGGAAATCACCAAATTCACCCGACTCTGGCCATCCCTGGAAGCTATCTTCCTCCCAGAGGGTATAGAAGACGAGGCGCACCTCCAGGACCTCACCGTTGGGCTTGAGACGGCCCCAATCGGCGGCGGTAACCATGGCCGGTGTGAGCTAGGGTTTCGAAATTGGGAATAATGAAGAAGAGAGAGGGAAAATTGAGCTTCCGTGCGTTTTTATACCACCACCGGTGTGCGCTGGAGGTCAACGAAGCCGGCGGCGACCGCGGGACGTGGAGGTGGTCGACGCCGTGGCGTCCTCCCGTGGCGCAGAGACGAAGGAGACGAAGCTCTCCTCGTCCACTTCGTATTTATCCGAAGGGGTATCGTGGGCTGTGTTGGGCTGCGGTTTGGGCCGTGGTTGACATAGGCATCCCAAATGGGCCTGCCAAAGATAGTACCCGGGGTTTAATGAAGGCCCACTACCCGAAGAATAAGAAGATTCGGGAGCCCAAGATATATTAAGGAAAGTAGAGTTGTAATAAGAAGTGTTGTTTGTAATCTGGCGGGATGAGTTAGAAACCGTCCCGGACTCTGTAACTTGTACAAAACGAAACCCTCGGTTCCGCCTCCTATATAAAGGGGGAGTCGAGGGACGAAGAGATCATCGAATCATTGTTCACAAACCCTAGTTTTCATAATCATCGAGTACTTTTCGGCTGAAACCTTCGAGATCTACTTGCCCTCTACTTCTAACAAAACCCTAGCCTATAATCCATAGGCATTGACAAGTTGATACCTTGTCAATTGGCGCCGTCTGTGGGAATTAGAGGCGTAAGGATCTGATCTCGATGGCACGTTCAAGATCTTCGACATCGTCGACCGGAAGCAACACAATGGATCGAGGTAAACAGATCGCTCGCTGGTCTTGTCGATTTTGTTCCTCACCCACCCTCCCGTTTGGATGCATATGCGTATCTGGCGGAGCCCATGGAGATGACGTTCGGAAGGTTTCACTTTCGCGTCGAGAAGGAAGGATCGTATCGTGTCGAAATTCCGATTTCATCGGGATCGTCGGCGGTCGATTCCGATTTTTCAAGCTATACATTGTCAACCGAGTCAGGAGAAGAAGAAACTTCGGAAACACGTTACGTCGGTACTCGCAGCAAGAGAGAAACTCGCCAAGATCTTCGGCGACATATCGTTCGAGTCATCTCGCGGACTCATATATAAGCGATGACTCAAGCGATGTCGACAGCTACGACTTCATCGACAAATCTATCACAGTGGGCAAGGTCTTCATCAATCTCAACAATGATGTCACCAAACCCAACATAGATCTGAGTACGAAATATCATCAGATTTATGCCATTGAAAATCAAGAGGAAACATCAGAGGCTTTCGACGATTTGGGTAATCCCTATGTCGATCCCTCAGATCTAAGGGGAGGTATGGGCACTAAATATGTCGGGCCCACACCGCGCGTCAGAGTTCAACTTCCACAAACAGCCTGGGATAGAGCTGCAAAGGCTTTAGATGGTTCGGAGCCAATGACGACAACTGCCACGATCCAGAACTGCAAGCTTATCAATATAGGCTCGCACGAGCTGCCAGAGAATTGGAAAAACAGACAGCTGAGTTGAACAGGAGAAAGGAGGCAGCTTCTGCATCCAGCAGGAGAAGGGCAGATCTAAGTCGACAATCTAGAACCTCGGGAGATAGTCATAGAGAAGCTCGGAACAGAGCAAGGTCCAGATTGCAACACATACCTGAAGGAGAAAGAGAGTACCTGGTTCAAAATCTCGACATGTCTTTTATGTCGATAGACACAAGAGTACCCTCATCCGGCTTGATCGGGTGTTCGTCACGGTTGATTGGGACGAGCTCCATTGCAGCTGCATGTCGCGCTGCCTAGCGAAGGTGGTGGCTGACCACTGTCCGCTCCTCCTAGACTGCACCACCAAGTCGGCAGGGCGTAAACGGTTTCAGTTTGAACGCTTCTGGCTGAAGTTAGAAGGGTTCGACGAGGTTGTGCGGAGTGACTGGGATGTTATCGAAGGGTATCCATACCCCTTTCGGCGGCTCACCGGTAAACTGAAGCGCACAGCACGTAGCCTACTGAGCTGGAGCGACAAAAGGTGGGGTGTGTCAAACTGCAGCTGATGATACGCGGGAGGTGGTGATGAGGCTTGATATTGCCATGGAATCACGACGCTTGTCCCCGGATGAACGTTAGCTCAGGGCCCACCTCAAACACGCCTACCTGGGTCTGGCCTCCCTAGAGCGCACTATGGCTCGGCAATGGGCCAAAATTGCATGTCAAGGAGGGGGATGCCAACACGGCCTTCTTCCACCAGCATACTTCATACCGGCGCCAGAAGAATGTGATACATAGCCTGCAGGTTGACGGCGCGGTCATCTCTGACCATGCGTCCATGGCAGAAGCGGCTTTCTCACACTTCGAGGGCCTGCTCGGCACTTCGGTTGACAGGGTGCACTCGCTGGATTTAGACGTCCTGGGCACCCACCCAGAGGATCTATCTGAGCTTGAGGTAGCATTCACCGAAGATGAGATCTGGGAGGTGGTTAGGCGACTGCCGACGGGCAAGGCGCCGGGGCCGGATGGTTTCACGGCTGAGTTTTTGCAGAAGTGTTGGAGCGTGGTCAAGAGTGATTTCATGGCAGCCTTCGATAAGATGTTCACGATGTGCGGGCGCGGGTTCCAAGGCCTTAACCAGGCTCTGCTAACCCTGCTGCCTAAGCGCCCTGATGCGGCAGTTTGGGTGACTACCGGCCGATTAGTCTCATCCACATCTTTGCTAGGCTGGTGGCAAAGACGTTGGCCACCCGTCTAGCTCCCCAGATGGAGTCACCGGTGGATCGCAACTAGTGCGCGTTCATTCGCAGACGTTGCATCCATGACAACTTTATGTTGGTCCAGCAGACGGCTAGATTCCTCCATCGGGAGAAGGAGCCGAGGGTGATGCTCAAGCTGGACATAGCTCGCGCCTTCGACTCTGTTTCGTGGGGTTTCCTCATGGAGGTCCTGCGCAAGCTTGGGTTTGGCCCAAGGTTTCGCGAGTTGGTGTCCACCCTCCTATCCACTTCGAGTACTAGGGTGCTGCTCAATGGCGAGCCAGGCCCCCCATCTCGCATCGTAGGGGTCTGAGACAGGGAGACCCCCCTGTCGCCATCGTTGTTTGTTCTGGTGATGAACTCGCTGAACAAGATCTTGGCTAAGGCCATTGTGCTGGGGGTTCTCAAGCGTCTGGCACGACGAGACTTGGTGACATCGATTTCCTTCTATGCAGACGATGTGGTGATCTTCTGCCACCCTGACGAGGCGGAGCTACGAGCGGTTCGTGGCATCTTGGAGCTCTTTGGGATTGCATCAGGGTTACACACCAATTTTGCCAAATGCTCGGTATCCCCGATTGGTTGTTCGGACGTTGAGGTTGTTGGCGCTGCTGGGCTCATGGGATGTCAGTTAGCGCCGTTTCCGGTGAAGTATCTCGGCATTCCGTTGTCTACCAGGAGGTTGACGACTGCTTCATTCCAACCATTGATAGACCGGCTCGTTGACAAACTTCCCACCTGGAGGGCATCTATGATGCCAAGAGCTGGGCGCCTGACGCTTATCCGCTCGGTCCTCACAGCAATCCCGCTGCACCAGCTGATGGTGCTGGGTGTCAACAAAACCGCCCTGAAGCAGGTCAACAAAATCCTGTGAGGTTTCCTCTGGGCCGGCAGGGCCGATGCTAATGGTGGGCATTGCCATGTCAATTGGGCACGGGTATGCCGACCTCTGCGGCTTGGGGGCCTCGGGATTCTGGATCTGGCCCGCACTGCTACCAGCCTAAGGGTGAGGTGGATTCGGAGGATGCACACTGATCCCGTGCGGCCTTGGCGCGGGTTGTACATGCACTTCTCGAAGATGGAATTGGGTGCCTTCGCGGTCTCCACCACCATGGTGGTCGGGAACGGGGAATCTGCCCTCTTCTGGGAGGACAGATGGTTGGACGGCAAAGCCATGAAGGAAGTGGCGCCTGAAGTGTATGCGCTGGTACCAAAGCGTCGGAGGAAGGCGCGTACGTTCCGCGAAGCTCTAATAGATCGCACCTGGATCACCAACATAGTAGGGGCACTGATACGTCTCCGACGTATCGATAATTTCTTATGTTCTATGCCATATTATTGATGATACCTACATGTTTTATGCACACTTTATGTCATATTCGTGCATTTTCTGGAACTAACCTATTAACAAGATGCCGAAGTGCCGGTTGTTGTTTTCTCGCTGTTTTTGGTTTCGAAATCCTAGTAACGAAATATTCTCGGAATTGGACGAAACGAAGACCCAGGGGCCTATTTTGCCACGAACCTTCCGGAAGACCGAAGAGCATACGAAGTGGGGCCACGAGGTGGCGACACCACAAGGCGGCGCGGCCAAGGGGGCCCGCGCCGCCCTATGGTGTGGGCCCCTCGTCACGCCCCCGACTCTGCCCTTCCGCCTACTTAAAGCCTCCGTCGCGAAACCCCTGATGCGAAAAACCACGATACGGAAAACCTTACTGAGACGCCGCCGCCGCCGATCCCATCTCGGGGGATTCTGGAGATCTCCTCCGGCACCCCGCCGGAGAGGGGATTCATCTCCCGGAGGACTCTACACCGCCATGGTCGCCTCCGGAGTGATGAGTGAGTAGTTCACCCCTGGACTATGGGTCCATAGCGGTAGCTAGATGGTTGTCTTCTCCTCATTGTGCTTCATTGTTGGATCTTGTGAGCTGCCTAACATGATCAGGATCATCTATCCGTAATACTCTATGTTGTGTTTGTCGGGATCCGATGGATAGAGAATACCATGTTATGTTAATTATCAAGTTATTACATATGTGTTGTTTATGATCTTGCATGCTCTCCGTTACTAGTAGAGGCTCGGCCAAGTTTTTGCTCTTAACTCCAAGAGGGAGTATTTATGCTCGATAGTGGGTTCATGCCTCGCATTGACACCGGGACAAGGATGAGAAAGTTCTAAGGTTGTGTTGTGCTTGTTGCCACTAGGGATAAAACATTGGCGCTATGTCTAAGGATGTAGTTGTTGATTACATTACGCACCATACTTAATGCAATTGTCCGTTGCTTTGCAACTTAATACCGGAAGGGGTTCGGACGATAACCTCGAAGGTGGACTTTTTAGGCATAGATGCGGTTGGATGGCGGTCTATGTACTTTGTCATAATGCCCAATTAAATCTCACTATACTTATCATGACATGTATGTGCATTGTTATGCCCTCTCTATTTGTCAATTTCCCGACCGTAATTTGTTCACCCAACATGCTTTTATCTTATGGGAGAGACACCTCTAGTGAACCGTGGACCCCGGTCCATTCTTTAATACTGAAATACAAATCTGCTGCAATACTTGTTTTACTCGTTTTCTCCGCAAACAATCATCTTCCACACAATACGGTTAATCCTTTGTTACAGCAAGCCGGTGAGATTGACAACCTCACCGTTTCGTTGGGGCAAAGTACTTTGGTTGTGTTGTGCAGGTTCCACGTTGGCGCCGGAATCCTCGGTGTTGCGCCGCACTACATCCCGCCGCCATCAACCTTCAACGTGCTTCTTGGCTCCTCCCGGTTCGATAAACCTTGGTTTCTTTCTGAGCGAAAACTTGCTGTTGTGCGCATCATACCTTCCTCTTGGGGTTGCCCAACGAACGTGTGAAATACACGCCATCAAGCTCTTTTTCTGGCGCCGTTGCCGGGGAACTGAAGAAAAGCTACACCACAGAGAATTGCCTCCCACAGCAACAGCTCTTTTTCTGGCGCCGTTGCCGGGGAGATCAAGACACGCTGCAAGGGGAGTCTCCACTTCCCAACCTCTTTACTTTGTTTGTGTCTTCCTTTATTTTATTTACTACTTTGTTTGCTGCATTATATCAAAATACAAAAAAATTAGTTGCTAGCTTTACATTATTTACTGTCTTGCACTCTATATCAAAAACACAAAAAAAAATAGTTACTTGTTTTACTTTACTTAATATCATGCATGTTTTTATTTCATTAGTTAAGCATAATGGAAAACAACAAAAATATGAGAGATCTTTATGAACTTTATCTTGAATTAGGACATGATGTGTTTGAAGAGAGAATTAAAAAACCCATGGAACTTTATATGCATGCTAATGGGAAAGTTATTACTATGGATGCTTTGAACACCATTGTTGCTAATGCTATGGAAAATTCTAAGCTTGGGGAAGCTGGCTCTGATGAGTAGGATCTTTTTAGTACCCCAAGCATTGAGGAGAAAATTTTCTTTTATGATTACAATATGCCTCCTATATATGATGATAGCCACTTTAGTGAATTTGCTCCCACTACAACTAATAAAATTGATTATGCTTACGTGGAGAGTAATAATTTTATGCATGAGACTCATGATAAGAATGCTTTATGTGATAGTTACATTGTTGAGTTTGCTCATGATGCTACTGAAAATTATTATGAGAGAGGAAAATATGGTTGTAGAAATTTTCATGTTACTAAAACACCTCTCTATGTGCTGAAATTTTTTAAGCTACACTTGTTTTATCTTCCTATGCTTGTTACTTTGCTCTTCATGAACTTGTTTATTTACAGGATTCCTATGCATAGGAAGCATTTTAGACTTAAATGTGTTTTGAATTTGCCTTTTGATGCTCTCTTTTGCTTCAAATACTATTTCTTGCGAGTGCATCATTAAAACTGCTGAGCCCATCTTAATGGCTATAAAAAAAGAACTTCTTGGGAGATAACCCATGTGTTATTTTGCTACAGTATTTTATTTTATATTTGAGTCTTGGAAGTTGTTTACTACTGTAGCAACCTCTCCTTATCTTAGTTTTATGTTTTGTTGTGCCAAGTAAAGTCTTTGATAGTAAAGTAAGTACTAGATTTGGATTACTGCGCAGTTCCAGATTTCTTTGCTGTCACGAATCTGGGTCTACCTCCCTGTAGGTAGCTCAGAAAATTAAGCCAATTTACGTGCATGATCCTCAGATATGTACGCAACTTTCATTCAATTTGAGCATTTTCATTTGAGCAAGTCTGGTGGCCTAATAAAATCCATCTTTACAGACTGTTCTGTTTTGACAGATTCTGCCTTTTATTTCGCATTGCCTCTTTTGCTATGTTGGATGAATTTCTTTGATCCATTAATGTCCAGTAGCTTTATGCAATGTCCAGAAGTGTTAAGAATGATTGTGTCACCTCTGAACATGTGAATTTTTATTATGCACTAACCCTCTAATGAGTTGTTTCGAGTTTGGTGTGGAGGAAGTTTTCAAGGATCAAGAGAGGAGTATGATGCAATATGATCAAGGAGAGTGAAAGCTCTAAGCTTGGGGATGCCCCGGTGGTTCACCCCTGCATATTCTAAGAAGACTCAAGCGTCTAAGCTTGGGGATGCCCAAGGCATCCCCTTCTTCATCGACAACATTATCGAGTTCCTCCCCCGAAACTATATTTTTATTCCGTCACATCTTATCCACTTTGCTTGGAGCGTCGGTTTGTTTTTGTTTTTTGTTTTGTTTGAATAAAATGGATCCTAGCATTCACTTTATGGGAGAGAGACACGCTCCGCTGTAGCATATGGACAAGTATGTCCTTAGGCTCTACTCATAGTATTCATGGCGAAGTTTCTTCTTCGTTAAATTGTTATATGGTTGGAATTGGAAAATGCTACATGTAGTGATTCTAAAATGTCTTGGATAATTTGATACTTAGCAATTGTTGTGCTCATGTTTAAGCTCTTGCATCATATACTTTGCACCCATTAATGAAGAAACACTTAGAGCTTGCTAATTTGGTTTGCATATTTGGTTTCTCTAGAGTCTAGATAATTTCTAGTATTGAGTTTGAACAACAAGGAAGACGGTATAGAGTCTTATAATGTTTACAATATGTCTTTTATGTGAGTTTTGCTGCACCATTCATCCTTGTGTTTGTTTCAAATAACATTGCTAGCCTAAACCTTGTATCGAGAGGGAATACTTCTCATGCATCCAAAATCCTTGAGCCAACCACTATGCCATTTGTGTCCACCATACCTACCTACTACATGGTATTTATCCGCCATTCCAAAGTAAATTGCTTGAGTGCTACCTTTAAAATTCCATCATTCACCTTTGCAATATATAGCTCATGGGACAAATAGCTTAAAAACTATTGTGGTATTGAATATGTACTTATGCACTTTATCTCTTATTAAGTTGCTTGTTGTGTGATAACCATGTTTCTGGGGACGCCATCAACTATTCCTTGTTGAATATCATGTGAGTTGCTATGCATGTCCGTCTTGTCCGAAGTAAGAGAGATCTACCACCTTAATGGTTGGAGCATGCATATTGTTAGAGAAGAACATTGGGCCGCTAACTAAAGCCATGAATCATGGTGGAAGTTTCAGTTTTGGACATATATCCTCAATCTCATATGAGAATAATAATTGTTGCCACATGCTTATGCATTAAAGAGGAGTCCATTATCCGTTGTCCATGTTGTCCCGGTATGGATGTCTAAGTTGAGAATAATCAAAAGCGAGAAATCCAAAATGCGAGCTTTCTCCTTAGACCTTTTTACAGGCGGCATGGAGGTACCCCATTGTGACACTTGGTTAAAACATGTGCATTGCAAAGATCCGGTAGTCCAAGCTAATTAGGACAAGGTGCGGGCACTATTAGTATACTATGCATGAGACTTGCAACTTGTAAGATATAAATTTCATAACTCATATGCTTTATTACTACCGTTGACAAAATTGTTTCATGTTTTCAAAATAAAAGCTCTAGCACAAATATAGCAATCGATGCTTTCCTCTTTGAAGGACCATTCTTTTACTTTTATGTTGAGTCAGTTCACCTATCTCTCTCCACCTCAAGAAGCAAACACTTGTGTGAACCGTGCATTGATTCCTACATACTTGCATATTGCACTTGTTATATTACTCTATGATGACAATTATCCATGAGATATACATGTTACAAGTTGAAAGCAACCGCTGAAACTTAATCTTCCTTTGTGTTGTTTCAATACCTTTACTTTGATTTATTGCTTTATGAGTTAACTCTTATGCAAGACTTATTGATGCTTGTCTTGAAGTACTATTCATGAAAAGTCTTTGCTTTATGATTCACTTGTTTACTGTCAACAACCGGATTTTTAAGTCCAGGTGCCTGTTATGCCATACATCGCAATCCCAGGAATATTGTTGTTGCGAGACATAACAGCTGAATATCATAAGTCATCATTCATTACACACCATAGTCGTCTTACAAATAGATCACATGATCCAATATTACAATAATAGTTGACTATTGTTTCAACACACATCACAAATACATAGCGGAAGCGTAGTAGTAGTAGTGGACTATCTAATCCACGAGGCCAACGCTCGACGTCGGAAGATTCCCTAGTTGTCGTAGACATCTTGGTTGCCGTCATCTTGATAGTTCTGCTCCTCTTCATAGTCCGGCCATTTGAATAGCCAGGGACAAAGCCGTGAGTACTTTAAAGTACTCGCAAACTAATACTAATGTAAGTGCTAACAATTCTAGTAATGGGGTACTAAGCTCTAGTTTATTTGCATAAAGCCAATTTGAGTTCACAAGTATTTGAGAAAAGACTTATTCATGTGCTAGACTAACTCAAGTGGGAACATTAGTGTCATTCCCACCATTCATGTGGTGATTTCAATTCAATTCACCACAAGTCATTTCACCATCACCTTTCAACATCCTTTTCAAAAAATATGACATCGGAAACTCGTATGGCCTTTCCAACCGTCCGTAACCGTGGACGCGGCTATTCGAATAGGTTTACACTCTGCAGAGGTTGCACACTTGTGCCACAACATTTGATTTCATCCGTCGGGATTTCCCCGAATCATCGTAACACAAGTACGCGGATCATCAACCATAACCTTTCACTTACAAATCCTAGTATGAGCACCTCTCCCCATGAGCTTGGCCTCCCAGTGAAGACAGACAGTCAGCCTGGGAACTGCACAGGGCTTGGGCCGGACATTCACCTCATTTCGCATCATATCATATCGTTTCTTTTGTGGTAGAGGCAGCTTTCGGCATAACCCCGATGACACTTGTTTAGAGGGAACCCATACTAAGACACATAAACTTCCAGTTAAGCCCTACCCATAATCAGGTATTGTGGGGGTACTTGATAATTGGAAAGGTATCGCATTCAAACCAACATCATTGTTTTATCAAAAATCACCATCTTCTCTTGTTCATAACCACCTTCAAAAATCATTCAATGGAATGCATCATCATTCCAAGGTTTCAAATTCATTTTAAAAATTCACATTGTTCCCATCTAGAGTAGTCAAGTTTTAATTCATTAGCACTAGCTCTAATCCATGAGGGGTGCTATCTTGCCTTGCTTGATGGAAACTACTCCACTAATCTAGTAACCAACTTGTACTTTGACCAAAGTTAACTATAAAAGTAACTTATTGAGAAAACAAGTAAAAGCTTGTAAAGTAAAAACTTGGGATAGGCTTATGTAAGAAAAGGTAAGAGTCATGGTGCCTTGCCCCAAGGGGCTTTGCACTTTGCAAGAATATTAGCTTTCCTTGGTAGTTCTCAAACTTGTTCCTCCTCCTCCTCTTGGTAGTATCCTTCTTCTTCGGCGTACTCTCCGGTGCTACCGTCTAAATTTGAATACGAGTATAATTACTCACTAATTCAATGGCTATTCCATACATCACATATAATCACACAACTACTCTATGCACACAAATAAATTAACTAGAGTGCATGGGTTGTGGGGTTTAAAAGGAATTCACTTCTTTGTATTTTATATGTAAATGATAGTTTCCATAGGGTTCTTGAGAAATAAATTCCTCTCATTGAAATCTTCTTAAGATTTAATTTCTCAAACAATTATACATGGAATGGGTATTGACCTAGGTCAACCATTCATCATCATTATTTGAGAAAATGATTTAAATGAGGTAGGTCACCTCATACCATTTAAATACTACTACACATGATTTAAATCTCAAGCCATTCATATAAGAGAGTTTGGACCAGAGATACAAACATCCCATGAATGCATGTGAGACAAGTTTAAATGAAGTATAAGACTTCACACAATTTACTTTAATAGTTTTGGACAATATCAACTAGTTAAACTAGTCAAATTATCCATTCATTTAACTATGGCATGATCATGCAAAGTTACCACACCATTTTATTGCATAAACAATTAGTGTAAGTCAAATGTGAGCTATTAGAGTTGGAATTAACTTAATATCTATTTTGGTTGATTTTTAAGAATTATTTGAATAGGGAAAAGTCCTTGTCTTGTTATTTTTATCATAATTATTCTACAAAGAATCTGACCATGGGGCCAGTGGTATTTTGTAGAGAATTTCAGTGGCTTTCTAACAACATAAAATTCACTAAATTTGGTTTAGCCAATTTGAAATTATTGAATTTCAAAGTTTGTGCTGTGAGGAAATTGTTTGGGAATTATTTGAATTGAGTTTGAATTAAAAGGCCGGCGGGAAAGCTAGGTGGGCTCAAAGATTTGAAAACGGCCCAAGGCCAGCCCAGCCACGGTCCAGTGCCGCGCGGGCTGCCGACGAGGTGGGGGCCACCCGTCGGCCTCTCTTAAAACCCGAATCGGTATGAATCAGTGTGGGACGTAGGATTAGAAAGGGATCCAACGGCCTAGGTTCATCGTCTCGCCGGCGAGAGAGGGTTCACTGGCACGGCGGCGCTAGGGGTTCGGAGGGCTAACCAGTGTTCCAGCGAGGGATGGCAGTATGCTCGATGAAGTGGTGGACGACGGCGAGGCTCCAGGTACCGGCGGCGGAGCTCGAGGTGGTCTGGTTCGCCGTCGATTTCTGCAGGGCTTCCGCGGCAGCGATCTTGCAATTGGCCCTTCTCCGGCATGAATTAGATGAACGGTGGGGTGGTTGAGTGGTTGTGAGAGGTGGGGAGTCTGGTGGTGTGCTTGGATCGACGAAGGGAGAGCTCTATTTATAGCAACGCGAGGGTGTCGCGGGGCGGAGAAGAAGTCGACACGCGCGCGGCGTCTCCGGCGAGCCGTCGAGCTAGGCGGCGATGCTGTCGGGTTCTCCTCGTCCGGGCGAAGCTAGAGGTGGTGTTGGCACGGTCGAGCGGCGTGGTATGGCGTGGGATTGTGTCCGTGTCCGCCGCGCCCGCGGCGGGCCGGGTTGGCTTCTCCGGCGGCGGCGATCACGGGTCGTGGTCGAGGGCGTGTCCAACGGCGTCGCGGTGTCACGGTGAGGCTCAAGGTGCTCGCAGGGGGTCCAGGGCGTGTGTGTAGCGGCGGCACTGCGTGTGGCCAGTGCGCGTCCATGGCGCGCATGGTCGCGACGCGAGCGGCATACTGGCGGTTTTGGGCGCGTGTCCTCCGGTGAGCTACGGCGTCTACCTCGACAATGGCCGGTGCTAGGTGGTGTAGGGGATGCGGTGGCACACGGTGGCGAGGGGGTCAGGGCAGGGGTGCAAGGATGAGAGGGGGAGAAGAACATGGCCGGCATGGGCCGGCATGGCCATGTCTTGCTTGTTCTCTCTCTCTCTCTCTCCCTAGGGTTTCTATGCTGGTGTTAGTGAGAGAGGGAACCAGGGGACCAATTGGTGTAGGTTGGGGTAGGTTAGTTAGAGTAGAATCACTATTTGCAATAGTTGCAAATAGTGCCCAATTTTGGAATTCACAAAATTGTCTAAATTTGAAATAATTCAAATGGTGAATGTGTTTGAAAAGTGAGTGTTGGTATAAGTTGTAAATGACCAGAGGTGATTTGAGGTGGTGGTGGAAAATTTGAATTCAAGAATTGGCCCAAAATGGCTAAGTGATGAATGTTGAATATGATAAAAAGTTAAGACTTTGGATGAGCATAGCTAATGATCCAAGATGAATTTGGCAGGGTGTTCTTCATCAAAGTTGTTCATCTTGATGTCCTCTTGGATGAAATGCAAAGAGTTGAGAAAGTTTAGTTTGAAAATATTGAATTGCAAGGGCTCAAAGTAGTGATCATGCTATAAATTTCAGTTTTTACCAATATCATATGTGAGCTAGATTGGTGTTTGAAATTCATTTGAATTGTGAACCTTTGATTCCAAAAGTTGTAATAAGTGTTTAATAACATTATTCAACTAATGGTGAAGACCAAATAGGTCTAGGGTCAAAATTTATAAAAATGCCATAGGGCATATGTGAGGGTTTTGTGACTTTCTAATTTTTATTTATTTTATTTTTCTTTGCTTCACTTTGACAAGGGTGAGGTTTATTTGGTGCTAGATTGAGTTGGATGAAAGGTTCAAACCATTTTGAGGCAATAGAAGTGGCTAGGTCAGGATTGGATAATTTGGCTAAGTGCCACATATGCCTCTATGCATATGTTGGATTTTCTTTTGTTTCTTACTTGAAAAGGGCTGGTAAGTGCTTTGTTAAGTGTGTGGAGGTATTTCAATTCATCTATTCAAAGTAGACAAAGCAAAGCTCATCATTTCTAAAAAGTAGCCATAGGCTTGCATATGCCTTTTTCTTAAATAAGATCTTTTCTTTTTATTTTATTTTTCAAAGATTGATGACAAGAGGGATGAGGTTTAGGGTTTAGTAAGTTTTGCAATGGTTCACCACCATTTATCAAAGTAAGAAAGGTAGAGTTTAAAATTTTACTCATTAGGGCCACATGCCCACATATGTCTTTTTCTTCTATTTTGGGTTTCTCAAAATAGATCTAAAAGATTTTGAGAAGGTTAGGGTTTAGGGTTTTTCTTATTTGATTTCTTTCTCCTCTATTTTATTGGGTTTGTGATCTTCACTTGATCACTTTAAAGTTTTTAGGGTTTATCACATAAGCATAACTACACTCATCATGGCAAAAACACAAGTAAAAGGTATGAGCACTAAACATAGCACTCTATGTAAGAAAAGTATTTGTTGGTTCACATTTTTGGAAAAAGGAAATTCATTTTCTCTTTGTTTTGAAATTTGGGGTGTTACAAACCCTTCCCCCTTAAACAAATCTCGTCCCGAGATTTTAAGAAAAGTTAGGTTCCTAAGAGAGATTGGGCGATATGATTTTAACAGGGGAACATACTTGGCATGGCTTGAGGTGCTTCTTGGTCTTCAGCGGCGGTCATGTTGTAGTAGCGGCCGTTGTTGTTCCGGTTCTTTCTTGCGGCAAAGCGGCGTTGGTTCCGAGCGAGGTGCGGCGGTGTTGCCGGCAATCTTGGCGAGTCTCTTGGGGCACTCATTGGAGTAATGCCCAACCACTCCACACTCATAACAAGTGATGGTTGACTTGTCCTTGGGGTTGAGGGGCACGGTGTTGCTTCCAGTCTTTGGGCCGGTTGTTGTTGTTGTTGTTGTTGTTCCCGTTGGTGTGGTTGCTTGTTGGGGTTGATGGTGTTGTTGTGATTGTTGTTGTTGTTGTTTCCGGGCTTCGGGGGTCCTCCTTGGTTGTTGGTGTAGTTTGGGCGGTAATTTTGGGCAGGGGGCTTGTTGTATTTGGGAGTAAATCCTCCAGATGAGTTGTTGCGGTACTTCTGGGTATTGCTGGACCCATGCTGGTTCATCATACGGCGTTTGCGGTTCTCGTTGGCTTGGTGAAGCTTCCCTTCCATCTGGATGGCGGAGTCCACCAGGGATTCTAAGTCAGCAAAGGGAATGTTGACCGATGCAGTACCGCATCTCGTCGTGTAATCCGTTCAGAAATCTTTCCTTCCTCTTCTCATTGGTGTCGGTTTCATCCCGGGCGTACCTTGACAGGGTAAGGAATCTGTCGCGGTATTCTACCACAGACATTCTGCCTTGTTTGAGTTCGCGGAACTCGTCTCTCATCATCTTGATCAGTCCTTGGGGCACATGATACTTGCTAAACTTCAGCTTGAAGTCTTCCCGGGTCATCATCTCGTCCGAGCATTCATTGCGCGGGCGCTGGTCCACCGAGCTCGTGCGGGTCCCGACAGATAGTGGGTGGCGAACGGTACTTTCTCCGTGGCTTCAACTTGCGCAACTTCGAGATTGTTCTCCATTGTCCGGAGCCGGTCATCGGCATCGAGGGGCTCTTCGGTCTTGCTGAAAATAGGTGGGTTGGTGTTTTGAAAGTTCTTCGGTTTTGACCCGGGGTGGTCGTGGTTTCCATGGCCATTGTTGTTCCGAGCAATCAGCTGCAGTGCAGCAATGTTGGCCTGGCGTTCAGCTCTCTCGGCTTCTCTGTCGGCCATCATCATCTCTAGCATCTGCATCATGGCGTCTTGGGTGGCGCTGCGGGTTGGTGGGGCCATCTGAGTATCGGAGTGGATGATAAGATAAGAGGGAAATTTCTACGGTTTGTTTGAATTAAAGTTCACAAGTTCAAAACTTGAAAATTGAGTAGTGTTGGGGGGGGTAAAAACCAACAACACTTTTTCATTCATACCAAACATCACACATTACAATTCTAACACACCGTTGGTTTGAAGAACCATTCATCGCTCTACGATACAAAGGGATCCTGATACAAACTCTTGCGTAAGTATGAGTTCTACTAAAGTGATCAAGTGGGCAAAATTTTAGGTAGAATTTCAAGGAAAAGTAGAGCATGGATTTCTTATTTATAAAAGATCTCAAGGATAAGAGTGAGAATAAGTTTTCATAAATATCTACTTCATTGGTTTTGAAACTAAGTTTTTCAGACGTCCATTCTAACTAGGGTCTCCTAAGGTCAAACAATGGCTCTGATACCAACTTATCAACACCCGGATTTTTAAGTCCAGGTGCCTGTTATGCCATACATCGCAATCCCAGGAATATTGTTGTTGCGAGACATAACAGCTGAATATCATAAGTCATCATTCATTACACACCATAGTCGTCTTACAAATAGATCACATGATCCAATATTACAATAATAGTTGACTATTGTTTCAACACACATCACAAATACATAGCGGAAGCGTAGTAGTAGTAGTGGACTATCTAATCCACAGGCCAACGCCTGACGTCAGAAGATTCCCTAGTTGTCGTAGACATCTTGGTTGCCGTCATCTTGATAGTTCTGCTCCTCTTCATAGTCTGGCCATTTGAATAGCCAGGGACAAAGCCGTGAGTACTTTAAAGTACTCGCAAACTAATACTAATGTAAGTGCTAACAATTCTAGTAATGGGGTACTAAGCTCTAGTTTATTTGCATAAAGCCAATTTGAGTTCACAAGTATTTGAGAAAAGACTTATTCATGTGCTAGACTAACTCAAGTGGGAACATTAGTGTCATTCCCACCATTCATGTGGTGATTTCAATTCAATTCACCACAAGTCATTTCACCATCACCTTTCAACATCCTTTTCAAAAAAATATGACATCGGAAACTGTATGGCCTTTCCAACCGTCCGTAACCGTGGACGCGGCTATTCGAATAGGTTTACACTCTGCAGAGGTTGCACACTTGTGCCACAACATTTGATTTCATCCGTCGGGATTTCCCCGAATCATCGTAACACGATACGCGGATCATCAACCATAACCTTTCACTTACGAATCCTAGTATGAGCACCTCTCCCCATGAGCTTGGCCTCCCGGTGAAGACAGACGATCGGCTCAGGAACCGCACGAGGGCTTGGGCCGGACATTCACCTCATTTCGCATCATATCATATCGTTTATTTTGTGGTAGAGGCAGCTTTCGGCATAACCCCGATGACGCTTGTTTAGAGGGAACCCATACTAAGACACATAAACTTCCAGTTAAGCCCTACCCATAATCGGGTATTGTGGGGGTACTTGATAATTGGAAAGGTATCGCATTCAAACCAACATCATTGTTTTATCAAAAATCACCATCTTCTCTTGTTCATAACCACCTTCAAAAATCATTCAATGGAATGCATCATCATTCCAAGGTTTCAAATTCATTTTAAAAATTCACATTGTTCCCATCTAGAGTAGTCAAGTTTTAATTCATTAGCACTAGCTCTAATCCATGAGGGGTGCTATCTTGCCTTGCTTGATGGAAACTACTCCACTACTCTAGTAACCAACTTGTACTTTGACCAAAGTTAACTATAAAAGTAACTTATTGAGAAAACAAGTAAAAGCTTGTAAAGTAAAAACTTGGGATAGGCTTATGTAAGAAAAGGTAAGAGTCATGGTGCCTTGCCCCAAGGGGCTTTGCACTTTGCAAGAATATTAGCTTGCCTTGGTAGTTCTCAAGCTGTTCCTCCTCCTCCTCTTGGTAGTATCCTTCTTCTTCGGCGTACTCTCCGGTGCTACCGTCTAAATTTGAATACGAGTATAATTACTCACTAATTCAATGGCTATTCCATACATCACATATAATCACACAACTACTCTATGCACACAAATAAATTAACTAGAGTGCATGGGTTGTGGGGTTTAAAAGGAATTCACTTCTTTGTATTTTATATGTAAATGATAGTTTCCATAGGGTTCTTGAGAAATAAATTCCTCTCATTGAAATCTTCTTAAGATTTAATTTCTCAAACAATTATACATGGAATGGGTATTGACCTAGGTCAACCATTCATCATCATTATTTGAGAAAATGATTTAAATGAGGTAGGTCACCTCATACCATTTAAATACTACTACACATGATTTAAATCTCAAGCCATTCATATAAGAGAGTTTGGACCAGAGATACAAACATCCCATGAATGCATGTGAGACAAGTTTAAATGAAGTATAAGACTTCACACAATTTACTTTAATAGTTTTGGACAATATCAACTAGTTAAACTAGTCAAATTATCCATTCATTTAACTATGGCATGATCATGCAAAGTTACCACACCATTTTATTGCATAAACAATTAGTGTAAGTCAAATGTGAGCTATTAGAGTTGGAATTAACTTAATATCTATTTTGGTTGATTTTTAAGAATTATTTGAATAGGGAAAAGTCCCTGTCTTGTTATTTTTATCATAATTATTCTACAAAGAATCTGACCATGGGGCCAGTGGTATTTTGTAGAGAATTTCAGTGGCTTTCTAACAACATAAAATTCACTAAATTTGGTTTAGCCAATTTGAAATTATTGAATTTCAAAGTTTGTGCTGTGAGGAAATTGTTTGGGAATTATTTGAATTGAGTTTGAATTAAAAGGCCGGCGGGAAAGCTAGGTGGGCTCAAAGATTTGAAAACGGCCCAAGGCCAGCCCAGCCACGGTCCAGTGCCGCGCGGGCTGCTGACAGGGTGGGGGCCACCCGTCAGTCTCTCTTAAAACCCGAATCGGTATGAATCAGTGTGGGACGTAGGATTAGAAAGGGATCCAACGGCCTAGGTTCATCGTCTCGCCGGCGAGAGAGGGTTCACTGGCACGGCGGCGCTAGGGGTTCGGAGGGCTAACCGGTGTTCCAGCGAGGGATGGCAGTATGCTCGATGAAGTGGTGGACGACGGCGAGGCTCCAGGTACTGGCGGCGGAGCTCGAGGTGGTCTGGTTCGCCGTCGATCTCTGCAGGGCTTCCGCGGCGGCGATCTTGCAATTGGCCCTTCTCCGGCGTGAATCAGATGAATGGTGGGGTGGTGGAGTGGTTGTGAGAGGTGGGGAGTGAGCTGGTGTGGTTGGATCGACGAAGGGAGAGCTCTATTTATAGCAACGCGAGTGTGCTGCGGGGCAGAGAAGAAGTCGACACGCGCGCGGCGTCTCCGGCGAGCCGTCGAGCTAGGCGGCGATGCTCGTCGGGTTCTCCTCGTCCAGGCGAAGCTAGAGGTGGTGTTGGCACGGTCGGGCGGCGTGGTATGGCGTGGGATTGTGTCCGTGTCTGCCGCGCCCGTGGCGGGCCAGGGTTGGCTTCTCCGGCGACGGCGGGTGCGGGTCGTGGTCGAGGGCGTGTCCAACTGCGTCGCGGTGTCACGGTGAGGCTCAAGGTGCTCGCAGGGGGTCCAGGGCGTGTGTGTAGCGGCGGCACTGCGCGTGGCCAGTGCGCGTCCATGGCGCGCATGGTCGCGATGCGAGCGGCATACTGGCGGTTTTGGGCGCGTGTCCTCCGGTGAGCTACGGCGTCTACCTCGACAATGGCCGGTGCTAGGTGGTGTAGGGGATGCGGTGGCACACGGTGGCGAGGGGGTCAGGGCAGGGGTGCAAGGATGAGAGGGGGAGAAGAACATGGCCGGCATGGGCCGGCATGGCCATGTCTTGCTTGTTCTCTCTCTCTCCCTAGGGTTTCTATGCTGGTGTTAGTGAGAGAGGGAACCAGGGGACCAATTGGTGTAGGTTGGGGTAGGTTAGTTAGAGTAGAATCACTATTTGCAATAGTTGCAAATAGTGCCCAATTTTGGAATTCACAAAATTGTCCAAATTTGAAATAATTCAAATGGTGAATGTTTTTGAAAAGTGAGTGTTGGTATAAGTTGTAAATGACCAGAGGTGATTTGAGGTGGTGGTGGAAAATTTGAATTCAAGAATTGGCCCAAAATGGCTAAGTGATGAATGTTGAATATGATAAAAAGTTAAGACTTTGGATGAGCATAGCTAATGATCCAAGATGAATTTGGCAGGGTGTTCTTCATCAAAGTTGTTCATCTTGATGTCCTCTTGGATGAAATGCAAAGAGTTGAGAAAGTTTAGTTTGAAAATATTGAATTGCAAGGGCTCAAAGTAGTGATCATGCTATAAATTTCAGTTTTTACCAATATCATATGTGAGCTAGATTGGTGTTTGAAATTCATTTGAATTGTGAACCTTTGATTCCAAAAGTTGTAATAAGTGTTTAATAACATTATTCAACTAATGGTGAAGACCAAATAGGTCTAGGGTCAAAATTTATAAAAATGCCATAGGGCATATGTGAGGGTTTTGTGACTTTCTAATTTTTATTTATTTTATTTTTCTTTGCTTCACTTTGACAAGGGTGAGGTTTATTTGGTGCTAGATTGAGTTGGATGAAAGGTTCAAACCATTTTGAGGCAATAGAAGTGGCTAGGTCGGGATTGGATAATTTGGCTAAGTGCCACATATGCCTCTATGCATATGTTGGATTTTCTTTTGTTTCTTACTTGAAAAGGGTTGGTAAGTGCTTTGTTAAGTGTGTGGAGGTATTTCAATTCATCTATTCAAAGTAGACAAAGCAAAGCTCATCATTTCTAAAAAGTAGCCATAGGCTTGCATATGCCTTTTTCTTAAATAAGATCTTTTCTTTTTATTTTATTTTTCAAAGATTGATGACAAGAGGGATGAGGTTTAGGGTTTAGTAAGTTTTGCAATGGTTCACCACCATTTATCAAAGTAAGAAAGGTAGAGTTTAAAATTTTACTCATTAGGGCCACATGCCCACATATGTCTTTTTCTTCTATTTTGGGTTTCTCAAAATAGATCTAAAAGATTTTGAGAAGGTTAGGGTTTAGGGTTTTTCTTATTTGATTTCTTTCTCCTCTATTTTATTGGGTTTGTGATCTTCACTTGATCACTTTAAAGTTTTTAGGGTTTATCACATAAGCATAACTACACTCATCATGGCAAAAACACAAGTAAAAGGTATGAGCACTAAACATAGCACTCTATGTAAGAAAAGTTTTTGTTGGTTCACATTTTTGGAAAAAGGAAATTCATTTTCTCTTTGTTTTGAAATTTGGGGTGTTACATTTACTCATGTCATTACCATTGTTTTGATCGCTGCATTCATTACATATGTTTACAAATAGTATGATCAAGGTTATGATGGCATTTCACTTCAGAAATTATCTTTGTTATCGTTTTACCTGCTCGGGACGAGCAAAACTAAGCTTGGGGATGCTTGATACGTCTCCGACGTATCGATAATTTCTTATGTTCTATGCCATATTATTGATGATACCTACATGTTTTATGCACACTTTATGTCATATTCGTGCATTTTCCGGAACTAACCTATTAACAAGATGCCGAAGTGCCGATTCTTTGTTTTACGCTGTTTTTGGTTTCGAAATCCTAGTAACGAAATATTTTCGGAATTGGACGAAACGAAGACCCAGGGGCCTATTTTGCCACGAACCTTCCGGAAGACCGAAGAGCATACGAAGTGGGGCCACGAGGTGGCGACACCACAAGGCGGCGCGGCCAAGGGGGCCCGCGCCGCCCTATGGTGTGGGCCCCTCGTCGGCCCCCGACTACGCCCTTCCGCCTACTTAAAGCCTCCGTCGCGAAACCCCTGATGCGAAAAACCACGATACGGAAAACCTTACTGAGACGCCGCCGCCGCCGATCCCACCTTGGGGGATTCTGGAGATCTCCTCCGGCACCCTGCCGGAGAGGGGATTCATCTCCCGGAGGACTCTACACCGCCATGGTCGCCTCCGGAGTGATGAGTGAGTAGTTCACCCGTGGACTATGGGTCCATAGCAGTAGCTAGATGGTTGTCTTCTCCTCATTGTGCTTCATTGTTGGATCTTGTGAGCTGCCTAACATGATCAAGATCATCTATCTGTAATACTCTATGTTGTGTTTGTCGGGATCCGATGGATAGAGAATACCATGTTATGTTAATTATCAAGTTATTACATATGTGTTGTTTATGATCTTGCATGCTCTCCGTTACTAGTAGAGGCTCTGGCCAAGTTTTTGCTCTTAACTCCAAGAGGGAGTATTTATGCTCGATAGTGGGTTCATGCCTGCATTGACACCAGGACGATGACGAGAAAGTTCTAAGGTTGTGTTGTGCTTGTTGCCACTAGGGATAAAACATTGGCGCTATGTCTAAGGATGTAGTTGTTGATTACATTACGCACCATACTTAATGCAATTGTCCGTTGCTTTGCAACTTAATACTTGGAAGGGGTTCGGACGATAACCTAAAGGTGGACTTTTTAGGCATAGATGCGGTTGGATGGCGGTCTATGTACTTTGTCGTAATGCCCAATTAAATCTCACTATACTTATCATGACATGTATGTGCATTGTTATGCCCTCTCTATTTGTCAATTGCCCGACTGTAATTTGTTCACCCAACATGCTTTTATCTTATGGGAGAGACACCTCTAGTGAACTGTGGACCCCGGTCCATTCTTTAATACTGAAATACAAATCTGTTGCAATACTTGTTTTACTGTTTTCTCCGCAAACAATCATCTTACACACAATACGGTTAATCCTTTGTTACAGCAAGCCGGTGAGATTGACAACCTCATCTGTTTCGTTGGGGCAAAGTACTTTGGTTGTGTTGTGCGGGTTCCACGTTGGCGCCGGAATCCCTGGTGTTGCGCCGCACTACATCCCGCCGCCATCAACCTTCAACGTGCTTCTTGGCTCCTCCTGGTTCGATAAACCTTGGTTTCTTTCTGAGGGAAAACTTGCTGCTGTGCGCATCATACCTTCCTCTTGGGGTTGCCCAACGAACGTGTGAAATACACGCCATCAGGCACCGAGCGCTCTGGCACTGTGGCAGTACGTGCAGTTGTGGGGCCGGCTCAGGGATGCCCAACTTTCGGCGGATCAGGATAGGATGGTCTGGCGTTGGACGATGGATGGCCAGTACTCTTCCGGATCTTGCTATGACGCCCTTTTTCAAGGGGCGATCATCGCAGGCTTCTGGAAGCCGAACTGGAAATCCTGAGGGCTGCCAAGAGTGAAGTTCTTCTTATGGATGGCATGTCTTGACAGGTGTTGGATGGGTGAGAGGCTGGCTAGGCGGGGGTTACCGCATACCCCCAGCTGCCCGCTCTGCGACCAATCCACCGATACCATGAGTCACATGCTTACAGGTTGCTCGTTCTCCAGGATGGTTTGGTTCGAGGTCCTGTGGTGGTCGCTGGTGGTGCGAACTGCCCCTCTCCGGTTGCGCAAGGGAACTTCGTCGGTTATCATGCTTACGGCATGGTGGATATGGAAACACCAAAACGCAGCGGTCTTCGACAACGCACGGCCTTCGGTGACGTCCCTATTCAACGACATCGTGGCAGAGGCGCGGCAATGGGCGGACGCGGGGGGGGGGGCGAGGTGTGCGCCTTTTGCTCCCCTAGACTAGTTTTTTTTCTTTTTCTTGGGTCGAGTTGTACCGAGTGGTGTTCTTCCGTCCTCGGACTTGTATATATAACCTTTTTCATATATCAATGCATTGAATCGCAAGGCTTTTGCGTTTTCGCGAAAAAATCTTTATACATCTGTTCCACACAATGATCCCAAATTCGAAATACTGACAGGTTAGAAAGTGCCCTATGCAACACGTAGCGGTCTTCGACAACGCACGGCCTTCCGTGACGTCCATATTCAACGACAGCGTGGCAGAGGCGCGGCAATGGGCGAACGCGGGGGGGGGGGGGGCGAGGTGTGCGCCTTTTGCTCCCCTAGACTAGTTTTTTCTTTTTCTTGGGTCGAGTTGTACGGCGTGGTGTTCGTCCGTCCTCGAACTTGTACATATAATCTTCTTTATCTATCAATGCATCGAATCGCAAGTCTTTTGCGTTTTCGCGAAAACATCTGTTCCACTCAATAATCCCAAATTCGAAATACTGACAGGTCAGAAAGTGTCATATGCAACATGGATTTTAGTGAACTTATTGTGATGCTTTCCAAGGCTTGATTGAAGCTATGCTTCAAAAGCAGTGGTGCAAGCCAACTTCCGTCGCTTCAGTTATGGACAGAAAGAAGGAATGTGCCTGCCTGCCTGTAACAAACTTACACAGGCGAGGGAATGTTCTGTCCGAACAGGCAAAATATTAGACATACATGCATACCCTGTCGTCCTGAAGCTATGCACAGGATTTTCTTCTTCTTCTTCACAAAGTCTGGTACCACACTAGCTTGGCTACCTTGTCATGCATATACTGTTGCCCATAACCCTGGACCTCTCTAGGCATCTAAAGTGTAGAGTTCCAGATCCTCTGGAATCCACGTCTCACCTAACACTCTAACAGAGTAGATAGGGCTCATCACATGAGAAATCATTCGAATGAGACCACTTCATCGATTTCATCATAAACAAGAACAAACCGCATCACCCGTCAATTTGTCCATGCTGAAACATGCTGTTTATCGCAAGAAAATTGACACGAGCGAAGGATTGATGATGGAAACATTCATGTCTCTCCTACAAGCTCTTTCAATTAATTGGAAGATTCTGCACCGTTCACTACCAGCTTAGATGGAACGCCAACCAGCCGGATCCCCCCAACAGCAAAATCTGTTACTATAACGATGGGCGCAGGATTACAGAAACCTGCATGGACAGCAAATCTATTTTCCTGAATTCTGATGAGTGTGTTACCATTGTATTCGTGCAAAACAGCAGAAGTATCGTGTATGATTCGTCTTACCTCCTTTCGCACTATGGAGTTCGCCTTGTATAATCCAAAGCAGTGGAGGATCAGTCTAACAGCACTATAGTCAGAACTCAGAAGTGACAATCAGAGCATTGAGTTACTTGCAATCATTTGCTCATGGCTGCTTGCACTGATATATCATGCATTGAATGTACTAACTACTAGTCAGTATTATTTTCTCTGATTCTCATCTCTAGCTACGTTTGAGCAACGATTGATGGTAGCATCAACTCATAACAAAATTGGAATAATCATCATGTATACCACTCTTCAAATCACACAGGTGCAACATGATCTTTACAAGGCCTCAGCCCAAGTTTGATTGTTTTCAGAGAAAATCAGTCAGCCTCGGCCTACCTATGTTTGGTTGTTTTCAAAGAGGAACAGTCAGCCACAGCCGTACACTCTATATGAATCCTATATAGAAAAACTTCAAATGATGAAAACCCAGCATGCTTTTGGAATTTATTGTTGAAGGTAGGCTTGATCATGCTAGTCAACTCGGCGCTAGCAACTCGACATTTTACAAGTGCCCTACAGGCCGATGCACCGTACTTTCAGAGCCAAGATAAAACAAGGAGGCATCAAACTTAAATTGAAAAGGCTAACTGACTGAACTTGAGATTAAAGAAACAATAGTTTCTACCTGTAAGCATGATGATCTTACTCTCTGTACAAAAATCTGAGCACACGCACATGGAACTAAAATCTCGGGTGATCAGGGGCGCCCCGGGCTTCTTGAGGCGTCTGCATTGACGTCGCGTTCGCGGCTTGTCCAGTCGGCGTTCCACGTGTGCACAAGCCTATATTGCGAGGAAGAGCGAGCACTCGCTCAACGTGCATCCCGCGAGGTACAATATTTTCTTTCCTCTGCAGTTTTCTTTGGAGTTTCTTCCTTCCTTTTTTTCACTTCTATTTTGGCTTCTATTTCTTTATATTATTTTATTTTCAATACATATTTCTTAACTTTTATCGTATGTGAAAATATGGAATTAGTGAAATAAATAGCGGAAACTCCATTCGGAGGGGAAGCGACATGGAGGACATTAAAAAAATCAAAATGACATTTAAAAAATTCAAAAAAATAATCTGAAAACAGATATAGGTGTAGTCAGTGATTGATACAACAAATGGGCAAAATATCAATGGAAAATACCTTGTATTTTGTGCTACATAAAAATGAAAAATCTGACAAAATTTGGAGGTTTTGCACTGTTCACTACCTCATATCTGCAATGTTGTTAATTAACCGGTGTATCTCTACCACAACCACAAGTGGACTGACTTCAAAGGTGGGTGTGTATTTTATCCTCCCGGTCTGCATTTGGAGCGCAGTCCATGGCCGCTTCGATGACCAACATAAATGAGGGCTCCTCCCTGTTGCAATCGACATTTGGGACAGTGATTATTTCGATGGTTGATTTTTGTATCGACCCTCGTGGATCCGTGAGTTGTAAACTTTGATTATTTCATTGTTTAATAAAAACTTGTGTGCATCAACCGATGCAGAGGCCGGGTACACCCCATTTCGGAAAAAAAAAAAATCTGCACCACAACAATCATGCCTAGACAACAGACAACCGAACAGCTTCGACGACGATCCATCCATCGGTTTCCAGTGACAGCTAGCTCAAATTAGCTAGCATGCAATATCCATCAATCAGTACGCCCATCGAGCCCCACAGCCCGGACAACAAATCGACTTCTCCAAGGGCGTTTGGTAGCCTGGGCGTCCCTTGGCTCGCATCGGCCAGCATTTTTTCGGCCGTTTGGTTCCCTAGGCGCACTCACGTTCTTGCATAGCACGGGTTTTAAAGCACCCCTGGAACATGCTCCGGAGGAATGCCCGGTTTGACAGTTTCCCCAGGGCCAGGCCCTAGCGAGACAAAAATCGACAACGCCCTTCGCGCGGGAGCTCCGCCTCGGCATGGCGGGAGAAGCCAAAATCCCAGCGGCGTAGCGCGGCAAAGGTAGGGGTAACCTCCCTCTTCGGTTACCCTCTCCCTTAGCCCCCTCCCAAATTTTCCCTTCCCCCAAATTTCGCACCGACGGTGGCGGCGGCGATCCAGATCTGGCAGCACGCATCTCCCTCTGGTCTCTAGCGCCGGACCAGGGTCCTCTTCTCCAGCCGCGGCGGAGCCTGCGCACATCTACGGTGGCTTTCGGCCGTGTCCATCGTCCACCATGACGGAGATAAGGGAAAACTCCTCTGCTCTACTGTAGTGTTCGATTCATGTTCGCAGAACTGGTTGGGTTCGATAAGACCGTTTGTAATGCATAGATCTTGTTTGAGTAGACCGACCAGCTCCAGCTTGTGCATCACGCCGCAACACTCATCATTTGCGTACAAGCCTGGATCCTGATGGTGCACAAGAGAGCAGTTAGGCATGCTGCTTATCCTCGTGTGACTTACGGACCTATGTTACAACGAGATCAGGAGAGGATTGCCAACCTAAACAACATCTACAACTGCAACGACGTAGAGGCCATCCAGATGCTACGGATGAGAAGAGCCCCTTTCTATGCACTTGTGAAAACGTTCGGGAAAGAGGACTGCCGACCGATAGCATCCACACGTCCGTCGAAGAACAAGTCGCAATGTTTCTTCATGTCGTCGGTCATAACCGAGAGGTTCGAGTCATCCATAACACATTCGGGCGATCCACGGAGACTATCTCTCGGTACTTCCAGCCTGTGTTGTACGCAATTGGGGAGCTCGGAGGTGAAATGATCAAGCCGACATCAATGAACACACCAACCAAGATCAATAACAACTACGAGTGGTTCCCCTATTTCAAGGTGAGTACAATATCATGTTCCTTTTACCTATCAGACGTGTGCTACTGTTAGAAACATGATTGTGTGCTAATCTTTTTACATGATTGCATTGAGGCTATTGAAGGTAAGTGGACTGACTTCAAAGGTGGGTGTGTATTTTATCCTCCCGGTCTGCATTTGGAGGGCAGTCCATGGCCGCTTCGATGACCAACATAAATGAGGGCTCCTCCCTGTTGCAATCGACATTTGGGACAGTGATTATTTCGATGGTTGATTTTTGTATCGACCCTCGTGGATCCTTGAGTTGTAAACTTTGATTATTTCGTTGTTTAATAAAAAGTTGTGTGCATCAACTGATGCAGAGGCCGGGTACACCCCATTTCGGAAAAAAAAACTGCACCACAACAATCATGCCTAGACAACAGACAACCGAACAGCTTCGACGATGATCCATCCATCGGTTTCCGGTGACAGCTAGCTCAAATTAGCTAGCATGCAATATCCATCAGTCGGTACGCCTATCGAGCCCCACAGCCCGGACAACAAATCGACTTCTCCAAGGACGTTTGGTAGCCTGGGCGTCCCTTGGCTCGCATCGGCCAGCATTTTTTCGGCCGTTTGGTTCCCTAGGCGCACTCACGTTCTTGCATAGCACGGGTTTTAAAGCACCCCTGGAACATGCTCCGGAGGAATGCCCGGTTTGATAATTTCCCCAGGGCCAGGCCCTAGCGAGACAAAAATCGACAACACCCTTCGCGCGGGAGCTCTGCCTCGGCATGGCGGGAGAAGCCAAAATCCCAGCGGCGTAGCGCGGCAAAGGTAGGGGTAACCTCCCTCTTCGGTTACCCTCTCCATTAGCCCCCTCCCAAATTTTCCCTTCCCCCAAATTTCGCACCGACGGCGGCGGCGGCGATCCAGATCTGGCAGCGCGCATCTCCCTCTGGTCTCTAGCGCCGGACCAGGGTCCTCTTCTCCAGCCGTGGCGGAGCTTGCGCACATCTACGGCGGCTTTCGGCCGTGTCCATCGTCCACCATGACGGAGATAAGGGAAAACTCCTCTGCTCTACTGTAGTGTTCGATTCATGTTCGTAGAACTGGTTGGGTTCGATAAGACCGTTTGTAATGCATAGATCTTGTTTGAGTAGACCGACCAGCTCCAGCTTGTGCATCACGCCGCAACACTCATCATTTGCGTACAAGCCTGGATCCTGATGGTGCACAAGAGAGCAGTTAGGCATGCTGCTTATCCTCGTGTGACTTACGGACCTATGTTACAACGAGATCGGAGAGGATTGCCAACCTAAACAACATCTACAACTGCAACGACGTAGAGGCCATCCAGATGCTACGGATGAGAAGAGCCCCTTTCTATGCACTTGTGAAAACGTTCAGGGAAAGAGGACTACTGACTGATAGCATCCACACGTCTGTCGAAGAACAAGTCGCAATGTTTCTTCATGTCGTCGGTCATAACCAGAGGTTCAGAGTCATCCATAACACATTCAGGCGATCCACGGAGACTATCTCTCGGTACTTCCAGCCTGTGTTGTACGCAATTGGGGAGCTCAGAGGTGAAATGATCAAGCCAGCATCAATGAACACACCAACCAAGATCAATAACAGCTACAGGTGGTTCCCCTATTTCAAGGTGAGTACAATATCATGTTCCTTTTACCTATCAGACATGTGCTACTGTTAGAAACATGATTGTGTGCTAATCTTTTTACATGATTGCATTGAGGTTATTGATGGTACTCATGTCACTGCAAAGGTAACGAGATCAATGTCTGCAGCATTCTGCGGGAGAAAGCACTACACCAGCCAGAATGTTCTAGCAGTTGTGGATTTCGATATGAGGTTCACCTACGTGCTTGCTGGGTGGGAGGGTTCAGCTCATGATGCGAGCATCCTGGCCGACAGCTTGTCAAGGCCTGATGGGTTGCAAATCCACGACGGTAAGTTCTACCTTGGAGATCCCGGATATGCATGCCGACCTGGAATTCTACCTCCCTTCAGGAAAACAAGGTACCACCTCAATGAGTTCTCTGCGAAGCACCGACCTCTGAATGCGAGAGAGTTGTTCAATCTCAGACACTCAAGCCTTAGAGTCGCCATTGAGAGGGCCTTTGCTGCATTGAAGAACAGGTTCAAGGTCCTTGACCAGAAACCGTTCCACACGATTGACACTCAGGTAAAGCTGGTTCTTGCTTGCTGCATTCTTCACAACTGGACTCTAGGTTGGGGCGAGGATGAGTTCTTCGAAGAGGTTGTCAGTTTTGATGAAGTAGAGACCGTCCATGGCGTGGAAGCAGGCGATAATGATGCCTGGAAGGTGAAGAGACAAGAGTGGACACATGCAATGTGGGAGCAACGCCAGAAGGGATCATCGTGTTATGAACTACCATTCGTAGTAGTTAGTGATGATTTCGTGAACTGATTGCAACTATCATGAACTGTGATTTATGTGTGATGGGTAAGGCTACCCGTCGTAGAGAAGAGGTAACCGTAGACATGCCTAGATGGTACCAAACAGGCCTAATATATCTCCATCGAGATTTGGGCTTGGCTGCAGGCAAACAAACAAAAAATCCTTTTTGGCCCAGCCATGCAGTCCGACCTACCAAACAACATGCCAATTTCGATTTGTAGCTCGTTCTGGACGCGCAAGTGTGCTTACATGGCTACGCCAGTGAGCCACGAATCAGGCCCAGACAATCAAACGCGCCCCAAGCTGTTCACGCTCGATCGATCAGAACACACATATGTGGCCATGGTTGCAGATCGCTGTTCAACTCTGAAACATGTACGTAGAAGGTTGGCGGGATAAGCATTGCGTCATGGAGCAGCATCAGTCGTCAGGCGACAAGGTTTCGCAAGTTGCGATTCATTTGCAGAATGAAATATTTATGCTGTGGAGTTGCACGAAGAAGACAAGAGGCCCGTCCCATGCGGGGACAGTCGGAGCCTGTAGCCGGACAGGAACGAAGCCTGGTGCCATGGTGCGTGTTCTCCACGACGGAGGCACATCCACTAGGTTTATCTATATGATTGATGCCTGAATTTGGTTGGATATATGAAGATAATAATAATGGAACCTCAAACAGGCATGGGTGTCTCGTCTTCTTCTTTTGAGGCGCTAGAACAATTATGATGAGGGCAGGAGTGGCACACAATGATGTTTAAGTATTCAGCGAGGACATATACAATCTTGATCGCAAGAAGCACACAAATTAGAGACGTAAGTTATGCTTCATGTCCTCACAAGTGCGCATCAGCGAGTGGACACTAACATTGTTGGCCAATTGAGAACAGCTACCACTATAATATGCTGGATTCAGAGCACATGCTTAACGAAAAGAAGTAATCGAATGATCACCTGGTATTTAAACATTTTTGGTAACACATAGGAGCTCATTTTGTAGGGAGGCTTTAAGATGCTTACATGTCATGCATGATATGATCTCTTTTTCGTCATGTCGTCGACAATTATGCTAGTAATATATGAGAAAGAAAAGAGTGTGCCACCAAAATCTGACAATACGCGCAGCAAAACCTCACACTTTCAGACAACAAAAGGTGCCAACGAAATGGGTTGGCATGGTGCGTCATCTGCCGGAGGATCAAAGGAGAGCGACGTGAGTGGATTTTTCACACATGTACCATTACTCGATTAGTGCTAACTGCAACTGTCAAATAGTATTTTTTTTTCTCTCGGGTTACCCGCCAACTCGATCCATATGTGAATTGTTCTTAAACCTCTGAATCTGTGGGCGTAGGCTGGACCCGGTGTACATCTACATAGAGACAGTAGCTCGGGATATGTTCAACTATTATGGGTGATGGTCTAGCAATAAAATTTGTGTTGTATAAGCGTGACATGTATTTTCTATTTATTTTGTTGAGATTTGTATCCATATTTTTTCCTATGTAGACTTTGGATACTTCGTAATAATAATGGATATGTGCATCAGTTAATGTAGAGACGGAGATGTTCCCATATGTGATTAAAAATGATGGAACAGGATGATTCAAAGATAAACTAAAATGTAATTGTGCTCCTCATGGATGAACATGGCATGTAGGTACACTTTAGTTCACACACTTGCGTAAACTGGCGAATTGATCCATCTACTTCACTTTTAGGTTGTGTTTGGTCCAAACTGAGTCAACTCGGGCTAATATGTCTACTGTGGTGTGCCAACGTGTCGAGTTCACACACGTGTGCCAACTCATGCATCTCATTTAGAACTATAAGTATAAAATACCATCAACTACTGTAGGATTCATGAAAACATTGGTTCCCTCTCCGATTGCAATTGTAGCACACTAAATTATCTTATTTAAAACTCTAGCCCCAATTCCCCTTCTTGGAGCGAATTCATGCACAACTCGCTTGTTACATATGTTTCCTTTTACAATATTATACTCCCTCCATTTCTAGATATAAGGTGTGTAGTTTTTGGTACGAAAATTAAAGAATGCACATCGAGGAAAAATTACACAAAGTTTAGGTGGGATTACTCGTAAACAATTGACATGAGAAAATAGAGGAGTTTGCACAAGATAATTAAGAAAACGTAATCAAAACCTTAAAAAGTTTGTCCAGGCAAGTGATGCAACCAAAACACCTTATATTGTTGAATCTTTCTAAAAAAAACTATACACCTTATATCTAGAAATAGAGAGAGTATTGTGTACAACTAATGTCGACAATCCTATTTGACAAACTTTTATTTGGATAGTGCAAGAGTTATACTTTGCATAGCCTCTTCAAGATACTAGAATACACACACAACCATAATTTCTTAGGTTTAGACGTAATTTGTTCAGAAATTCTCCCAAACTAAAATTTGAAACATAATTTAATTTTCATGATGAAATAGAATTATGTTTAGCTTATTTATAATTATAAGATATACTTGCATTTCATAATTGTGAACTTCAAGATTTATCTTACATACGTTTAAAATTGAAAAGATACAAGTTGAGATTGTACGATAAAAGTTTATCAGGCGGGATCTATATCCTGAAAGTTGTATCAAGATAAAATATTTGCTATAAATATACAATAACCCTATAGTTCACCCTACCTTCGAATAGTCTTACCAAGGATGGCGTGCAAATTCACTAGTCTCGATCCTCCTCCACCTTAGAGACCACTACAAGTAGATGGAGTGCTAATATCAATAGTTCTTCGAATATATTAACAAGGTGGTGCCACTCGGTTGCACCGGTGTGGCCAAGAAGATATTCTGGGGCTCATACACGAACATGAGAGAGCATAAAAATGTTGTTCAATAGTGACATTCAGGGTGGGCTCTACTTTGAGGCTTGAGATCCATAAAGCTAAATATTTATATAAGGACAAAGAAGTGTAGAAATCACTTCGCTGCCATTGGTGAACATATCCGATCGGTGATACACACTCTAACTCGGTCTCAAAAGACCAGGAAGCATCATGAAGAGCCGATACGAGGAATGAGAAATAGAGGGAGATGTAGGGAAGCAACACAACGTGTTACATAGACATATGATCGCACAAATCAGATAACTAGTATACTTCATGTCTCTCACAGTGCCCAATAGGGAGAGGACACTAAGCTTTGCTGACCAATTAAAATCCACCACGGCAGCATAAAGATGTTTGATAAATAACACATGTCTAAGGAAAAAAAAAGGAGCTGAAAGACCACCTAGCTAGTATTTAACCTTTTTGGTAACATATGGGTGCTCTGCTTTAAGCTCCTTACAAGCAATGCATTATGGTCGTTTTTTTATTGCCGAGTCGATGTTCATGTCAGTTAGTAATATATAAGCAATAAAAGATCATGTCACAGAGATTTGATGATATGCGCAATAAAGGCTCACACTTTTGAGACCCTAAAAGGAGTTACTAAAATGGTATTGCACGATGCATCATCTCCCGGAGGATCGACTGAGAGCGACCTGAATGGATTTTTCGGATCGATCATAACCTCATTAGTGCTAAATGTCTAGGCAATTATTTGCTTGCTTATTGTGCAAGTGTTATACATAAAATATATTTGAGAAAAAGGAAGCCGCAGCAAAAAGGTGGACCATCAACTAAAGTCCCATATGTATTTGGAAGTTAGTAAACTGGGTACACCATACCATCATGGGACCGATCTCTTAGGAAGGTTCAAACAAATGCAACCTTGTGCCCAAGGTCCTGCAAATGTGATGCGTCCATCACGAGGTAGCAACCTAACTATTCCAACAAAATAGATTGACTATCCTTATACATCTGTTCCACACAATGATCACAAATTCGCAATACCGACATGTTAGAAAGTGCCATTTGCAATGTGGATTTTAGTGAGTTCAATGTGAAGCTTTGCAGCAGGCTGATTTGAAGTCATTATGGTTAAAAAGCAGTAGTGCTAGCTAACTTCCATCCGTTTCAGTTGTTGACAGAATTTAAAAAAAAATGCCTGCCTGCAACAAAACATGACAAGCAAAGGCATGTTTTACCTGAAAAAGCAAAAATATCAGACATGCTTGTAACCCTGTCGTCCTGGAAGCCATGCACAAGATTTTTCTTATTCCTCACAAAGTCTGGTACCATGCTAGCTTACTAGCTTAGCTACCTTGGCATGCACTGTTGCCCATAACTCAGGACCTCTCTACACATCTACATTGTAGAGTTCCAGATCCTCTGAAGGCCATTGCTCACCTAAATGAAAGATATGGCGCATCATATGAGAAATCATTCGGTGAGAGCACTTCATGGATTTCATCATAAAGAAGAACCAATCAAGACATACACCCGTCGATCTGTCCATCCTGAAATATGCCGTTTATCACATTGAAATTGAAACGAGCGAAGGATAATGTGGAAACATCCATGTCTCTGCTGTAAATTCTTTCAATTGGAAAATTCTGCACCATTCACTACCAGTTTAGATGGAGCGTCAACGAGTGGTACCACCCCCAACAGCCAAATCTGGTTACTGTAACGGTAGGCTCAGGATTCAGGATTCAGGAAACCGCATGGACATCAAATCTATCCTCCTCAATCCTGATGCGTATTGTTAACATGGCAATCGCGCACAACAGCAGAAGTACCGTGTATGATTCATCTTACTACCTTTCACACTGCAGCGTCTATAGTTAGTATCAGTTTAACAGGACTTGTCAGAAGTGACAATCAGAGCATTAAATCGCCTCACAATCATTTGCAGCTACCTTTGAGAAATGACCTATTCCTATTTTCCCTGATTCTCATCTGCAGCTACCTTTGAGAAATGATTGGTTCCTTTAACTCAGATCGAATTGGAACAATCATACATATCACTCTTCAAGCCGCTAGGGCAAAATGATCTTTACAAGGCCATGGCCCAGGCTCGGTTGTTTTCAGAGACGAACAGTCAGCGTCGGCCTATGTTCCTTTGTTTTCAAAGAGGAACAGTCAGTCTCAACCCTCAGGTATACTGCATGCCAGTCTCAATCCTCGGGTATACTGCATGCATATCCCTAATGTACAAATGACGTCCATTAGCCTTATGCACCCTAAGCATGCAGCAGGTCTAAAAATCACTCTGGAATGTTAACTCTTAGCTCTCGACGTTTTCACTACAGACGGATTCAGTACCTTGTGATAACCAAACACGGAGGCGTCAACTCTCAGTTGAATTAGCCAACTTACTGAACTCGAGAAGTTTCTACCTGTAACTCTGTAAGCTTCGTGATCTTAAATTCTCAATACTATGTGATTCTTCGATTGCAGTGTCCGATCGATGTCCACTCGTGCCTCGTAAGGCCCAATTGTGTCCGCCTGCAAAAGAAATTCAGCACACACACGTCTGCATTAGAACTGCACTCTGCCGTGATCAGACTTCAGAGGCGGCCCAGGGCTTCTCGCCTCCGCCGGCAGGCTTCTTCTCGAGTCTGCATTGTCGTCGCGGCTAGGGAAATTCTATAGGAAGCTCATTACGTCGCTTACGGGAGCAACGCCCACGCGCGGCTAGTAATGGACGGGCCAGGAAAGGAGAGTTCCCTATTCGTTTTTTTTTTGTTCTTCTGTTTCCCTTTTTTTCTTTTCACGTTTTATTTTTCTTTTTAGTTTCTGTTTTATTTTATACTTTATTATTTTCTTTATTTTTCTGTTTCTTTATATTTTTATTTTCTACTTTACTGCTTTATTTTTAAAAAATATATAATTTTTATTGTGTAATGGGTGAACATTTTTTGAACCTCGCAAACAATTATTTGGGAGTTACATGAACATTTTTGGAACCTCACGAACAATTATTTGGAACTACATGAGCATTTGTTGGAACCATGTGAACATTTTGTTGAACCCCACGAACAACTATTTGGAACTACATGAAAAAATTTGGACTTCATCTTTTTGGAAGATTATGAATAACTTATTGGCCCACAAGGACATTTTTTGAACCACGCAAATAAATTATTTGAATGATATGAAGATTTTTTTAGCACCGTTTACTATTTTCTAAAACTTTACAAACATTTTTTGTACTATGAATATTAGTTTACTCAAGTTTCTAAATATATTTCATCCAAATTATTTTCTAATATATAAATTTTTTGATCTGTAAAAAAACTGGCATAGATGTTGGTTGCACCCGATACGGACCAATCTAGAAGGCATTAACATCATGCATAACTGACGATCATTGTATAGAAGTTCCCACGCGTCTGATTTGGCCAACTCTCACGTCGGTGAGCCACTTGGGCTGGCCTTGTTCACTCTCAAGCCGATGGGATTTCACACAGCTATGGTGAGACGATTGGCCTATCGGGGGGCTCGTTGTGCACCCGAAGATGGATCTGAAGAATGCTGCTAGTGCATCCCGGTTTTATCTACACAAGGGCCTCCCTTGGAAAATAATGTATGTTCCGCAATAGTTGCGCCTGCACCTCATTGTTTATGTTATACTTGTGATATTTCAAAAGATGCGAAATAATGCATGGACATAATTATGTTGTATGTTGTGCACCCATAAAATATTGTCTCACAATATGACCATATGTGGAATGTGCAAAAAAGAGAAGACATAAGTGAATAGTATCATTTACTATTCACACGTCATTTGTTATTATTCGTGCACATTGTCGTATTTTGAGGCAGAACTTTATAAGTGAACAAGATGCAACACAAAAAATGTCCATAGTTTATTTCACATTTTATGAAAAAATATGAAGTGCAACATGCGAGATGACTTGCAGCCACAACTAGTAGCAAATTGTTAGTGTATCAAGGCATGCATGGATGCTGATTTTGGTTAACCTCAACGATGAACAAGATCAATTTCGTTGGGGTTTAACACCTTCAGGGAGGGTGGCGGAACCGAAGCTAGCACCTCCCCTTCGCTGCTTCTCCTTATATGTGTGAGAGCCAGCAAAGGCACCACGTTTGGGGTGCTTGAGGAGTTGGCGATAGGTGGAGGAGTTATCGGAATCGGAGACGGGTGAGATCACAGGATCCAGAGCAGGAGCCGAACACATGGAACGAATGACACAAGGACTGCATTGCCCCGACGCTCCTTTCGCACCTGCGCGTCTAGTGTAAGATATGTGGCATGTCACCTAAGCAGCACTACTAGGAATAACATTACCACCGGCACACAGATTTAGGCTATCCCCGGCGCTTTTGTACTCGCCGGCGATAACCTCGCCGGTGGTAATGTGCTACCCCCGGCGTTTTTGTATTCGCCAGTGTTAAAACGATAATACCCCCGGCGCTTTGCCCCGGTCGCCGGCGGTATCAATTTCTAAAAATAAAATAAATAAAAACAGGCCTAGCAGCGCATCTCCTGGCGCCGCCGCGGCCGCCATCCCGCTCGACGACGACGACGTCCATCTCCTGGCGCGGCGCCCTGGTGAGCCCCCGGGGCTGGTGGTGGACGTGGCCTCCGACGAGGTCGGCAGCATCGCGGCGGGGGATGGGGAAGGAGGAGGAGGGCGCGGCCCTGGGCGAGTTGTCCATGCGGAGCACGGAGTCCCCGACCTCGATGTCGTCGATGTGGTGCAGGCGCGGTGCCCTGGTGAGCCCCCGGGGCTGGTGGTGGTCATGGCCTCCGGCGAGGTCGGCAGCATCGCGGCGGGGGATGGGGACGGAGGAGGAGGGCGCGGCGGTGGGCGAGTCGTCCATGCGGAGCATGGAGGCCCCGACCTCGCTGTCGTCGATGTGGCGCAGACGCGGCGCCCTGGTGAGCCCCCGGGGCTGGTGGTGGTGGTGGCCTCCGCTGAGGTCGGCGGCATCGCGGCGGGGCATGGGGAAGGAGGAGGAGGGCGCGGCGGCGGGGGATGGGGAAGGAGGAGGAGGGCGCAGCATTGCGCCGGGGGGATGCGGGAGGAGGAGTGGTGGTGGTTGGCATCGGGAAGGGGATAAGACGGAGGAGTGGTGGTGTGGTGGGCCTCGCGCCACGTGATTCTAATCTATCCCTGGCGAAAAGAAATGTCAGATGCCAGCGCTGATTTTGGCCCAAAATCGCCCACATGTAAATTACCCCCGGCGTTTTCGATTACATTTCGCCGGCGGTAACTGTACTACCCTTAGCGAACCCGTTTCAACTCGCCGGCGGTAACGCGAGGAGGGTCTAACAGGTCTTACCGCCGGCATCTTCAAATCGTACTCGCCGGCGGTAAGGAGTGCGGCTATAAGCCTTTTCCTAGTAGTGCAGGATCTTACTGGTGCATCGCCAGAATTGAAAAGGTTTTGTTGCTTGTTCTTGCTTCGAACGCGGTCTAGTAGGCTCCATTCTCTTCCAAACTAGATCCATATGTTATATTTTCACGAACCTATAAATCCACGGGCCATGAGTACATCTACTTGGAGACAGTAGCCTAGAACATGTTCAACCAATACGGGCGATGGTCTAGAAATAATATTTGTGTTGCATAAGTGCGACATGTATTTTCTGTTTATTTGGTTGATAGTGTATCCATTATTTCCATATTTAAAAATTAGATAAAAACTTGACAATAATTAGGGCTTTATGCATTAATCTATGCAGAGGCTAAAATTTTCCCATTTACGATTCAAAAAGATAGAAGAAGGTGATTCAACAATAAAACAAGATGTAATTGCACTACTGACAGCTGAACATGAAATGTACCAACACTTCAATTCACGAATGGGACCAAACAGACTGAATCCTCTCAAGAAAAAGAAAAAGACGAAGCACGACTGGAGCACGTAACGGCTGCTGCTTCATCACGAACTCAACTAGTGTGAAACAGCTGGGATGATACAATTTTGTTACGTGAAAATTAGCGTTGTCGTAGATAAGGCCAAAGAGGCCCTTGTTTTCCCAAGATCCTCCACGCGGGGGGGGGGGGGGTGCAGGGTCCGCCTCTTCCCCTAGCTCCACCATCGACCCTACCTACAAAATTTAGCGCATTTTTGAATTCTAAACATGACTTGACAAGTAAAATAAAACTACCACAGTGAGGCCCTTTTGGAGGACAAATCGAGGAAGGAGTAAGACCACTTCGGAATTCACATAAGTCCACCCGTTAGACAATCGCCATGTGATTAGCCAGCTGAGGCCTGGATGTTATGAGGTAAAAAGATTAATTTGAGTGTTGACTCTAGATGGCTAACTAGTATTTATTGTTTAGGATAATTCACCCATGGGCTAAAAACATGCCGACACCAGGTAATATTTCCAACTTGTCTAAAAGTTAAATTTTACTTTTGTGTATCGTGTTCTACTCATTTTTATAAATCTAGGGCTATCGTATTTGCTACGATTGGACGTTATTTATTTTTCTACTTCCTCCGATCCATATTAATTGAATCAAATTTATATAGATTCGTATATAGCTAATTAAGTTTATTACACTACATGCATAGTATCTAGATAAAATGGAGCCAATTAACTTGGGTCAGAGGGAGTATTATTTTAAAATTTTAAACAATTTGTACGTTACATTTTTAATAACTTTAGTTGCCTACTAGTATGATTTTCTATGTTTTCAAAACCTTAAAATCAAAATAGATTTTGTTTAAAATACTTTGAAACCAAAAGCTTATGAAAACTCAATTTTGGGAAAATACTTTTAAATAACTTCTGAAAGTTTTATTTCCTTGTGAAATTTCATTCAAGCCCAAACAACAAACTTCTTAATTCAATTTATTTTACATTCCAATTAGATTCATATTCAAAATAATTTTCTTTCTTAAAATACATAAAAGGCTAATACAAGTGTAATTTTTTGTGCCGCTGAAATCTTCAAAACAAGATTCATATCAATAGTTCTCCACACAAAAAATTACACTTTCTTTGATTGGGTAGTGCATTGTCTTCGCTTGGGCAGTGCAGTGCCCGTGTATTTATTTATTTATTGCGAAAATGCAGTGCCTGAGTAGTGCTCTGCCTTTTGTTGACAGTGAGCCGCAGTTGGTTCGGCAATGCACTTTCTTTTAATTTTATTGTGCACCATTTTTTTTAGGGTAATGTGGTGTTGCCACCGGGTGGCTATACCACCCCTCTGCCTATCGTTCGATCGATCATCACGATTCGGGATCACCTTCCTCCCGCTTTTCTTAATTAACTTAGCTTCTGCAAATTATCTGGCGCACTGACCATCATGGAAGGCAGTAGGCATGCATCATGCATGTGTCCTGGAACGACAATCATTGAGAGAGGAGAGAGACAATAAATGCATGCATGCTCCTTGTGCATGTCAAGAGTTAAGTGCCCATGGTATATATGCTCGGGTCCAAGCTTTCATCTCTCTTAAACTCACGCATGCATGCATCTTTTTCTTGAGTTACCCATAGCCGTAATTGTTTTGGCACTAGAAGAAGGCTATAGCTGTGATTAGCACGACCAAGCAACGTAGCCACAGCCGCGACGAGAGCCACTACCACCGCGCTCCGCCGCGCCGCTGTGGCATCGGGGATCCCCCCCCCCCCCGCAGGCGCCCAGGCCTCCTCGTGGTGCGCGCGGCCAGGGGCAGATTCAAGCGGGCCAAGCCCCACGTTGCCGCCGGCGCTCACTGGCGCTGCGCAGATGGACGGCTCCGGCGCCGACGGGCCCATGCCATAGACCAACGAGCACATCGTGCCGGCATACGCGCATGCGGCCGCCCGCACCTGTTCTTCCCGGCGTGCTCCAGCTGCAGGGACGCCACAACAGCGTGTGCAGCGGCCGCGCCGAACGCCTCCTCGTCCCTCCGCGACGTCGCCCGGGAAGTCCTCCGCAACTGCATCCGCCAGAGCTCAGCCCGCCTGCCGTAGCACCTACGCATGGTGAACGACCAACGCGAGAGGCGCCGCCGCGGGGAATCCTTCCCAGCGATTTCTCATTCCTATTCTTATGTGCTAGCATTAATTTCGGGGCCACAGATGGTATCCCAGTTCGTATTCACAGCAACTTCTGGCCGGAGCAAATGGCCGCCGGTTCAATAAAGAATTTTCCTTCGTTGAGCTAGCTATTACGTGGATGCAAGCCACCCAGCACAGCTGGAAGCATTAAGGCAGAGCAGGAAAAGCCGCATCCGGTGGACGCGGAAGCATGCAGCTTGGACCTGTCAAATGTTGCTGACGCTCATGTGTCAGTTGATCAGAGGTCTGTAAAAACTCTGGCTCATTCAACGGAGATTTAGGCCTCCAAGTGAAGTGGTTAGTGCATTTCAGGAGTTAAAAGACGTCTACTCAAACCAATGAACGAATCTCGAGGACCACATCTGACGGTAGCCAGCAGGGTGGTATAGCCACCGGGTGACAAAAAATCCACTCTCTTTTTTTTATTGTGTAGGTAAACGTCTGGACAAAAAAAACGCCATTCGAGTCCACAAAGAAATTTACCGTGTGCATATGTGTTGCTTCGAGTGCGAGGGCGCATTGTGGCCTGGTGCCGCCACCACGTGGCAAGCAGCCAGTGCACCACTCCGCGTGAATGAGCTCGTGTCCCGCGCTCCATGTGGCCCTCGCCTCGAAGGGAAACTTTAGGTTAGTCTCGGTCTTAGCGTATCTCTAACGGCATGATCTAAAATAGTCACTTAAATTGTTTATTTACTAGAAGATACCTCGCGCGCTGCAGCGGAAATCTTTTAAAAACTCTATTGCGTGAATTAAAACGTGTAAGACATATGAATTTTATATATTGGAATATGCAATTCTTAATTGTCCACAACAATCAGGAGGTAATTTGAATTGACGTGAATGGTTGTGTATTAAACTATTAATGCATGCTAAGAGAGATCAAAATAAATTATCTCACAAATTACCTACTCTCACAAAAGTAGTTTGCTACGGGAACGATGAGTGATCAGACCGTTCGATCTTTGAACCAATGTGAGTACGCAGGCACACGTGTGTGCGTGGAGAGAACTTCTCACGTTTGTCAATCTCCATACTAGCCAAATTATTATTTTTTTACTCGATCTCTTGTAGGTCTTATAGAAGTAGAGTGTACGGCATGCGTTTATAGAGGTGAGTGTATGTATATATGATGAACGTATACGTGTGTGGTTCGGAAAAAAAAACTTCTCACGACGCACTCACAGAGACAAGTGCAAACTCGTGCTATCAAAGTTGGCAAATCCTATATGCCGACCAGGTCGGCGGTTACCACGCACCCCCGCGAGCGTGGTATGGGCCGGCCTGGTCAGCCCCAGTTCGCTTTTTTTCTTTATTCTTGTTTTCTTTTTCTATTTCTTTTTTCTTTCCTGTTTCTTTTTTTATTTCTAAAGTTTTTATAAATAAAATGTGCATTTTTAAGAATTGATAATAAAAAATGTTCAAATTTAAAAATGGTCAATCTCAAAAAAATGTTCAATCTCGAAAAATGTTCAATTTTAAGATTTATTCAATTTTGAAAATTGTTCATTTTTAAAAATGTTCAATTTTAAATTTGTTCATATTTTCAAATTTGTTCAGATTCAGATTTTTGAAATATTTTCAAACTTTACAAAACTTTTAGAAAAATGAAAGCTAAAGAAATAATAAATCCGAATAAAGAAAAAGCAAAAAACGAGATTTACGTGTTTTGGGCCCAGCCCAACAATGCTCCTGCCAGGGCGCGGGGTGTGCGGCAGCTCCTCCGGTCGGCATATAGCACTTCCCATCAAAGTTGCCCCGGAGGTTTGTCCCCGCCACCAGTGGGTGCGGGGGCTGCTTAACACCGACCTGGTCGGCACATCCAGGGCACTGCACACCCCGCGCATGCCTAAAGTGGCTAGATGGGCCGCGGCCCAACAACATCAGGTAATACAGTTTTTCTTTTTTCGTTTCTTTTTTCTTTTTTTTGGCTGATTTTTTTAGATCTGATTTTTTAAATTAGTTTAGTTTTTCCTGAAATTTAAATATTTTCAAAATTTGAATATTTTTCAGATTGGAACAATTTTCAAATTGGAACAAATTTTGAACATTTTTTTTTAGAATAAACGTTTTTTAGAATGAACATTTTTGTTTCAAAAATTCGATTTTCCCAAAATTTGAACATTTTTCGAAAATTAACATATTTTAAATTTAAACATTTTTCGGTTATGAACATTTTTCGAATATGAACAATTTTTAGCTTTGAACAATTTTTGTTTTGAACACTTTTCAAAATTTGAACTTTTTCGAATTTGAACTTTTCCGATTTTGAACAAAAATAAAAATAAACAAAAAAGAAAGAAAACAGAATGAAAAAACAGAGACAGAAAACGAAAAAAAAAGTGAAAATGGGCCAGTCCCAATACCCGACCAGGGTGTGCGATGCCTGGTAGGCACCGACCTGGTCGGTGTATAGAATTTCCCAGCGGGTGCAGCCTGTTTGGCTTCTTCATGCGTTTGCATTTTCCACTCCATGTTGGAGACTTTCTCAGCGGATAGGCTTTCCACACTGTTGGTGATCCCATGGTCTTTGGGGGCTCTGTTGAATACCCCAGAGATGGGTTTCAAGAAGGAAAATGATGGGATTCCCCCGGACGATGGAACGCCCCGCAGCCTCCTCCTTCCACGTGTGACGCGTGTCCACGGGGCCCACCGAACTGCACGTCATCTCTTCCTTTCCTGGCCACTCGTTCTCTGCGTTTCTTATCCTCTCACGGTTTTGCAGACCATGGAGCCAAGGCGGGGAAAGACGGCGGAGGAGGCCAGCAAGGGAGCCTCCCCGCACGAGGTCGAGCTCCAGCGCGGGTGGCTGCTGTGCCGCCGGGAGGGGACCACAGCGCGGAGGCGGTCGACCTGCGGCGCGCCGGGAACGAGCATGAGGATCTCCGCCTCGTGGGAGTTGGAGGTTGCCGGCCGCCCTGGCCTTCCTCCTCAACCGGCCGCTCGAGCTACAGGCGCCGCCGCCCGTCTCGCTGAGGCGCCCCGCCGCGCAGCCGCCGTCGTCCGTGTCGCCAAGGCGCTCCGCCGTGCAGCCCCCGCCGCCCGTCTCGCCGGGGTGCTCTGCCGCCCAACGACAAGGAGAGAGGCAGCCACCATGCTGCTCGAAGAGGGCGGCCTTCTCCTAGTCTATATCCTCCGTAGTCCTTCTGCTCGTGATGGACGGTGGTTTTCGTTTTTGCTACGAGCCCAGCCACTCCCGCTGCCGTGCTACAGCCATGCTCCGGGCGCCGTGCTACACTGCCTCCATCTCGCGCTTCTCGGCTTCGTTAGGAGTTTTGCTGCCTTAGGCCTGCGGCGTTGCTACCTGCGGAGGTCGGTTTTGCTATTTAAGGTGCCCGGCATTGCTACCGGCGGAGGGTGGATTTTTGCTACCATAGGCATAGGGCGTTGCTACTAGCAACTTGTGGCGTTGCTGTCCTGGACGGACGGAGTTGCTGCAACCTCGGACGGCGTTGTTGCCGGCTGCTGGCGATGTCTCCGTTGATGTCTTAAAGGATTTGCATCATATGAATAAAAAAATTTGCTACAATTTATTTGCGGTTTTGCTACATCTGCGTAATATGTTTGCTACGTGGTCTCCGGCGAGGTCTCCGGCAAGCCCAGCCTTTTTATTTTCTTTTCTGGACGAACCGTTTTTGCTTCGATCATTTGCTGCCGGGGGTGATTTTTTGCTGCCGGAGGTGTTTTTTTTGCTACATGCAAATCTAACCGTCAAAATGGTTGATCCGACGGCTGGGGACCCGGGGGCTGGGGAATCAGATCCCCCGGGGGACGCCCAGCACTTTCCTTTCAAGAATGCTACTCCATCTCGGATTCCGTCCAAAGGCCTCCAGTGCAAAACACCAGTGTAATGCTCGCTTGCTTAAGCCTTAAGGCCTGCGTTTTTGCATCACGGCTGATGCCATAACGCGGGTGACGTGCTCGGTTAAACTAGATCCCACCCAGAAGGTCCAAATGCCCATTCTTGTTCATGTCCATTCCGTGTGTTTCAGAATTCAGATGCGCGTTAATCCCCTTTGCTATTTTGGAGACTTTGCAACGCGTCGAGAGTTGCAGCTGGATTTCTTGGAAGCAACCGTGGTCCGTAGATGCTAGAACTCGCGGGACGGGACCTCGCGAAGCAATTTCTCCGGACTATGAATTCAGCCTTGTTCTGGGGGAAAAAGACTTCAAGCATGACGAGTGTAATAAGCCCGCCGAAACACACAAGAACCCACAGCGTTTTGGTTTGGAATGATCGTACCTCTATTATCTCAATGATGAAGACGGTGTATGATGGCTAGGGCCAATCGATATCTTGCAACTCAAGACGGATCGGTTGCTGCTGTGGCCCAGTGCTGACTGCTGAGCGATCGATCTTATCCAAGCGTGAACGTAACGCCAATCTGCTTTCTTCTGGGTGGGGCAGTCAACATCAGTCCACATATCCATATTCGGCACTGTTCTAACGTTAGACTCCTGGCGACCTTCTATTTGAGACGAAAGGAACCATGATCTAATCCTCTTTCTGAGGTTACCTGATCAATCTAAGATAGAATACACGATAACCACGTTCAAATATTTGTCTAGATGTGTCCACGAAATAAATATTTATCTGAAAACTATATACCGTCAGCTGCACATTTGGGACTAAACCATGGATGGCCGCGTGCTGAGTAGGGCTAACCCAAGTTTTCTTTGTTTTCTTCTTTAACCATAAATCCCCCCTAAAAAGTTATACATTTTGTATTATGTTAGTTATTTTGAAGTTATCCTAATCTTGCACACGCAAAAAATTGCAGTTATTCATGTTGTACTGAATTTTGGATTTATCTTATCGATGCAAATTAGATTTGGATAGAAGACTATGCTCCCTTTATTTTGAGTTTCTATTTTAAATATAAGAAACATCTCTCTACTGTATAAACTATTATACGAGTAAATGATTTTGCTGATTTATAGTAGCTCCGGCCTCCGGCCACAAGGAACCCCAATTGGCAGCACATAATTAGCACCCAAAGATAGACAGCTAATTGTGGGGTGATAGAGCATGACAGAAATTATAGTATTTTTTTTTTCGAGAACCCGCAGGAGAGCTGCGCGTCATTGTATTAAGCTTACAAGAGAACAACATGGTCCAGTTTATGAGGGAAACCGGACCAAAAATCGAACAAATGGTGCCTTCCGGCTTACAACACACATCCAAGCTAGCACACTACAAGCACCCGCCTTGCCCATCCACCGGCCAACAAAGGCAAAACGGAGGGGCACAAGGTCTTGAAAGTGCGTCACAACCATAGCAGGAAACCTAGAACGACACTAACTCTAGGAGGTACAGATCAACGTACGGCCCTCCCAAAAGAGGCGAGGGGGCGGCAGGACCTGACCGGACCTAGAGGAAGCAATGTCGAGCAGACGTCGGCGTAGGGTACATAGCACTCCGAAGAACCACACTCAGGGTAGCGGCCACCTCCGGCTCTAACAACCGTCGTGGGACTCCCGGGACAACCTCGACAGAGCCTCCAACAAGGGGATGACACCAAAGTGCCATCACTGTCTGATCCAACAACTGGATCTAGGGTTTCCCCTGGTGCCCGGGAAAGGGTTGAACGAAAAAGGGGTCGACGACGCCTTCAAGAAGGTAACGGCGCCCGCAGGCGTCGCCGCCGTCCGCAACCGCACAGGATTTCTCTAGCCCTGACTTCAACCCCGCTGTCCACACGGCCGGAACGAAAGAGCCATCATCAGCAAACGATGCCACCGAAGAGAGACGTGCGCGAACGGCGAGCGAGGAGGAGTAGCCAGCCATCAGCACCACCCAGCAGCCCAAAGCGCTGCTGGCCTAACAACCACACTCCTGTGTGGCGACACAGGACGGACGGAGCTTGGCCGCATCAGCCGCGAAGCAGAGCAGCGACGAGGGCCCAGATCGGACCCGCCTGGCGCGAGCTCCGCGAGCTCCTGCACACAGGCACCACGCCGCTGATCGAAGCAGACGCCGCCGCCATCTCGCCGGTCGCGAATGGCTGCGGCCCGCCCGGCCCAGATCGGGCCCGAGCGCCGCCAGCGGCCAGTTGCCGCACCACGCAGACCAGCAGCACCTCGGAGGCTGGAAGCTGGCGCCACGCGACGACGTGCATCCATGCGGCCAGCCACAGCACCAGCGCCGCCACCCGCCGCCGCCACCCGCCGCCGCGGCCCTCCGCAACAGCCCCACTCCACGCGAAGAGAAGCCGAGAGGAGCCCGCCCCACCATGCCCTCCGCCTTCGGCGGCCAGGCGCCGCCACCACCGCCGGCTCCGGCCGCTGCCGCGGCCGGAGCGGCTCGGTATCTAGGGTTTTGTGGTTGGGTGAGGGGGTTCCCTCCGGAGCCGCCCGCGTGAGCAGCCCGGGAGGGGAGGCCAAAATCCTGCTGCTTCTTCGCCCGGCGAATCTGAAGATCGGAACCGGCAAGGCGCGTCCCCCTTTGGCAGTTTGGCCGGTTCGCAAAAGCGTCTGCTATTATTATTGCTTTCCTTAAAACATGATCACGTACAGGTACAACACGCCAGCGACGCAGCCAGATGTGTGATTGGCAGCCAGACGCCGAGTAGCTGCAAAACTTCGTGCTGGCGAAACCGCAGAGACGCAACGCAAATGGCACGTAGAGGACTTGGCCCGCCGTTGTTACCAACTGTAGCTTAAGCAACCGGCGAGATCTATCGCGCTCCCCGTCGCCCACACCGGAGAAAGCGTCGGCCGCCGAGTCCAGCTTCCTCCCTCTGCTTCCGCGCTGTCCTTCCAATCCCTTGATCCATTCCATTTCCTTTTGATAAAACTTGTGTGACTAGCACCGCACTGGCAGCATCTTGTTTGGAGAACAGAGTCACGGGGATGACGGAAAAACTTAAAGCAACTTATCTCGGATATCTGGATTTTGGGCATGGATCGGAATTATTTATCGGCCGCTAGAAATTCCCTGCGGATCGCATTTCCCGCACCCCCAATAGATGTGACGAAAATTTTAGTTTCGTGCCTACGAATTTCCCCATCGCCGATGTCGGTCTCCCCTCCCCCGCTTCCGTCGGCGATGTCCCGAGTGCGACACTCAATCCTACTGCCTCTGGGGCGAAGCGAAAGCGGCAGGGCAACCACGTTGTACAAGGTGGCGGTACCATGGCTCAAGTGAGCTCTATAGCAACGGTGGGTGGCCACCAGCGGAAGCAAAGCGGCGCCTTGTAGGGGCGGGCAAAATCCATGTTGGCCGGAACACCCATGCAGAATAAGGTACAACCACGAGGCGGGCACCTCATCGACTTGCAACACCATTGGGGACGCCTCTAACATGTTTGACCCTCCGCCCGTGAGGTAAAATTTGTCCCATTTTTACTTGAATTGTGTCGAATTGGTCATACTTCTTTGTTTCTTTGAAAGTGAATCATGTAGCTTTGATTTGCATACGATTCATACCTTTTATGTGAATATGTTGGAGGAGAACAAGGTGAACATTAGTACTGAACCGCTTGGCGATTACGATGGCGGCATTGATGTTGGAGAGAGTGGGATTGGAGGGGAATGATGGGGAATGATGGGGTCGATCCGGGGTTGGGGGAGGTTGGAGAGGACATGTTCGGTGCTTCTCTACCAAAAGGAAAAAAAAAAGAACAAGACATGCAAAGTACACGGAGACCAAGTACCTCCATTTGGTTAAGGCTTGGGAATAGGTGCGCGATTAGCAATAAGCAAACGAGAAATGTTGGTAATTTCAAAAAAAAAAAACGAGAAATGTTGGTGAAAAATTAAGACAAGCTCCATAGGAAGATGTCGACCTCATCTATCCGCTCATTGAGATCACTCTAAGGCCGTTATGATGTGATCAAGCAATGCCAACCCCATCTACCCGCTAACCGTGAGATCTATCCGGCCGTAGCTCGCGCGGGAACCAAAAAAACATAGTACTCCTACTACTATCAGGTGCATATTCGGGATACTGAGATGTGAGGTTGAAAGTGACGGCGCACGAACGCTGCTCCCAATTGGACTACACGTCAATGTCGAAAAAAAATTGAACTACAGGTTGATGTTGAACACGGCCTGGACGCTTTGCTTATGTGGGAGAAGGAGAGGACGAAAAGCAAGCGTGGCAGCCAGTCAGAGGGATGCATCTCCTATCCGGCCAACGTTGGAAGGCGGCCCCGCGGTTTCCGGCGCACGTCAGCCAACCCGCGCCTACCGTTGACCTCACCCTACCCACCAAAACCGCCTCCCAATAAAAACCCGCACGCCACATCCTCGCACGACACGGCGCAGCACACACATCCACAGCACGAGAGAGACACCCAGAGCCGCAATTCGCCAAGAAACCCCAACACAGGTTCGGCCTGCCTCGGCGGCGCAGGGGTTTCGTTCCCGTTCCTCCCATCCCCACCGAGCGATGATGGACCCCGACCACGGCGGCGGCGCCGACGAGGCGGAGGCGGCCTTCTTCGCGCGCCGGAGCCGCCGCTGCTGCTGCTTCCCCTGCTGGCCCTCCACCTCCTCCTCCTCCTCCTCCACCCTCTCCCACCAGCGCATCGGCGCCGCCGTGCCGGAGGAGGAGAGCTGGTGGCAGAGCGGCGTGGACGCGCTGCTCAAGGTGCGCGAGTGGTCGGAGCTGGCGGCGGGCCCGCGCTGGAAGACCTTCATCCGCCGCTTCGGCCGCAGCAACGGCGGCGGCCCGCGCCCGCACGGCAACTTCGGCCGCAAGCTCAACTACGACGCGCTCAGCTACGCGCTCAACTTCGACGAGGGCCCCGGCGCCACCCCCGAGCCCGGCGACCACGCCGCCTTCCGCGACTTCTCCTCCCGCTTCGCCGCCCCGCCCGCCTCCGCCAAGTCCTCCATGGACCTCGGCGGCCGCGACGCGCCAACGCTCTTCGCCTCGCCGCCCAACGCCGACGGGGCCGACCGCCGCAGCTGATCCCCCCGCCCCCCGTCGGATCGCGCCGGAGGTCCACAGGGAAAGGTATTATTGCTCGATCGTGATCGGAGTGGTGGTCAAACTTCTGAGCGTGGCGAAAAGATGGTTGCCTTTTTCCTCGATTGGTTCGGCCCGGCGATGGGGATCGTTGCATCGATTTCCTTCTCACCCTCTTCTGAATTCCGATTGTTTGGTTCATTCACTGTACAAAAAAGAAAGCGATTGCTACATGAGTACTGCTATATTGTTACATACTTCATTCGTCAATTCATCACAGTTTTGTCCAGTCCCCCCATTACGGCTGAGAAATCCCTCGTATTTGATTATTCCATGATGAATGATGGTTGGTGCGAATTACTAGCAATTTGGCATTCGTTGTCCGTGTCCCCGGCCGGAGACTTGCACGACTGGCAAGAAAAGAAGAGCAATTCCAATCCAATCCGAATTCTAAAAGCTTGCCGTGTTCCAGCTGTGGCTGATTGCGACAGAGGAAAACGGGAGGAGACCTTCGGATGGAGGCGTTCTGCTTCCAGAGACAGCAAGATGCCTGTCGCGACTGCGCACGTCTTGCAACTCACAGGGCAACCGCGATCTCGTAACGCATGTTCCCACTTTCGCAAGCGTTCTTCCACGGTCGCGATACATGCGAACCATCAATACTCATGGCTGCAATGGGGTGGTTATTAAGCAGAACATTGATGCGAATTCATCGCGACAGAACCGTGGTCTTCGGAGAATCGAGGGACGGCCGTGTCGGATTCCAGACAGCCTCCACTGATGTTAACCTCTGACCATCCAGCACCCCCACCACTTTCTGTGCAAAATTTTGGAAACCTACCACTTTTTTCAATCGTATAGAACTTCCACATTTGACGGAGGTTGTCTCAGATAGCACTGATCTTGAATTGAACACGTATTGATAGCCGTTCCGACAACGCTAGCCCACTGGCAAGCATGACGTGGCACCCTAGAGTCGTCTTCTGTTAACGGGCCTCCACGCTTTAACCCACGCGCGCTGTTACGCCTAGGGTTCAGCTGGCCATCAGGATTCGACGGTGGCTGCTCTTCTCGGCGAGGGTATTAGCGCCTGAGCGAGCGCTGCCTGCGACTGATGCGAACTCGAATCCATACCAGCCATGGTCAGGTCGCACATCCTCCGACCGCGGCCCTCTGACGAAAATGCACCGCCGCTTCCGCCCGCCGACGAGCCAGCAAGGCCGCCGCCCGCCGCCATCGTCGGGAAGGAACAAGGAAAAGGGGAAGGGCACGGGCGGTAAGTGAACCCTAGGCGTAACGGGGGCGCGTGGTTCTTCTGTCCGAAAATGTGGCGGGGCCCGCACGCCGTTAACGGCATGTTAACGGAAGATGACTCCAAGGTGCCATGTCATGCCAGCTAGTGGGCCAGCATTGTCGGAACGGCTATCAACTCTTGTTCAATTCGGGATCCGTGCTATCTGAGACAACCTCCACCAAATGTGATAGTTCTATGCGATTGCAACGAAAAGTGGTAGTTTTCCGAAATTTTGCATAGAAAGTGGTAGTTCTATGCTATATACTCCTTTTCTTCCCAACCAACTCGCCCGACTAGAGGGCAATGCTTCTCTATCGTCTTGAAGCTGGTACGGATTGATCGATACAGGATGCAAGCATACAAAAACGTCATCCACTTTTTCATGGTTTCTGGCTTTGTGCAATGCAAGTCGGTGAATCCGCCAATGTGGTTTCCTAGAATTGTGGAAGTAATGAAGTATGTAAAGCCATGTAACAGTATGAAAACCATATCTGTAATTCTCGATCAGATGTATGCAGCATCTTATCTTTGGCCTGACCCACATCCGTGTCCGTGCTATGCTCTGTCAATTTCAATCATGCAGAGGAATAATCATCGTCTCAGGTCTTTGTTAGGTACTTACAATGCTGTGCTGAGTGTTCGGCCGTCAGATTTGGTTAGTGCAGAACCTGGCTTTCCAACGAAAAACTATATAGAAAGCTGTATCGTAATACTCCTGGCCGCAATGGGATGGTTAAGGAGAACACCTACGCCAATTCATAGCAAGAACCGTCATTTTGAGAGGATCACGGACCGCGGTATCGGGTTCTAGACAGACTCGATTCATGCTAACCTCTAACCGTCCAGCACCCCCTGGGCTTTTCTTCCAAACAAACTCGCCGGACCACAATCCAATGCCTTCTGTTTTGTCCTGAAACTTTAAAACTGTATCACACACACAGATTACAGGCGGACACGATATGTCACCCGCTCCACTTTTGATGGTTTCTGCATTGCGAAACAGCGAAGCCACCACCACCACCGTGATCTCCTGGATTCCTGAAGATAAGAAATATGTAGGACAAGTCTAACAATACAGAAACCATATCTGTAACTCTTGATCGGATGGAGTATGCAATATCTTATCTTTGTCCTGACCCACTTCTGCGACGAGTTCATGCAATGCACTGTCCATTTCAATCATGCATAGGAATAATCCTCGTCCCAGGGCTTTGCTAGGTACTTATATTGCTGTGCTGAGTGTTCAGCCATCAGATTTGGTTAGTGCAGAACCTGGCTTTCCAACGGAAAACTATATAAAACAGCTGTATCATAGTATCTGATATGACAACTAGCAGCATCAAACTGAAACTATGGCAGAAACAATGCTGGCTGCCGTATCAATATCCGGTTGATGATTGCAGCAGTTGTATGGGCGTCTGGTATGTATATTGATGCTAGTTGAGCGCTAATCATTTGCACACAAATGATTTAGTACTACTAGCTCACGCCTCACAAGCAATCTGCTGGAAATCTGTCCTGTCCGTCGGGTTGTTTATTCAGTGTATATGATCGGTATGTGACTATGTGAGGGGTGTCACCTCTTCCCTGCTGTATGTTTAAACATTGATGGATAGTATCATAATATGGTATTTTACAGAGGTTCCTCGCAAACTACAGCTTTCTAAGTACTCCGCACTAATCTATGATAACAATGCATTACAGAATCTCAAGTGCACTAGCCCTAGGAAGTACAGATACTTGGATACGTATCCGATACGCGATACGACAATTTTTCAAAAACAAAGATACGGAGATACGTTTCATATATATGTAAATATTTTAAAAAATACATAAATTAAATATTCCTCATAGGATTAACATGGATGTGGATGTTCTCCACATCCAACATAGATATTTCAACAATTAAAGAATTAAGAGTGAATTTCACTTTTTACCCTGTAGTTGTACAATTGTGACACATATTAACCCATTTAGTGGAGTTTCTACCAAAATATCCCATTTATGTTTATTGAATCCTCTGGATCGACTAGGGTAGACTTAATCGGTAGTGTAAACCATATGATGAATCTATTTACCACGATCTGTTAAAACTAAGGGAGATGCCAGTGAGATGAGAGAGGAAGGGGTACCTTCTACTTGGCTCGAAGATCCCGTCGAACCGGCCATGGTGGAAGGCAACGGCGATGGCACGGAGTGGTCGAGGTGGTGGTGGCGGTGCTTCCCGTCACTGCTGCTAGCACTCGATCGGTAGGGTGTGCCGGTGGGGTGTACGGCGTGCGACGAACCACGTGATATGTGCCGCCAGCCCCCGCCTATTTTTATAGCGCAACGTGACAGGGGCCCGCCAACCATAGTGGGTTGGGCGCCCCCGCCAACCTCTTCTCCTCAAGATCAATTTTCCGAGCTACCATGCCCCCCCCCCCCCTCATCATGTCGTCTTCTAAGAAGATAACATGTCTCATTTCCACAAACTTTGTATATTTGTCTGGACAATAGAAATGATAACCTTTTGACTTTTTAGGATAGCCAATAAAATGGCAGCTGACTGTTTTGGCATCTAACTTTGCGATGTTTGGGTTGAACACTTTGGCCTCAGCCGGGCTCCCCCACACTTTCAGGTGGTTTAGAGAAGGCACTCTCCATGTCCATAGCTCATACGGTGTTTTGGGCACCGATTTGCTTGGTACTCTGTTTAGAATGCTAATAGCGATTTTTAATGCCTCAGTCCACAATCCTAATGGTAGGGTGGAATAGCTCATCATACTGCTGATCATATCCATAATGGTACGGTTACGCCTTTCAGCTACCCCATTCTGCCAAGGTTCGCCGTCATAGAATACTGGGCAACTATTCCAGTCTCCTGTAAGAACCTTGCAAAAGGTCCATGGACTTGGCCATATGGAATATGTCAACCATAGTACTCCCCTTCACGATCAGATCTCACTATATTTATTCTTTTACCATGCTGATTTTCAACTTCAACTTTGAATATTTTAAATTTATCCAATGCTTCTGTTATTTCTGTGATTGGATAAATATTACCATATCTGGAGTAATCATCCGTAAATGTTATGAACGAATCATAGCCATCCACACTTTTCACAGGAAATGGTCCACATATATCAGTGTGAATTATTTCTAGTGTTGCGGTGCTTCAGGTTGCACCCTTTTTAAATTGTTTTACAAATTTTCCTTTAATGCAATCTATGCATTGTTCTATGCCTGAGAATTCTAATGTAGGAATAATATTATTTTTAACAAGTTTTCTCCCCCTCGAAATATGGCCTAAGCGACAATGCCATAATTTCGATGATTCATCAGTTCCTTTTTCTTTTCTTTTGTTCTTTTTCCGACGCGGATACTTGCTCATTCACTTTACACGCAAACAATACTTTTTCACGCAAGGATAATAAATAAAGCTCATCGTGGAGTAAAGCAACCCCCCACATAAATATTGTTACACCATGTGGCGCACTTGCCATGTCCAAAATAACACTGATAATTGTCTTATCCAAACGTGACACACTAATCAAATTTCTGTGTAAAGAAGGAACAAATAAACCATCTTTAAGCAGAATATTAAGCCATCAGCTAACTCCAAAAGGACGTCGCCAACAGCTTCAACTTCTGATTGAACTCCATTTGTGACTTCAATGCATCTTTCGCTTCTTTGCGTAGTCTGCGTCGAATGGAATCCCTGTAAAGAATTTGCAACATGAACAGTTGCACCTGAGTCAATCCACCAAATAGATTTTAAAAACTGTGTATACAAGGATTCATTTACAAAGGAAACTAAATTGTTACCTTTCTTTGCCATTAGTTCCTTTAGCCAATCAGGATAATCTTTCTTGTAGTGCCCAGTCTTCTTGTTGTGAAAACTTCTGGTACTGCTACCGATGCTGCATTTGGTCTTTTGCATATGGCTTGGAAGGAGAGCCATTATTGCTTTGTGTGAAGTTCCTTTTCTTGTTGTCCTTCACATAATTTAGAGAACCTCCATTATACTCTGTGCTTTGAGGCTATCCTCCTCTTGCACACACACAGTCTTTTCTATGTCCCACTTTTGGCATGATAGAATCTGGTATATGATATACATGATAAAATCTGGTATAAGAATAAACTTGAATTGTTTCTGCATGCTTTTGATTGAGTGTTGGTGTAGCACCCTGAATTGGAGTTCTGGAAACACTACTGAATTTTGAATGAGGGAAATTGTGGACTTGATCTGATTTTGTTTCCAAAGATCACCTGAAACCTTCAATGTTTTATCTGCTTAAATTTGTTAAAATTAGCTATTATCTTTGTGATGCGTTTGTCCCTTGAAAACCCAGTGCATGCGGGGAAACTCACATTTTTCACTCTTTGGCAAGCTTGACAGGTGAGAAATGTTCCGCCTTGTTTGTAGGAAAACCGCCCCATTTTTAATTAGAGTTTTGGAAACACTACTGAAATTTGAATGGGGGAAAATGTGGATTTGATCTGATTTTGTTTCGAAAGATAAGCCAAGCTCACTTGAACTTGAAAACCTTCATAATGTATTGTCTGCTTTAAAATTGTTGAAATTAGCTGAATCTTGGTGATTGGTTTGTCTCTTTGGAAATGCACTTCATTGGGTGTAAAGTGGAATTTTCCTTTTCTAGGCATGCTTGATGAGTGAAATATTCCTTCTTCCCTATTTGCAGGAATACCTCCCTATGTTTCCTTGGCGGCGGCGCATTGGGACTGTGCGTGTCCGACCCCAATGTTGCCGCAAAGGAGAAAAACAGGAGGCGGGATCGCGAGGAGGCCACCGAGCGCCACAAGCGTGAAAATGAGCTCTGCAATCGTGCCCACCAAGCTGAGATGGCAGCGAGCAAGGCTTTGTGGGAGCTAATTCGGTCCCAGATGAAGGTTGTGACCCTGGAAGTGAAGGTGATGACCTTGGAGTTGAAAGTCAAGGAGCTAGAGACAGCAGTGATGAAGGCCAATGCTGCTGCAGACAACAACGGGTGATGTGACAAGTGGCTCAGTGGCTAGCTTGGCATGAGAGTGAGGAATGACCATCTGAAACTGCTAGCAATTTGTCATATAATTGGACCAAATCTATCCAGTTGATGGTTTCACTTTTTGGCTTCTCCCTTGTCGGCATGGCTTAGTTTATGATGTTAATTGGATCTTAATTATGGTATTTCTTTGGAGAGAAAAAATATTAAATTAAAATAATTGGTAGGGATTATGTGGTGGATGTCAAATTAGGAAGTGTGTTATCCTGGTCATGGTTAAAACATGCTGTTCTGAGAATGTCTCAACTGATGTTTCCACTGTTATGTTTATGCATGATTCATTTTTCTATTTCTGTTTTGGTGTTCCTCTTCATGCAAACCTGCTATTCTTGGGAGAAGAAGAGAACATGATGCTATATTCATCCATCTTTGGATACTCATGACAAGTGCACATGTTTCCTCATTCTCACACACAGCTAATTCATAAGTTATTTCTAGGTAATATTACAGATTTATTTCAATTATGTATTCATGCTTGAGGCTGAGCTGTTTTCTGGAAGTTGAAGAAAAACCCAAACATTTGTCACGAGAAAAAAGAACAGTGTGGAGGAATATGAGGGGTATGGCCTCTTCATTGTTGTCTGACTAACTGTTCTAGGTATCATAATATGATAGTGCACTGAACTTCCACCATTCCACACCACTTGCAGTTTTTTTTTATCAGATATCAGCACTAATCTATCTATCAGACAACATTACAAAATTCGAAGTTCACTGAGAAACCTTGCTACCACCAGGTGGTGCAGCGAGCAAAGGTGGCCAGATTTTGATTTGGATGGCAAACGCTGACAGGCATGGTGAACTGAGCAGGAGTGCATTAGATTAGATAGGATAGAAGAGAATGGCCGTATGTATCTATTGATGTAGAGGCTGGGACTTTACTCCCATATAAAAAAAAAAGTGCAGAAATGTAATAGCAGCCGTCATACTGAAATTCGAAGTAAATCAAGTGAACTGCAACAAGGCAATGTATCTTCTTTACTATGGTATGGATACAATACAAGTATTTCCCAAGAAAAACAGATGCAAGAACGAAGCAAAAATTGCACGTTGTTGATTGGGATCATCTTGCTGGCTCATTGTTTGCCGGTGTGGGGCACAGGGGGTATTCCCATGTATGCACGTGAATACTAAAGATTTTGAGCAAACTTCTTTTTACTACTACTTATATGGCCCATAGCCCATAAAACAGCCCACCCAACCCAATTCTGCTCTTCGCCACTTATTCCCCTGATCCCCTATTCTCCTCAGATTTTGCAATTCACATGACCCAATCAGATTAGCACTTACAGTACCATATCAAGGTATTTTGCAAGTTGTAATAATCATCAAGACTAAATGTGTGTAATTGACTAGTTTACCTGTAAACATCTAACCTAGACTAGCACATATAGTGGTTGCTTTTATTTTCATAGTACTGCTTTGAGAATTTTTTTTTTCAATGAATACCCGGTCACAAAAACCTGGCGCCACCACTGGTGGGGCGACGCAGATCATGCAAGCAATGGCAACAACGAAATGGTAGCTACCATAGTAAAAAGAGTGCACATACACACTAAAAATAGACTAGATACAAACAAAAGCGAGTGAGTCCGTAAAGGAGCTAAAACGCTTTACATTTATAGACTGAGAGAGTAGAAAGGAAGAGTGCCGAAAAGGCGAAAGAAACCAATGGAAAGAGCAATCTGGGAAGGGATCATGACGATGACTGAAGTTAGCTGCGGTAAGTAGGGTTACTCTTCAAAAAGTGTAGGGGTTCTCTTTGTCTCTCTTCTTGGTTCTTCTCTTTTTGAGCTGTGCATTGCATTGCAGTACCTAACCTGAAGTCCTGAATAGAGTTTAGCAAATATGTCCCTTGAGGGAAGACGTACTCTCCATATCCGTCAGTGCCCAGCGCCGTCCTCATCCCGTGGTCCAACCGGACGGCTCTTCATAATACTCCGACCGAGCCAGGCTTCTCCACCTCGTCTTCCTCCTAGCTCGCGCTGCGAAACCCTAGCCGGCCACCACCATGGACGGCTCCACCTCCAAGGGCAAGCGCAAGCGCGGCCGGAAGAACAAGGCGGCAGAGGACCACCGCTCACCGTCCCCCGATGCCCCCGCCGCCGCCCCCGCGGCGGCGGTCTCCGACAGCCCCGCCCCGGCAGCCGCCGGCCGCCGCGGGCGCAAGTCGCGACGCCTCGAGGCCGCAGCCGACGCGGACGCCTCGCGCCCGCCCACGAAGCCCGTGGCGAACGGGGTGGACGCGGAGCTGGGCCCCGCGGGGTGGGAGGAGGCCGGCAGGGCGGTGCCGTCCATGGACGCGGTCGTCAAGGTCTTCTGCGTGCACACCGAGCCAAACTTCTCGCTGCCGTGGCAGCGCAAGCGCCAGTACAGCTCCAGCAGCAGCGGCTTCGTCATCGGCGGCCGCCGCGTCCTCACCAACGCGCACTCCGTCGAGCACTTCACCCAGGTCAAGCTCAAGAAGCGCGGCTCCGACACCAAGTACCTCGCCACCGTCCTCGCTATCGGCACCGAGTGCGACATTGGTGCGTGCGCTCTCTCCCTTTCGCTTCCACCGCCACCTGCATTGCTTGTTCCTTTGTTGCTTCGTTTATTTAAGCTTAATTACGTCAAAGAGCTTGTCCAGTATAAATGTGAATCCGATGCAACGTTGAGCAGACTCCTCTCCAGCCCCCCCTGGTTACTATAGCTTGACATGGGTAGTGTTGAAAGTTGGGAACTTCAACCTTTTGGTGCCTGGTTTGGACTTCCTTGGTAGTACCTGTATTAGGTATGGTTTGTAACCTAACATGTAGCTGTGACAAAACTCACCATGAGCTAGTTGCAAAATTATTGCACGTGCAGCCTTTCTGGCTAAAGTTTGTAAGTCGTCACCTAATCGTCGCCATTTTGTCCGGGTGCTCTGAGGTGGACTACTGGGAGGGATGCCTGGGATTTCTCAGTTAGGTGGGTACCAAGAAAATAATGGCATCATGTCGCTCGACCAGGGGAAATCGGCACGATAAGCTTGAGTTTTGGCATAAGAATCGGCGGAAACTTCAGATCTACAGGGAGTGAGGTCACCTGGAGAGGGGTGCTGTCGCCGGTGTGGCTGATTTGCTCGGGGAGGAGATGCGAACCTGGGGAAACCCTAGTTCTCGCCGTGGTTTGCAGGCCACGGTGCTGCTGGACTGCTTGCCATGTCTCTCAGCCACAGCTTCGGAAGCAGCTGTAGGCTTGGGGTTGCGGGTTTGGGAAAGTATCGAAGTAGGGGCGGCAAGGTTGGAGGGAGAGGCTTAGAGCGATCGAGAACTGCTAGGGTTTTGTGTTGGCTTATATAGTTATGGGGTAATAAAGTTTCATATTTATTACCATATAATATTTATTATTATTATTTGCCCAGCCTTGTTGTTGCCATGGTGGGCCCCATGTCGTCTCAACTTGACTCAGCGACATGACAGCTTGTTTCTGGCTATTCTAAAGGAAGTTGAACATATGGATTTGAAAATGCGAAGCATGTACTGACCTTATTACTCTGGCAATTTGTTTTTGTTAAAACAATTTAGTATGTTTAGGTCTTTTTTTTGTCTAATATCAGCTCATGAGAAAACTGCAGTCTTAAATGTTGAACTTGAAAATGTCATTGCGGCAAAAATTGCTGTAATCTCTTGTTTGGCATTCTTGCTCAGTAATTGGGCCTGATAGTTTTATTTGTTGAGTGGTTATAGATTTTCTTGTCTATATTTTACACGGCCTAACCGGAATTATTCTATGCATATCAGCGCTGCTAACTGTCAGTGATGATGAATTCTGGGAAGGAGTTTCACCAGTTGAATTTGGGTCGTTACCAGCACTTCAGGATGCAGTCACTGTTGTTGGTTATCCAATTGGAGGAGATACAATATCAGTGACAAGTGGTGTGGTTTCTAGGATAGAAGTACTTTCATATGTTCATGGTTCTACCGAACTTTTAGGGCTGCAGGTATTGTTCTTCCCAATGTTTTCTCATCCCTTCATATAACTTCCATGATAGAATAATACTAGATGTCAAGTTAATCTTTCGAGGAATCATATATATTTATCTACTTATTAATAACTTTTAATTTTGGACCTTCTCCCGTGGACAGATAGATGCAGCTATCAATTCAGGAAATTCAGGTGGCCCAGCTTTTAATGACAGGGGCATATGTGTTGGTATTGCCTTTCAGTCTCTCAAACACGAAGATGCAGAGAATATAGGTTATGTGATACCCACCCCAGTTATCAAACACTTTATTCAGGACTATGAAAAATCTGGGGCATATACAGGTAAATTGTCCTATTCAAATATTGTATGAGGATACGTTTTCTTATCTTGTTATGATCAATGATTTCATTCGTTTTACTGCTTGTCTTGAGCACACTGAACACTGTTTGACATTATTTTGGACAATTTAAATCGTTTATTAGAACTTATGAACGATATTATAGGCATAATCTATACCAGGTTATTGATCTGACTGTTCCTTATGACTTTGCAAGTATTTATTAATTATTACGGAGTACCAGGGTTGGGTCTCAGAGTGATCCTCTGTTCTGTTTTTTCCTGACATGCAGTCTGATGATTGGTATTGCTTGTGCAATCTTGATCGTTTGGGTTGGTTATCATGACATTAGTAAAGTAAAGCCAATATATTGCCGTAGAGTTCTGTTTAGGATTTTTCCTCCTATTATTATTAGATCCTGTAATGATCAATTATTTGCTTAGTCCTTCTCTTTCAGTTTGTTCAATGCACTTTCCAGTGTGCAGATACATTGGTTTGAATTTGATTGATGTGTCGCTTTTCTGTATTGATCTTTTAATGGACCATACAAGGGACAAAATACTGTTGTACTCCCTCTATGCCAAAATATAGTGCGTATAAGATTTTGTCAAAGTCAAACCGTGTGAGCTTTGACCAAGTTTCTACAAAATAATAATAACATTTAGAATATCAAATTAATACCATTTGATTCATCGTAAAGTATATTTTATTATGGTATACATTTGGTATTGTAAATATCGATAATTTTCTCAATAAACTTAGTCAAACTTAGTGGAGTTTGACTTTCACAAAAACCAATGCGCACTATATTATGTCAAAGAGGGAGTATTAAGAAAGAGTTTGTTTAGTATTTTCCATTTTTCCTTCATGTCAACCCCTGGTCTAATGTTCAATAGTATGTTGTCCCATATCTATCTCTTTGATGTCTGCATGTGAGATGTGATTTGATTATTATCTTTTGCGATATTATTTCAGGCTTCCCTATAATTGGGATAGAATGGCAGAAAATGGAAAATCCTGATCTCCGGAAAGCAATGGGAATGAAACCGGATCAAAAGGGTGTTCGTGTTAGGAGGGTGGAACCTACTGCTCCTGAGTCTGGATGTCTGCAACCATCAGATATTATTCTTAGCTTTGATGGTATTGACATTGCCAATGATGGTACAGGTATGTCCTATCTTCTTACATTTTCACTCTTTTGTGGATTGGAACATGTTCATTTAATGCCCTATATTGTGCTGTAAATAAGTCTAAACACGTTCATTATTTGACTTCTCCTGCTCTAGATACCACTTTTATCTTTTATCTTTTATGTGCCATGTTTGTATTTCTATATGAAAGTATCACTCAAAGCTTTGTTAATATAACTATCCTTTCTCTCTGGAGTCTAATGAAAGTTCTAACTGAACGCATTATTCAGATAGCTTGTAGCACTTAAATTATGATTTTGTAAATGTAGAATGTTTGCAGGTGGCCAACACTGCTGATTTTAGTTTTCATTTGAATCTCATAGATACATGAATCTTGTCAATTTCCTTAAGTGTGATGTGGTTATATTGGCAAACTTTTCTTTCTGTTTTTAGCTTTCTAGCATCTTAATTATGCTTAATTCCTGAAAAATTCAAACCTCCTCACTTAGAACAGTAAATATTCCTTTTTATCGAATGTTATTTACTCACCCCATTTCTTTCGGGTATTAGTTCCTTTCAGGCATGGCGAGCGCATTGGCTTTAGTTATCTTGTTTCTCAGAAATATACTGGAGACAAAGCCGTCATTAAAGTCCTGCGCAACTCAAAAGTTCATGAATTTAAAATAAAGCTAGCGACCCACAAGCGGCTGATTGCAGCTCATGTAAAGGGCAGGCCACCATCATATTACATTGTTGCAGGCTTTGTTTTTGCAGCTGTCTCCGTTCCGTATCTTCGTTCTGAGGTTTCTATCTATCTTCTTTTTGCATCCTGTTTCAGTGCATTGAATAATCAATAAACTAGACTGTCAATGCCTTCAATTTCAGTATAATTGGTTGGATCCTGATCTTCTTGATCTTGAAGGGAGTCAGTAACGAAATGAGGTCATCTACACTACTAGTAATCAGTTTTCAATAAAAAATGTTCACTTCAATGTTTCAGTGCTCATAGTGATGCGGTAGCCACTTGCTAATGACAACCTCGGTGGTAGTGAAAATTCACATGCATAGGGATGTAGATCAATAGCAAGGGAGGATTTATGAGCTAATTTAGTTTCTGAGATGTAATTAAGAAATTAAAATTATACCTACAACAAATTATATCTGTGTTTCAGCTACCCTTGTTTAGTTCTAATTTGTGATAGTTACCATGGCAAAGAAGTTGAACATTTTAGGGTTTATCGCCTTTTTGGTAACTTCTCTCCTTGGACAATCTCCCTAGAAAACAGTGAACACATAAAACTTAATTATGTTTAAGAGGATGTTAATTTGTGAAAATGAAATACTTCGTAAGCTTACTGGATCTACTTATTTATCAGTATGGGAAAGACTATGAATATGATGCACCTGTCAAGCTGCTGGTGAAGCATTTGCATTCAATGGCGCAATCACCTGATGAACAGCTGGTTGTGGTATCACAGGTTATAAGTTCTTCCCCTGTTAGTTGTTCATGGCAACTCTCTTCGGATATGACTGAAGTATTCTTGCAGCTCTATAATAAAATTTCTTTTAATCTCCTAACGTGATTGTATGCATCAAACACTTGCAGGTGCTTGTGGCAGATATCAATATCGGTTATGAAGATATTGTCAACACTCAGGTAAGAAACTTCTAGCATGAGTTACTCCGGTTGATTCTAGCAGTTCCCTCCAGATATTTTGCTGTTAGAATATGTACCCACACTCTGGAATTCAAGCCTCCTATTCTTTACCAATGCATTTATTGACACGGTGTTATTACTTTTTAATACTCTATATATTTTTGTGGCGAGGCATTTGCAATTTAATATAATTGTCAGATAGGCATTCTCACGTTCTCAGTGCTATTTTAGCATCCCAGCACCTCTTTGTTTCTAGACAGTTGATTCTGAACCTAATAATTGACATTGTCATTATGACTGCTCTGTTGACAGGTCCTTGCTGTCAATGGTCATCCTGTGAAAAATTTGAGAGACTTGGTAACAACGGTAGAAAATTGCAAGGACGAATTCTTGAAGTTTGATTTGGAGTATGACCAGGTAGACCCAGGTTCCTTATTTATTTGACTATTTATGTTGTAAACATCTCTCATGCCAACCTTTTTTTGACGCCTTGAAGTCCCTACGAAGGCACAGATATGACCTTGGTTAGCTGTCGCTGATTTGGTTGTTAAAATGTGTATAGATATATCTTAATCTGTGATAACTAATATGGAACGGAGGGAGTACCAGTAGTTCGTCATGATTACATTCTTAGTAATGCTACTAAGATCATGCAAGTTGGCAAGTGGCCCTTATATTGGCTGTTGATTTCTAGAATCTCTGAAACTTTACTGATTTTATTTCATGCAAGCTGGAAAATAGTGTTGACATTTAACAAGTGGCCCTTATATTGGCTGTTGATTTCTAGAGTGTCTGTAACTTTACTGATTTTATTTCCCCGTTCAAAAATATATCTCTGGCTGATTTACTGCGCTAAATTCCCCTTGGTCTCTTCTAATTGGCGGTTGGGTGATATTATCATAAAGTAGAATAAAACAATAATTAGCGAATGGTTTGACAAGGTCCCTGTTTAATGCAGTTGCTTTGTTTGCTGATGTCAACTGAGTAACTAATGTATGATTTGACAGATTGTTGTCCTTGAGAGAAAAACTGCGAAGGCTGCTACTAAGGACATTCTGACAACACACTGTATACCATCGGCGATGTCTGATGACCTGAAGGCCTAATGGGAGCAAGATGTCGCCTTTGGCAGTCTGGTGGCCCTGATCGGGGTCACATTTTTTTGGCTGAAATGATTGGTAACCACGAAAAGTTTCGAGCCTGCCAGTAGCTTCATCTACGAGTCCACAGCCCTTCAGGGGTCCTGGATGTCAAACAGCAGCTGATGCATAGATTCATTAAAGAGGGCTCAGAGTGAGTGAGTGACAAATCAGCATAATCTGGAGTTGGTGTCCAGCAGCGGGTCATTTTGAAAGCAATAGTGATTAATAAACGCGAGTTTGATTATTACATTATATCAGCGAAGAGGATATAAATCATACTTGATAGTTTGTAGTGAGAAGCGTATCACACATGATATTCTGTCTGTAACACCAGTTATCGTTGCATACAGCCAGTGTCCAATTTATATAGTGACATTTGCATCTGTTTCTCCTTGTTCCCTCGTCTTTCATATTTATCAGTTGGGATCAATGGGTGCGCATAAACTGGTTGACGCCTGTGGCAACTGAATGACTGATATTTCAGCTTTTCATTCTAAATCTCCTTGTTTTGCTTTGCTTAATTGCTTTGTTCGTCTTCTCTGGTCATGCCTGGGTTGCTGGCCTCCAGCTCAAGCCTGCATTTGTTCTGGTCGGCCCTGTGCCAATCGGCAAATGTTGTGCCTTTCCGTCTCTTGCTTCTCTTTAGGGTGATGATTGGTGTTCATACTCCTCTGTCCACTAGATCTGGGATATGTAAGTCCTCCAACTTAGACTGCCCTCTTTTTCTCTTGCAATGAGAATTTCCAATATATCTGCTACTACATTGATAAGAACGGATGGACATGTCTCAATCAATATAGTTGTGTGAATCCCTTCATAAAGGAAAACCCCTTCTAAGATATGTGTTCCTGGCATGAATGTTACATCAGTGGGTCTAATCGCCTTATCAACTTTAGTGAAAAAAATTGGAGCTTATATAGAAGACATACACCACTGTTTGGGTAGTGTGATAACTATGAAATTCAGTTTGAACAAGGGAGAGTTCCCAATTTACAACTGAAAACATTGCCATCAAGTCCATCTTGATGACATCCTCTTTCTTTTTTGTTTTTTTGAAAAAATCTGCTAGAAACCCATCTAGTGTAGGGGCTTTGTTGTGCTCCGTCTGAAAATTGCTTCATACAATTTCTTCTAAGTGAAAGTGAAGTCAGCTGTAAGAATTATATTTTCTTCGGGAGACAATTGAGGTATATCATGGATATAATCACACACGATTGAGAAATTATTTGGAAATTATTTGAGACCAATGTCCAAAGAGTTCATTGTAATGTTTTGTCAAATAGGCCTTCTAGTTTTCTTCTCCCATAGTGGTTCACTCTTCTTGTTCTAACCGAAATATCTTCTTCTTTGTATGTTTTCCTTTCGCAATAAACTAAATATATTTTGTTTCATTTTCCCCTTCCTGAACATATTTAACCAGCATCCCGGTCGGCTGCATTTAGAGGTATTGTCGTTGTCTTGATTAGGGGTGGACTAACGAGCTGCTCGGATCGTTAAGGTTCGGCTCTTTAAGCTCGTGGTCGTTAAGACTTGAATCGTTAAGCTCGTTAAGAATAACGAGCTGAAATCATTGTTCGGCTCGACTCGTTATGTTCGTGCGAGCGCTCGCGAGCAGCTCGTTAAGGATCGTTAAGGAGGCAATGGAAAACAAACATGTGTGTATTGCCTGGTGAGGGAGAGAGGAAGCATAGGTTTTTGATCCTAATGTAGGAGTTTCAAGCATGGTCAAAGAACACTATTTTGATTGCCCCTTCCTGCCAAATATTTGAGATAACTAAAGTGACTCGCAGTAAAACCTAGTGAAGCCTAGCTTGTTACCGATCTTAACGAGTAGCTCACGAACATAGTCGGCTCGATTGTTTAGCTCGTTAATCTTAATGAGAAAAACTGATGCTCAGCTCGGCTCGTTAACAAAACGAGTCGAGCAAACTAGCACTCATTTAACTCGCCGAGGTTCGAACTTTTTGTCCAGCCCTAATCTTGATAACGATAGTACTATGAGGAGTTCTAGGGTTTATGGTGAAACTAGACAACGGGATGCCTTGGTTCAAAAGATGAGAGGAGAGGTCGCGGGAATGGGGGTAGTTCTCGACAGCTCTGGCAGAAAGCTGTCAGTGCGAAGCAGTGCATACAACATGACAGAGAATAAGAATATCCCAGAATATAGGAACCCGGATCCGAATCTCGAACCTATGGGTGGCTCTTCCATGCACGGGACTATCTCATTTCTCCAAAAAGCGACCGCTCATCACCTCTCAGCCAAGCCAACCACATCACACTATTGTACCCATTGCCGATCAAAGCAAGAAGAGGCACTCATACATCGCGAGGGAGCCTGAGCTCGATCGATCAATGGAGTACGCATCATCCACCCCGAGCGCGACGGACTCCATGTTCCTGCCTTTCCTGGTAATGTTCGCGGCCATCTACCTCCTCGCCTACTTGGTCGTGTTCCGCCGCTGGAGCCGGCAGCACCGCCCGGACGCGTCCAGCTGCTTCACCTCGCTATTCCACGGCACGCCGGCGTTGCTGCTTGCCCTGCGCGCCGTGCTGTCCAACCCGGCCGCCGCCGGCGACCTCGCGCTCGCGGCGCCCAACACGCGCGCCGACGACCTCGCCCTCGATTTCAGCACAGCCTACTTTGTCAGCTCTAACCCTCACTCACGATCGGATCGAATCGAGGCAGAGATAGAGAGGGAGCTGGAGGTAGACGATGAACACTTGGTGGTTTTTGTGCAGCGTACAACTTACTGCTTTTCTGTTTCATTCATCCTCTTATTGAGCGATTACAAAGCAATGCCGTGACTTCCGCCACGTTCCCGACTGAATCGTGCCATCCCACGACTCGGAACGAGCTCCACGACGATCCTACAAACATGGAGGTGCTCGCACTAAACACGACGCGGTCCTCCTAAAATCTCTCTAACAGAAACTCTGACGAAACTGTCGAAACTGAATCCTAACGACACTAACAGTTGCTAACTGAAACTTATTCAACAAATCTCCCCTAAGTTTTAGTCGCGGATGATGTTGGTGACGCCGATCCTCGCGCGCAGGTCCTGGAACCGAACGCGCCCAAGAGACTTGGTGAGAATATCAGCGAGCTGGTTGGTGGTGCCGATGTGTTCGACGGAGACTCGCCGTCGGCGACGTATTCCCTGATGAAGTGGTGGCGAGTGTCGATGTGCTTGCTGCGATCATGGAACACTGGGTTCTTGATCAGCTGAATGGTGCTTTGATTGTCGATGAAGAGCTTCACCGTCTTCTCCTCCTCGTTGAGCAGTTCGCCGAGGAGACGTCGGAGCCAGGCTGCCTCGCACGCCGTCGCTGTGGCAGCCATGTACTCAGACTCACACGACGAAAGTGCCACCGTCTTCTGCTTGACCGACTGCCAAGACACTCGGGCAGCCGTTGATGAAGAAGATGCTGCCCGTCGTGCTCTTGCGATCATCCAGGTCGCCGGCCAGGTCCGCATCACTGTAGCCCACGAGCTCGAGCTGCTCGCTGCCGCCACGGAGTGTGCACCCGTAGCTCTTAGTGCCTGCGATGTACCGGAGAAGATGCTTGACCGCGCTCAGGTGTTCCGTCGTCGGCGTCTCCATGAAGCGACTGACGAAACCCACTGCAAATGCAATGTCAGGCCTGCTATGCACCAGGTACCGGAGACCACCGACGATGGAACGATACATCGTGCCATCCACCGGTGGATTCGAGCTGATCTTGCTCATCTTCAGGCGTGGCTCCATTGGCATCTGGGTCGGGGTGCAGTTCGCCATGCCAGCCTTCTCTAGGAGCTTGCCGGCGTAAGCGGACCGGCAGAGCGTGATCTCGCCGCCGCCACGGGACACTTCCATGCCAAGGTAGTAGGCAAGAAGACCCAGGTCACTCATCTTGAACCTGGTCATCATCTCGCGCTTGAACCTGGCGATCTCCTGCTTGCCGCCGCCAGTGACGATCAGATCGTCGACGTAGACGCCCAGCAGCAGGCGTGAATCTTCCTTGCCGCGTGTGTACACGGCGTGCTCCGATGGGCTCCTGGTGAAGCCCGGAGAGAGAAGCGTGCCTGTCAAGCTTGGCGTTCCAAGCTCGCGGTGCTTGACGCAGCCCGTAGAGCGCCTTCTTCGGGCGCAGCACCTTTCCCTCCATGCCGTCGATGATGAAGCCGGGGGCTGGGAGACATACACTTCCTCCTCAAGGTCGCCATTCAGGAATGCGCTCTTGACGTCGAGGTGGTGCACCTCCCGGTTGTGGTGTGCAGCTATGGCGAGGAGGACGCGCACCGAGTCCAGGGCGTGCAACCGGCGCAAAGACTTCCTCGAAGTCTATGCCAGCTCGCTGCGCATATCCCTTTGCCACCGGCCTCGCCTTGTGCCGCACCACTTCGCCTGCAGGATTTTTCTTCAGCTTGAACACCCATTTCAAACCGATGGGACGGTGCCCAGCAGGCAGGTTGGTGAGCTCCCAGGTGTCGTTCTCCTCGATCGCGGCCATCTCCTCAGCCATGGCAGTTCGCCATCCAGCTTCTGCTTGAGCCTCTGTGAACGACGCAGGCTCTTCTCCTTCGGCAAGGAGCAGCCCCCGTTCAAGTTCGGCATCAATGTTGGCGACGGTCCTGTACCTGCGCACAGGAGTGTCTCGGTCCTCCACAGACGGAGTGTTAGCGCTGGAGGGCGTCGCGAACTCCACGGAGGGGTCCTGGAGGTCCCCTGCATCGTGGAATTGAGGGGTCGCCGGTGTCTGTGGTGACGCCGTGCCGTGCGCGCTCTGTGCGCGCTCTGGCGCTCGGAGGTGTCGCGCCGTGCGCGTCCGGTGCGCGCTCTGGCGTGGGAGGGTCGGCGGCACACCCACGCGGAGCAGCAGCTTGGGGAAGCGTGTACTCCACGTCGAAGTCGCTGTTCACCGCCTCCAGGCCGCCGTTCTCCCAACTCCATGACGCAGCCTCGTCGAAGACAGCGTCGCGCGTGACGTGCACCGTCTGTGTCAGGGGGTCGAAGACCTTGTACGCCTTGGAGCCTGGCTCGTAGCCCAGCAGGACCATCTTCCTGCTGCGGTCTTCGAGCTTCTTGAGGTGTGGCCGAGCCGTTTTGACGTGAACGACGCAGCCAAAGACCCGCAGGAAGTGCAGATTTGGCGTCTTGCCGTGCCAAAGCTCGTACGGCGTCTTGCCATCCACGGCGCGCGTGAAGGAGCGGTTCAGAAGAAACACCGCCGTCGTCACTGCCTCCCCCCAAAACGTGTTGGGCACGCCTCGCCCTTTGAGCATGCTTCGTGCGGTGGCCACTACCGTCTGATTGCGGCGTTCCACCACGCCATTGTGCTGCGGTGTGTAGGGCGCGGAGAGGTGGCGCTGGACGCCTCGTCGGCGCGAGAATTCCTCGAAGGAGCGGGAGGTGAACTCTCCCCCTCGATCGGTACGAAGGGTGCGCAGGGTGCAGCCGCTCTGCACTTCGGCGGCCGCCTTGATGCGACGGATCGCGGCTTCAGCTTCGTCCTTGGTGGAGAGCAGCACCAGCCACATGTAGCGGCTGAAGTCGTCCACCATCAGGAGGAAGTAGCGCTTCCCTCCTGGCGTCGCCGGCGTGATCGGTCCGCAGAGGTCGGCGTGGATCAGCTCGAGGCGTTCCGTGGCGCGAAACTTTGCCACCTGCGGGAACGGGGCCCGCCTCTGCTTCCCTGCCAAGCAGGCGTCGCAGAGCTGGTCCGTGTGGCCGATCTCTGGTAGCCCGCGAACCATGTCGTTGCGAGACATGGCGCGGAGCGCCCCGAAGTTCTGGTGGCCGAGCCTCTCGTGCCAAGTCCAGCTGCTGTCGCCAGAGCGTAGCGACAGGCACACAGGCTGCACCACCTGCAGGTTCACCTTGTAGAGACGATTCGGGGAGCGAGGTACCTTGGCGAGCAGGCGATTGCTGCGATCCCAAAGGGACATGAAGCCGTTGCGGATCGCTGAGGGGCAGCCGTTCTCGTCGAGCTGGCCGAGGCTCACTATGCTCGTCTTGAGCTTGGGGATGAGGTAGACGTCCGTTAAGGCGCGGTGCTCGTCGCCACGCACCGCGATGACCACGGTCCCACGTCCGACGATGTCGACGATGGAGTTGTCGCCGAATCGCACCGTGCCAGTCACCTTGGTGTCTAGCTCGGCGAAGACGGCTCGACTGCCGGTCATGTGGTTGGACGCGCCGCTGTCGAGGTACCAGGGTACGTCGACCGGCTCATGCTCGTCGCCAAGCCGCACCTTGGCACGCTCCTCGTTGAGGAACACGTGTCCGCCCACGCGTTCGGGTTCGTCGGCGACTGGGCACAGCTGCGCCATGAGGAGCGCGGCCGGCTCGTCGTCGTCGCCGTCCTTGACCGTGTGAGCCTCTTCCCTCTTCTTCTTGCGAGCGCTCACGGGCCCAATGCCCAAACTTGCCGCAGTGAGCGGCATTTGTCGTCGCGTGCGGCGACGCCGCCGTTCGCCCTTGCGGCTTGTCGCGCGGGGCGTCGTTCCCGCGCCCTTGCCGCGGCGGTTGCCACCGCCGCCACCGCTCCCCGACGAGCCATCGCCATCGCGGTGCTTCATGCGGGCGCGCCACTGCTCCCTCCGTGAGCAGCAGTTGGCCGCCGCCGGCCATGCCTGTGGGCTCGTCGTCGTCGTCTTCTTCGCAGACCTTGAGACGCCCCGTCAGCTCTTCGATGGACATGGTCTTCAGATCGAGGAGGCCCTCGATCGACCGTGCCATCTGCTTGTACTTCCTTGGCACGACCCGCAGGTACTTGAGGATCACTTTCTTGTCGTCGACGGGGTCTCCATGGATGTCCAACTGGTGGACCAGTTCCTGCAGCCTCAACCCAAAATCATCGACTGACTCACCGGGTTTGAACCGAAGATCCTCGTACTGCTTGCGGAAGTTTTGGGCTTTCGAGTCCCGACTCGATCTGCCCCGACGCGGATCGTCTTGATCGCATCCCACGCCTCCTTCGCCGTGTCCTTGACGGCGAGCATCGGAATCATCTCCGGAGGTACGGCGCGGAGGATGGCCTCCAACGCCGCACGATCGTCGTCGTACTCGCCCACGCCCGTGTCGATGACTTCCCACGGTGACGAACCCGCAGGATCACCTTCATGAGCAGCGACCAGGTGTTGTAGTTCGTCCTCGTCAGCACGGGCCACGCCGTGCTGGAGCTGCCGCCCATGTCACGCGTGGAGCGCGGGACGGCCAGCGCCTTCTCTGCCGAGGAGTGTGGTGATGAAGCCGCGCCCGAGTTCTTCCCGTCCTTGTCCGCGTCTGCGGCGGCCTTCTTGGACGCGTCATCGCCGCCCTTCGTCATCCTTCTCTCCGCGACACGAGCCTAGGCTCTGATACCACTTGTCAGCTCTAACCCTCACTCACGATCGGATCGAATCGAGGCAGAGATAGAGAGGGAGCTGGAGGTAGACGATGAACACTTGGTGGTTTTTGTGCAGCGTACAACTTACTGCTTTTCTGTTTCATTCATCCTCTTATTGAGCGATTACAAAGCAATGCCGTGACTTCCGCCACGTTCCCGACTGAATCGTGCCATCCCACGACTCGGAACGAGCTCCACGACGATCCTACAAACATGGAGGTGCTCGCACTAAACACGACGCGGTCCTCCTAAAATCTCTCTAACAGAAACTCTGACGAAACTGTCGAAACTGAATCCTAACGACACTAACAGTTGCTAACTGAAACTTATTCAACATACTTCACCGTCGACCTCCTCCACTACCTCGTCTTCCTGCCCCACGAGGCCCTCTTCGTCGCGCACCACCTCGCCACGCTCTACGTCCTCGCCACCTGCCGCGCCGCCGTCCGACGCGGCGCCTACGCGCTGCTCGCCCTGGAGGTGCTCGCCGAGGCCACCAGCCTCGTGCAGAACCTGTGGACCCTGGCCGACATGCGCCGCGCCGGCTCGCCCGCGGCCGCCAGGGCGCACGCGGCGCTGTCGCTCCCGTTCTACGTGGCGTACACGGCCATGAGGGCGGTACTCGGGCCGGTGTGGTTCGTGAGGATGGTGAGATTCTACGCCGCCGGCGCCGGGGCTGGCGAAGGTGCCCTGCCGGCGTGGGCTTGGGTGTCGTGGACGGTGGTGATCGGTTCCGGGATAGTGCTGAGCGTGCTGTGGGTGGGCAACCTGTGGTTGGCCTACTTCAGGGACAGGAAGGAGAGCTCTCGCAACAAGGAACAATGATCAATTCTTGATCTCACATTGATTTCGAGTTCATTCATTCACCGTGCAAGTGCAGCACACACTTCTTCATTTACTGTCCTTTTGGCTCTTGAATTTACTGAGCCTGCACGTCTTACTTTTTTTAAAAAAAAATCAAGAACTTTAGGTATAAGGTAGAACCTATTTAGATGATTGACCATATAGATTTAGCAAATTGGTAATGGAAGAATAAGTTTTGATAGTCTCGTCCGGATAACATAAGATATTTTACTTACATACAATTTTGTTTAGCGAGGTTGTTCTTAGTGAGAAATACTCATCTACCAAGATACCACACAAAATCCTTAGTCTTTAGCAATATCTTCATTTTCCAAAAAAAGTATCGATTGACACATTGGGCTGGATTAAAACTCTCTACATGGAGTCTACAAAGAATTTACCACTCTCATGTAGATTCCATCAATACTTGTCGGTTCCTTGCGTCAACTGGACCAATGCCAGACGTTGTAGCAAAATATTCCTGAATGCAATCCTGAGACTAACAAGATATCTTATGAACGTCACATTTGGAGGTGAAGTTTCGAACACCTTCGGTAATGTATCAGATTTGTGATGTACAATGTTATAACGGGTAGGATATTGTTTTCGAAGTGTAGCATTATCTACCCACTTATCTTGCTAAAACTTCATCTTAGATCCATCCTTAATGGAAAAAGAACCATATGAAAATAAGAATTTCTTTATCGCCATAAGGCCATCCCAGAAGTGCGAGTTCCTAGGTTTCCAATAAATTTGGGACAAAGCCCTTAAGCCCATGTACTTTCTCTTTAGAATAGTTTACAAATCCCATCTTCATAAAAAGCTTGAAAAGCCATTTCTGTAGTAGGTCTCGGTTCTTGAAGTCTGGTTGTGAATACGAAGTTCCCCTGATCTTTTGGACTTCATCGAAAATAATCTAATCTTTACAAAACTCTTCTAGATAATTGGAATAAGAAAATTATATACGGCATCATGTTACTTAGTACTAAATTAAGGAGAACCAATCGTATATAGTACCATGCCTACCAACTTGCAAGCGGCTATTCACTGCACGGGCGCACGGCGACCGGACAAAAGAGCCGGTTCCGCACGGGCTCACGCTCCAGCTGCCGGTGGATCACCATTAAAAATTAGATTATTGACAAGAACTACTTCAGAGGCTCGTGGACTACTTCAAAGCATTGAATAGGTAATGCTAATCAAATGCATTCTTCATGCTTCAATACGGTTCAAGCAACATAATTAACAGCAATAGCAGCACATGGCTGGCTACACTTTGTTCTCAGAGATGCCTGTACAGTGTGGATGAGATGCTTGTGCAACGAGATGCTATGCTAATAGACAGCATAGCAACACTATGCAAAGGTCGGCTCCAAACTGCATGGCGCTGGATCAGGTTTTTCGAAGGATCCAGAGTGGGTGAAAGTCACTCGGAAGCTAGGGCCAGATTCGTCAAAAGTTAAACAAGTTTAGCCTGCCCAATGCCAGAATTTTAAGTTTATCCGATGCCAGAACCCACCAAAATAGTGCACAGATGAGAAGGATCCTACTACTGAGGCTACATCTACGTTGATCCTTTCATTCATCCACACCAAATGGACTCAGAAGAAACCTACACCCTCATGGTAGTTAATCATTGCTTTCTCAGTCATTTCCTCTACCCATGAGCCAGCCGTAAGATGAAACTGCGCCAAGACATCAGCTACAGCGAGGCTCACACTTTGGTCCCTGAAAGTAGATGCACGCAACGGTAAGGAACAAGAACAGTCGCACATAGACCAACAGGAAAGAGCAAGGCAATGAAAATGATGGAAGAAAAAACACATAATTGTGGTATTGAACAGGGACAGTCATCCGTAGGGAGATAGCTGCAGAGAAAAATATAAACATGTAAACTTTAACAAGCTACTGATGTGCAGATGTGCAGCAAGAACAGATTCTCAAAATCAACAACCCATAAAGCATATGCATGGCAGAATAGAAAGGGAGGAATTAATTTACAAGGCTATAGCAAATAAGGATCAAAATCGATCGACAAGTAGGGCAGAGCCAGAACAAGAAATTGAGTTTGTGATAGATGACTCAAACACATCCTCCGATAGCAGGCTTATGGTGAGCTGAATTTCATGGACCTCATCATTCTATTGTTCTATCAAGTTGTTCATACAGGGCATGGCATTCTCACCAGATCAGTAATTTCTCGTACAACAATTTGATATCTAAAAGATTCGAATTATATACATGATAAAAAAATCAGGACTCAATACAAAGAATCAGCAGAATAACAATATCGTTAAGTGGATTTGGCAACAAGGATATAATAAGAAAAATGCTTACTGAAAGAACAGCAAAAAAGGGCATGCCAAAAGTACAAAAACAGGTCTAGAACATGATTGTCTTACTGTGAATTTAATTATATAATTTTCTATCCAGCAGCACTTGATTACAAGAGTTACTTATGATAGACTGAATAGACCTGCTAAAGCTAAAAGGAGTAAAATAAACACATAATTCTGCATGCACATCATACATCCATAGAACTAAAATACAAGGCAATGAAAATGATGTCACCTGCTCTAAAATAAAAAATTTAAAGGAAGGAATTAGTTTACAAAGCTATAGTAAATAAGGATTAAAATTGATCGAGAAGTAGGGCGGAGCCAGAACAAGAGTTTGTGACAGATGACTCAAACGCATCCTTATATATCAGGCTTACACAGTGAGCTGAAGTGATGGACCTTATCATTCTATTGTTCTATCATGTTCATATAGGGGATGGAGTTCTCACTGGATCAGTAATTTATCGTACAAAAATTTGATATCTAAAAGATTCGAATTATATACATGATTAAAAAAATCAGGACTGAATACAAAGAATCAGCAAAATAAGGATATAACAAGATCGTAAAGTGGATTCCGCAACAAGGATATAATAAGAAAAATGCTTACTGAAAGAACAACAAAAAAGACATGCCAAAAGTATAAAAACAGTTCTAGAACATGACTGTCTTACGGTGAATTTAATTATATAATTTTCTATCCAGCAGCAACTGATTGCAAGAGTTGCTTATGATATATTGAATAGACCTGCTAAAGCTAAAAGGCGTAAAGTAAAGACATAATTCTGCATGCACATCATATATCCATATAACAAAATACAAGAAGGCAATGAAAATGATACCTGCTCTGGTCTCTGCAGACAGCTTGAATGAATTTAAATAGAGGCACTGATACTTTCAACCCAATTTCAGGGTCCTTTATACCCCGTAGTATGCCAGAGTAAGCCTTTAGCATTCCATGTCTAAGATGGTTAACATAATCAACCTCAACATCGGCACAGTTTTTTAGATTAGCATCATGTTTAAGCCTTTTCAGAACATCCTTCAGGTACTTCTCGAAATCCTTGCCAATAGCAAGAGCAATGTCTCCAAAGCATGAGAAAATTAGGGGTTTAAGCGTCGATTCTGAGAGACCTTTGTGAAGAACTTCCATAATTTGATCACAGTATGGCAACATTTTACCTTCCAAGACATGAAAGATATCACCAATCACTTCTAAGGAGATGGGGGAGAGTAGGTGCACATCATAGAACTGTATGAATATTGGCATGTGTTCCCCGAAATCTGGACCACTGGCGTTAGTAAGAGCGCCAATGACAAGCATTGCTTTATCACGTACAGTAGAATTATCGCTCGCAAACACTCGGCAAAACAGAAACAACAAAACATGAGCAGCATCGGTAACTATTCCTGCCATTCCTGAGCTTCTCAGTTTCTGGATGATGACCTGCAGTAGAGAACACAGCCTAACGAGAAGATTGTTTTTCTTCTCCTTGTCATCTAAAGCAAAAGCTCGGCGATCAAGCGTCATGCACAATCTTTTCATGATACGACGCATTAAACCTTCTACAACGTATGTAACTCCAGGTTCACGTATGTGGCTGACATTCACAATCTCACTCAATGCTTCATAGGCAGATGCTGGAAGCCTGAAAGGGGTCCCATCAGCAGGTTCTGAAGCAGAAATAAGAGCTTCAACAACACGATCAAGGAAAGGTGGAAGCTCAGACGACATTGACTCTGCATCTTCATAACCCCGGGCAAGAAAATATATAGCTCCACATACTTTTTCAGACACACTTTGAGTATCTTCACTACTCCGTACCAACACATCGATGATGCGAGGAAGGTTTGAATTTGTTATGATTCCATTTCCACTTGCTGGAGAATGCAGAAGCTCGAACATCCGCCCAAGAGTACGAGCAGTGGTTACTTTTACCTCACTGTTTGGATCTTTCATCATGCCGAGCAACAAATCAACCAAGGGAGCAAGTTTCTCAACAGAAGGACCTTCAAGGATAAAACGTATTTCAGAAATAGCTGCCTTGCGTCTACGCCAATCTGACGCTTTGATGTTAGCCTGAACAGAGCCCATCACAAGGGGGACAATTGCATCCCCAATAGTTCTAGCGATGAGAGCTAGGCACCGTGTGGTAGCTCTCCGGTCATGTTGGCATCTCAGATCATAACCTAAGGCAAATCTTAGATCATAACCTAGGGTAAATCTCAGATCATAATCGTCTCCCTCTAGATCAACCTCTAGATCTTCTTGGGTTACAAGATACTCTAGCAGCATTGGAACAAGTGAAGAGAGGGCCTCCTCAATAAAGCGACAATCTGCAGTAGGTTCAGCATCAACAGAGCCCCTGTGTATAATCACTTCTTGACAGATAGCGCTCCAGAACACCATAATACACGGGTGAGCGGCTTCCTCATCTCCTTTCATACACTCAGCTGTCAGACTGAGTATGGTTGTCATGTAAGGCTGTAACAGCAGAAAATGTGTGCATGCAATTTCAACAAGGCAATCGATAGCTGCATGCTGGATGCCCGGATCTTTGGATTTAGCCGATTCACAAACTGCGCTCATTATACGATCCCTGTCATCCATATTTGTGAGCTTGACCTCAGCAAAACCAAGAACACCATACAGAGCTTTAAATGCCTCGAAACGGACATCAGAACTTGGCTGATCATGGTCCATCATCCCCTGGACGGCAGCATTCACAACACCGTCCACTTCTTCCGGCTCCAAAACCTCAACCGCCTCACAGACAAGCCCCAGCGCCACCAGAGTTCTTTGCTTCAGTTGAGGAGACGCGCCCTGCTGCGTCATGTTGCCTAGCAGTTTGGCAACGAGGTCTCGCCATTCCCCCCGGGGCATCTCAATGGCTGCAACCACTGCAATGATTTCTGGTGAGATGCGGCATGCATCAGCCGGAGATCCTAGAGACGCCAGCAACGCCTCCTTGACCTTCGATTTGATGGATGGGTCGAGGTTGATCCATTTGTTAGACAGTAGCTTCTTATCTGAGGAATCCTTTGCCTCGAACGAATTCTTGAGAACAAAGCCAGCAAGTTTTCTACACGCCGGTGGATGCGCATCGGTCGAGAGCACAGACGATAAGGACAGGAGGAAGTTGGGAAGATCGTGCTCCTGTAGCAGCTCCAGGTCGCCTTCTGCTTCTGACCGTTCGTCAACATCCTGAGACAGAGCACCTTGCAGCGCCGCAGCGAGATTCATGCCTGTATGAAACTTGTCCTGCCACTGGAATTTATTTATTCATTGATTGAGGGAAGACATTGATTAGACAAATGGACAAGAACCAGGATATCCAAGGAAATTGACAGGAACAAACTAATTTGCCATCAAACGCAACACAGTATAAGGCTTGCTACCCTAGGCTGTGGTTAGGGTTAGGGCTCGGGGCAAGTCGGGATAGCAAATCAACGCGGATCTGACCAGCAAAACGAATCGCGCTACCGGCCGGGTCTCGCAAATCACAAGCGCCCCAGTCTGGGGTTGAAGAGCTCGCTCGCCCCCGTCCGCCGCCCTCTGGTTTTGATTTTTGAAGCGGGGGAAGAAGAATTAGGCGGAGGAGGAGGCGGCTGTGGGTACTCCTCGGACTGGTGTTCATTTTCCGTTTGGAGTAACGCTGGCCATCGGGCCGGACCGACCTGACGCAGCCTGAATCACTTTAGTTCTGGGCCAGTAAGGCCCACGATTCCTTTTCGAAAATGGGCATTTTATTATTTGCGCAATAGATTCGGTCTCTGCATAACTAAGAGTACACAGCCGCACACAAATTCGTTACATTACAGTACGACTTGATTTCGTCCATGGCCCATTGGCCCAAAAGCCCGCAGGAGCACGGCCGGAGGCGCAGGGATTGCGTCATCCTCCATGGTGAGGCAGGGTGTCGAAGGCGAGGACGTGAGCGGCCGGAGTACGGCGTGAGGCACGCATGATTGGAAGCCAGCCGGAGGGAGACGGTTCATGTCGTCCTGCGGGAGAGGGAGAGAGGGGAGGGAGGCGAGTCAAGATGGCAGTTTTCCCAGTGGAGCCGGGTACCCGCGGGTATATACCCACTAAGAACCGGGGATGGTGGTCAAATTACCCCCGTGGGGCTAGCGGGGCGGGTACCCGGTAAGATGGCGGGGCGGGGATGGGGGAAAATCCCCCACGGGGCCCCACGGATACCCGAGAGCCCACATGTCAGCCTAACAAAACTAGCCCACGAAGACCACAGGACGCTGGTCAATTCCCCTCGTCGCTGCAAACTCCAATTCCAGACCATCATTCTCCTGCCCCACGACTCCACAAGGCCACGAACATGAGCCCCACCTTCCTCTCCTCCACGATTCACGGGGGCACACCGGCGGCAGCCGCGCGCCGGCGCAAGGGGGATCTCGTCGCCCACATCCTCCCGCCCACATCTGCTCGTCGCCAGCATCCTCCCGCCCGCATCGGTTTGACGACGATGTCCCTTGCATCTGCCGTCTGATACGTCTCAAACGTATCTATAATTTTAGGCATATATGCATGCTGAATAGCGGTCTATGTTCTTTGTCGTAATGCCCTAAGTAAATCTCATAGTAGTCATCATGATATGTTTGTGCATTGTTATGCTCTCTCTATTTGTCAATTGCCCAACTGTAATTTGTTCACCCAACATGCTATTTATCTTATTGGAGAGACATCACTAGTGAACTGTGGACCCCGATCCATTCTTTTACATCTGAAATACAATCTACTGCAATCATTGTTCTATGTTGTTCTTTCCAAGCAAACATCATTCTCCACACCATACGTTTAATCTTTTGTTTACAACAAGCCGGTGAGATTGACAACCTCACTGTTAAGTTGGGGCAAAGTATTTTGATTGTGTTGTGCAGGTTCCACGTTGGCGCCGGAATCCCTGGTGTTGCGCCGCACTACACTCCTTCACCAACAACCTTCACGTGGCCTTCATCTCCTATCTGGTTCGATAACCTTGGTTTCTTATCGAGGGAAAACTTGCTGCTGTGCGCATCACACCTTCCTCTTGGGGTTTCCAACGGACGTGTGCATCACACGCCATCAAGACCTTTTTCTGGCGCCGTTGCCGGGGAGATCAAGACACGCTGCAAGGGGAGTCTCTCACACCCAATCTCTTTACTTTGTTTATTGTCTTGCTTTATTTTATTTTCTATTTTGTTTGCTTTCTTTATATCAAAAACACAAAAAATTAGTTTCTTGCATTTAATTTATTTTGTTATCATGACTAGTCCTGTACTTGTTACTCTGTCACCTGAGGAATTGATCTTTACTTTTAAACAAGGGGATGAGGAGAGTTTTAAAGAAGCTTGGTCTAGAATTTTTGATTCTTATGGTAAAACTGAACCTAAAATGACTCTAAGCCTGCTTCTTAGTAACTTTTATTTTGGGCTTATTCTTCGCTATAGATATGCCTTGGATGCTGTAGTGGGAGGAGATTTCCTTCACTGCGATGGGGATCAAGCTTTTAATGCCATAAAAAAATTGGTTGCATCATCTAGCTCAGCTAATAAGTCTGATTCATCTCTTGCTAGTATTTATAATAGATTAAACACTCTCGAGACAAATATATCTTGTTTAAAAGAAGGGTATAGTCAGATTCGTGAGCATTTTGATTATGTCTCAGTAAACTTTGAACCTTCAATGTGGGACCCTACTATTAAAGTTGCTATTTGTGGTGAAACTTTTTATGCCCGTTGTGATATTATGTTTGAGTTTTGCCTTATGCCTAAAACTATTTATGAATCTTTGACACTTTGGGGACTTACTGAAGGTGGAGAAGGAATAACTCTTACTGATAATTCTATTATAATTCCTAAGGGAATAGCTGAAGGTGTGTTCACAACATTTCTTGGAAGAACGGTATCCACTGATTATCTCGTTATTGAATGTGTAGGGACAGGACAAATCACACTTGGAAGATCCCTGCTGAAACTCTTGGGAGCAACCATAGATGTGGGGAAAGGCACTCTAAATTTTACCTCTACCCCCAGATGCGGTCATGTATTCCCTAGACCAAAGAGTAAGAATAAGAGTAAGAAGGGTAGGCGCAAAGCCCCTGGTAATAATGTTAATGCTTCTTCTCTTGATGTTACTTGATTTACACTTTCTGCGCCTAGCTGAGAGGCGTTAATGAAAAGCGCTTATGGGAGACAATCTATTATTTTATTTCTGCAATTTTTGTTTTATATTTGAGTCAAGGTGCTTGTTACTACTGTAGCAATACCTTTGTATCTTTATTTTATTGTATTGTTGTGCCAAGTAAAGTCTTTGATAGTAAGGATGATACTAGATTTGGATTTCTGCGCAGAAACAGATTTTTAGCTGTCACAAATTTGAGTTGATCTCTCTGTAGGAGAGTCTAAAAAATCTGCAAAAATTCATGAGTAATCCTCAGATATGTATGCAACTTTCATTCAATTTGAGCTTCTTCATCTGAGCATGTTAAGTGCCTCGAAAAAATTCGTCTTTACGGACTGTTCTGTTTTGACAGATTCTGCCTTTTATTTCACATTGCCTCTTTTACTGTGTTTGAGTGGATTTCTTTGCTCCATTAAATTTCAGTAGCCTTGGGTAATGTCCAGAAGTGTTGGGAATGATTGTGTCCTCTCTGAACATGTGAATTTTTGATTATGCACTAACCCTCTAATGAGATTGTTTTGAGTTTGGTGTGGAGGAAGTTTTCAAGGATCAAGAGAGGAGGATGATATAATATGATCAAGAAGAGTGAAAAGTCTAAGCTTGGGGATGCCCCCGTGGTTCATCCCTGCATATTTCAAGAAGACTCAAGCATCTAAGCTTGGGGATGCCCAAGGCACCCCCTTCTTCATCAACAACTTATCAGGTCACCTCTAGTGAAACTATATTTTTATTCCGTCATATCTTATGTGCTTTACTTGGAGCGTCTGTGTGCTTTTATTTTTGTTTGTGTTTGAATAAAATCGGATCCTAGCATTCCTTGTGTGGGAGAAAGACACGCTCCGCTTTTTCATATTGAACACTGGTGTTCTTAGTTTTACTTTTAATGTTCATGGCGAAAGCTTAAAGCCGCTTCATTCCTATTTGGTTGGAAACAGAAAATGCTTCATGTGGTAATTGGTACATTGTCTTGAATAATGTGATACTTGGCGATTGTTTTGAGCTCTCAAGTAGATCATGTTTAAGCTCTTGCATCATGTAGTTTAAACCTATTAGTGGAGAACTACCGTAGAGCTTGTTGAAATTTGGTTTGCATGATTGGTCTCTCTAAAGTCTAGATATTTCTGGTACAAGTGTTTGAACAACAAGGAAGACAGTGTAGAGTCTTATAATGCTTGCAATATGTTCTTATGTAAGTTTTGCTGTACCGGTTCATACTTGTGTTTTGCTTCACACAACCTTGCTAGCCAAAGCCTTGTACTGAGAGGGAATGCTTCTCGTGCATCCAAAACCTTGAGCCAAAACCTATGCCATTTGTGTCCACCATAACTACCTACTATGTGGTATTTTTCTGCCATTCCAAAGTAAATTGCTTGCGTGCTACCTTTAAAATTTTCATTCCTTGTCTTTGCAATACATAGCCTATGGGAAAGTAGCCTAAAAAACTATTGTGGTAAAGAATATGTCGCTTATGTATTTTATTTCTTATAAGTTGCTTGTTGAGCGGTAACCATGTTTCTGGGGATGCCATCAACCTGTTACACCTTTGTTGAATATCATGTGAGTTGCTATGCATGTTCGTCTTGTCTGAAGTAAGGGAGATTTGCCATGAGTTGAATGGTTTGAGTATGCATATTGTTAGAGAAGAACATTGGGCCGCCAACCAAAGCCATGTATCATGGTGGAAGTTTCAGCTTGGATATTAATCCTCAAATCTCTTATGAGAATATTATCTGTTGTTGAATGCTTAAAGCATAAAAGAGGAGTCCATTATCTGTTTTCTATGTTGTCCCGGTATGGATGTCCTCAAGTTGAGATCTATCAAAATCGAGAAATCAAATGTGATTTATCTCCTTGGACCTTTGTACAGGTGGCATAGAGGTACCCCTTTGTGACACTTGGTTGAAACATATGTAATGCAATGATAATCCATGGAAATCCGAGCTAATTAGGACAAGGTGCGAGCACTATTAGTATTCGATGCATGAGGCTTGCAACTTATAGGAGGTTTTATGCATAACACATATGAATTATTACTACCGTTGACAAAATTGTTTCCATGTTTTCAAAATAAAAAGCTCTAGCACATGAGTAATCCCTGTTTCCCTCTGCGAAGGGCCTTTCTTTTACTTTACTAGGAAACATGCCCGTGCGTTGCAACGGGAGACGGAAATCGGTGTCACGAAACACACAAATTAAGTTGTCATTGGTTTTGCTATAAATAACTACTATTTATATTTGCATTTCGGATACATATCATAAAATCAAATTTGAATTGTTACATACATATTCTCATATATAAATGCACAAAATATACAAAAAATCTTATATACCCTCTAGTATGTGCAGAGCTCGTATCATAGTTTGTAATCCACATATAATAGAAAAGAAAAAGAGACCAAACCTCTTTTATTTATAATTTGTAATAGTAGTGGCTGAGCTAGGCTTGTTAAATAAAACTCTTTGCAACCTGAAGAGTACAAATGCTGAATTAAAATCTCATGTTGCTAATATCTTCTCACACTTATCAATTCAACGCGAAACAACAGTAATATAATGGAAGCAATTAGCAATGTAAAAAAGAATTTAGATTTTCATTCATAAGCTAAGTGAAATTGAATTTTCATGGAGGCCAAAATAGCTAAAAGAAGAACAGAAAGATGTACTGTAATAGAATTTACGCGCCAACCTTACTTGTTTCCCAGTCTCGGTTCGTATTGCTGAGATATGCCGGTTGAAAAGGCGTAGCTTCAATGTCTGATTTAATATGCCTTCTTCTCATTAATCTTGCTGTGATGGACACTCTGATGGATTGTAGCTTTGTAGGGAAGCGCATGGGTTGTGTGTGGAGCATACGTTCCCGGTGTTGGCGGCCTAGACCTGTCCGGCGACTCCTGGGGCGAAGCCAGCCTTATTTGCGGAGAGAACGGAGGTACGGCGGCGGCCAGCTGGTCTGATGCTCTCTTTTCTATTTAGCGCCACCGCACCACTCGGTCGGAAATTTCGTGAGGCAAATTTCAGCAAGTGCACACGGATAGCGTCTGGTTCAGAGTTCAGACGGAGGAACTCCGGGTGTGGACAACGAGGAGCACACTCAGCGACAATTTTGTGAAATTTTCACCCAACTGAGTACTACCTTTCAATTTCTGTCCCATTCACTTTTCCCATCTTACTTATTCACACTCACGCAAGTACGAGAAGAACAGCGGTATCTACTCATTCCAATCATCCTCGCATCAATGATAGGCATGCGCCGGTGACAAAGACGTGTATCTGCTCATAATTTGTCCAGAGTAATTCTGCCTCTTGGGTTGTGTCGTTCTCGAGCCTGTAGTGCCCGCCAAGGCCACTCGACGAGATCGTTCTGGTTGGATTTTGGCCGCCATGGCCTTGACCCCGAGCCGCCGCCGGCCATGGACTTTATTTTTCGATCTTGTAGCGCCCGTCATGGCCGCGATCTTGACATCTCGCGTGGAACCCGACTAATTTGTTTGTACTGTTCCATCCAGATCAGGCAGCGCCCCGCGTTTTTCTGCAGCGACGAACCTCTCCTCGGACCAAATCGAGGTGCGGCGGGTGGATGAACTCGAGGCCGGCTGTGTCCGTCGCGGGATTTCTGCTCTTGGCGGTGGCCAACCGCGGCGGAAATCGCTGCGGACTTCGAGTATCTGCTCGATTTTTCGATGGCAACAAGATTCGATCAGATCTAATCTGATTTGGTGAGGAAGGCGGAGTCGCGCAAAAACAAAGACGGGAAAAGAGCCTTGGAGGGAGGCGGCGCGCCATGGCAGGAGGGAGTGGCGGTGGGGTGGCGGTACCCTAGGTCGGGAGGTCGGGAGCATGGTGAATCGCTCGGTTTTTGGATCGAATGGCTGCCGCTCGGAAGGAAGTGGAGAGCGAATATGGGCCAGGCCCAAGGGGCGAAGATGAAGCTCGACCAGGCCCAAGAGGGCGACGACGACGAAATTGGTGGCAGAAAACGGAGGAACTTCGTTCTTTTTAAGTAGTGTAGATGTTGAGTCAGTCTACCTACTTCTTTCTATCTTAGAAGCAAACAATTGTGTCAACTGTGTGCATTGATTCTTACATAGTTGCTTATTTGCACTCATCATATTACTTTGTGTTGACAATTATCCATGAGATATACATGTTGAAAGTTGAAAGCAACTGCTGAAACTTATATCTTCCTTTGTGTTGTTTCAAAACCTTCTATTAAGAATTTATTGCTTTATGAGTTAACTCTTATGCAAGACTTGCTGATGCTTGTCTTGAAAGTACTATTCATGAAAAGTCTTTGCTATATGATTCAGTTGTTTAGTCATCATCTTTACCATTGCTTTGAATCACTTCATTCATCTCATATGCTTTACAATAGTATTGATCAAGATTATGATAGTAGCATGTCACTTCCGAAATTATCCTTGTTATCGTTTACCTACTCGAGGGCGAGTAGGACTAAGCTTGGGGATGCTTGATACGTCTCAAACGTATCTATAATTTCTTATGTTCCATGCTAGTTTTATGACAATACTCACATGTTTTATATACACTTTATATCATTTTGATACATTTTCCGGCACTAACCTATTAACAAGATGCCGAAGCGCCAGTTCCTATTTTCTGCTGTTTTTGGTTTCAGAAATCCTACACAGGAAATATTCTCGGAATTGGACGAAACAAAAGCCCACGGTCTTATTTTCCACGAAGCCTTCCAGAACACCGAAGAGGAGACGGAGAGGGGCGACGAGGCGGCCACACCATAGGGGGGCGTGGCCCCACCCCTGGCCGCGCCGCCTTATGGGGTGGGCCCCTCGAGCGTCCCCCGACTATGCCCCTTCGCCTATAAAATCCTTCCGTCGCGAAAACCCTAGTACCGGGAGCCACGATACGAGAAAAGTTAGTGAGACGCCGCCGCCGTTAACCCCATCTCGGGGGGTTCTGAAGATCGTCTCTGACACCCTGCCGGAGAGGGGAATCATCACCGGAGGGCTCTACATCACCATGCCCGCCTTCGGACTGATGTGTGAGTAGTTCATCCTTGGACTATGGGTCCATAGCAGTAGCTAGATGGTTGTCTTCTCCTCTTGTGCTATCATGTTTAGATCTTGTGAGCTGCATATCATGATCAAGATCATCTTATTGTAATGCTACATGTTGTGTTTGTTGGGATCCGATGAATATGGAATACTATGTCAAGTTGATTATCGATCTATCATATATGTGTTGTTTATGATCTTGCATGCTCTCCGTTGCTAGTAGAGGCTCTGACCAAGTTGATACTTGTAACTCCAATAGGGAGTATTTATGCTCGATAGTGGGTTCATGCCTCCATTGAATCTGGGACAGTGACAGAAAGTTCTAAGGTTGTGGATGTGCTGTTGCCACTAGGGATAAAACATCAATGTTTTGTCTAAGGATATTTGTATTGTTTACAATACGCACAGTACTTAATGCAATTGTATGTTGTTTGCAACTTAATACTGAAGGGGTGCGGATGCTAACCCGAAGGTGGACTTTTTAGGCATAGATGCATGCTGGATAGCGGTCTATGTTCTTTGTCGTAATGCCCTAAGTAAATCTCATAGTAGTCATCATGATATGTATGTGCATTGTTATGCCCTCTCTATTTGTCAATTGCCCAACTATAATTTGTTCACCCGACATGCTATTTATCTTATTGGAGAGACACCACTAGTGAACTGTGGACCCCGGTCCATTCTTTTACATCTGAAATACAATCAACTGCAATCATTGTTCTCTGCTGTTCTTTGCAAACAAACATCACTCTCCACACCATACGTTTAATCCTTTGTTTACAGCAAGCCGGTGAGATTGACAACCTCACTGTTAAGTTGGGGAAAAGTATTTTGATTGTGTTGTGCAGGTTCCACGTTGGCGCCGGAATCCCTGGTGTTGCGCCGCACTACACTCCTTCACCAACAACCTTCACGTGGCCTTCATCTCCTACTGGTTCGATAACCTTGGTTTCTTACTGAGGGAAAAACTTGTTGTTGTGCGCATCACACCTTCCTCTTGGGGTTCCCAACGGACGTGTGCATCACGCGCCATCACCGCCCTCAACAGCTCGTCGCCCGCATCCTCCAGCAAGAGCTCGCTTAAGTTTCCCTTAAGTGAATCACCCAAGGTTTATCGAAGTCAGGGAGGAAGAGGTCAAAGATATCCCTCTCAAGCAACCCTGCAATTACGATACAAGAAGTCTCTTGTGTCCCCAACACACCTAATACACTTGTCAGATGTATAGGTGCACTAGTTCGGTGAAGAGATAGTGAAATACAAGTGGTATGAATGAATATGAGCAGTAGTAACGGCGCCAGAAAATAGCTTGCTGGCGTGCAGTTGATGGTAGTAATATTGCAGGAAGTAAAGATGCAGTAAAACCGTAAATAAGCGATGATTGGAGTATTTGGAAACAAGGCCTATAGGGATCATACTTTCACTAGTGGACACTCTCAACATTGATCACATAATAAATCCACTCTACACTCTCTTGTTGGATGACAATCACTATTAATTGTGTAGGGCTACAAGAGAACCTCAATGCCGGAGTTAACAAGCTCCACAACATTCGATGTTCATATTTAAATAACCTTAGAGTGCATGATAGACCAACGCAATTATACCGAGTACTAACATAGCATGCACACCGTCAACATCAGCTATGAAAGGGGGAATAGATCACATCAATACTATCATAGTAATAGTTAACTTCATAATCTACAAGAGATCACAATCATAACCTACACCAAGTACTTCATGATGCACACACTCGTCAACATTACATCATGGAGGAGGAATAGACTACTTTAATAACATAACCAGAGTAACACATAGATGATATTCAACTAGATCACAAAGAGAGAGATGAACCACATAGCTACGGTAGAGCCCTCAGCCTCGGGGGAGAATTACTCCCTCCTAATCATGGAGACAGCGATGGCGGTGAAGATGGCGGTGGAGATGCCTTCCGGGGCACTTCCCGTCCCGGCAGAGTGCCGGAACGAGACTTCGTCCCTCGAATTGGAGTTTCGCGATGGCGGCGGCTCCGGAAGGTTTTCCGGTGTTTCGTCAATCCGTGTCGAAGATTTAGGTCAGGACGGCTTAAATAGGCGAAGAGGCGGAGTCGGAGGGGCCACGGGGGTCCCACACACTAGGGAGCGCCCCCCCCCCTAGGCCGCGCCGCCACCATGTGTGGGGCCCCTGATACGTCTCCGACGTATCGATAATTTCTTATGTTCCATGCCACATTATTGATGATATCTACATGTTTTATGCATACTTTATGTCATATTTATGCATTTTCCGGCACTAACCTATTGACGAGATGCCGAAGAGCCGATTGTTGTTTTCTGCTGTTTTTGGTTTCAGAAATCCTAGTAAGGAAATATTCTCGGAATTGGACGAAATCAACGCCCAGGGGCCTATTTTTACACGAAGCTTCCAGAAGACCGAAGGACTTACGAAGTGGGGCCACAAGGCGCCGCCACAACAGGGCGGCGCGGCCTGGGCCTTGGCCGCGCGGCCCTGGCGTGTGGGGCCCCCGTGACGCCTCCTGACCTGCCCTTCCGCCCACATATAGTCTTCGTCGCGAAACCCCAGTACAGAGAGCCACGATACGGAAAACCTTCCAGAGACGCCGCCGCCAATCCCATCTCGGGGGATTCAGGAGATCGCCTCCGGCACCCTGCCGGAGAGGGGAATCATCTCCCGGAGGACTCTTCACCGCCATGGTCGCCTCCGGAGTGATGAGTGAGTAGTTCACCCCTGGACTATGGGTCCATAGCAGTAGCTAGATGGTCGTCTTCTCCTTATGTGCTTCATTGTCGGATCTTGTGAGCTGCCTAACATGATCAAGATCATCTATCTGTAATGCTATATGTTGTGTTATGTTGTGTTTGTTGGGATCCGATGGATAGAGAATATTATGTTATGTTGATTATCAATCTATTACCTATGTGTTGTTTATGATCTTGCATGCTCTCCGTTATTAGTAGAGGCTCTGGCCAAGTTTTTACTCTTAACTCCAAGAGGGAGTATTTATGCTCGATAGTGGGTTCATGCCTCCATTAAATGCGGGACGAGTGACAGAAAGTTCTAAGGTTGTGGATGTGCTTGTTGCCACTAGGGATAAAACATTGATGTTATGTCCGAGGATGTAGTTATTGATTACATTACGCACCATACTTAATGCAATTGTCCGTTGTTTGCAACTTAATACCGGAAGGGTTCGGATGATAACCTGAAGGTGGACTTTTTAGGCATAGATGCATGCTGGATAGCGGTCTATGTACTTTGTCGTAATGCCCAATTAAATCTCACTATACTCATCATATCATGTATGTGCATGGTTGAAAGTATAGAGATGGTAAACCTAGAGGGGGGGTGAATAGGTTTCTACAAGTTTTAATTCTTTCTTTGCAATATTAGGCTTTGCGGAATAAAAAGGTGAGCCTAATGCAAACTAGGTGAAGCAACCTATATGAGGATACAACTAACTCGAGCACGAAGGCTCTCACAGGCGATTAAATCACAAGTAAGGAGTTCGGTTAGAGATAACCGATAGCACGCGGAGACGAGGATGTATTCCTGTGTTCCCTTGCTTTGCAACAAGGTACGTCACGTTTGGAGGGGTGGAGGTCCCACGAAGGATTCCCCACGCCACGAAGGCTCACCCTATTCTCCGGAGCCTATCCCACGAAGGAATAGCTCACTCACTTGTGGTAGACTTTGAGGCAGCCTCCAAACCTTCACAATCTTGCCCGGAGCAAATCCACAGCCCGGATGCTTCCGGACTCCTCTTGCCCACCTAGGGTTTCCAAGGAACCCTAGGAAGCAAGCTTCTCGATGAATACAAGGGGGACTTCCCCGGTTGGCGACCGGTTGACCGAGCTGTGCGCCGGACAGGCCGGTTGCTGGCCCGGTTGGACCGGGCTGCAGACCGGATTTCTGCTGTAGACCCCTTTTTGATTGCTGTTGAAGTGGGGGGTCTCCTTTAGCCTTCTTGTTCCTTTGATACACCATTTATGCCTCATTGCCTAATACCTGAGATTATACTTATAAACATATTAGGCCAAATACTCTAGCACGGTGTCATTGTTACCAAAATAATGGATAAGGGTAAAATACCCTTACAATGGTCATGCCCTCTCTATTTTTCAATTGCCCAACTGTAATTTGTTCACCCAACATGCTATTTATCTTATGGGAGAGACACCTCTAGTGAACTGTGGACCCCGGTCCATTCTTTTACGTCGAATACAATCTACTGCAATACTTGTTCTACTGTTTTCTACAAACAATCATCGTACACACTATACATCTAATCCTTTGTTACAGCAAGCCGGTGATATTGACAACCTCACTGTTTTGTTGGGGCAAAGTACTTTGGTTGTGTTGTGCAGGTTCCACGTTGGCGCCGGAATCCCTGGTGTTGCGCCGCACTACATCCCGCCGCCATCAACCTTCGACGTGCTTCTTGGCTCCTACTGGTTCGATAACCTTGGTTTCTTACTGAGGGAAAACTTGATGCTGTGCGCATCACACCTTCCTCTTGGGGTTCCCAACGGACGTGTCATCTACGCGCATCAAGACTGTTTTCTGGCGCCGTTGCCGGGGAGATCAAGACACGCTGCAAGGGGAGTCTCCACAATCCAATCTCTTTACTTTGTTTTTGTCTTGCTTTATTTTATTTACTTTCTTGTTTGCTGCATTATATCAAAACAAAAAAAAATTAGTTGCTAGCTTTACTTTATTTACTGTCTTGATCTCTATATCAAAAACACAAAAAAAATTTAGTTACTTGCATTTATTTTATCTAGTTTGCTTTATTTACTACTGCTAAAATGGGTACTCCTGAAAATACTAAGTTGTGTGATTTCACAACCACAAATAATAATGATTTCCTATGCACACCTATTGCTCCACCTGCTACTACAGCAGAATTCTTTGAAATTAAACCTGCTTTACTGAATCTTGTTATGAGAGAGCAATTTTCTGGTGTTAGTTCTGATGATGCTGCTTCCCATCTCAATAATTTTGTTGAATTGTGTGAAATGCAAAAGTATAAGGATGTAGATGGTGACATTATAAAATTAAAATTATTTCCTTTCTCATTAAGAGGAAGAGCTAAAGATTGGTTGCTATCTCTGCCTAAGAATAGTATTGATTCATGGACCAAATGCAAGGATGCTTTTATTGGTAGATATTATCCTCCCGCTAAAATTATATCTTTGAGGAGTAGAATAATGAATTTTAAACAATTGGATAATGAGCATGTTGCACAAGCTTGGGAAAGAATGAAATCTTTGGTTAAAAATTGCCCAACCCATGGACTGACTACTTGGATGATCATCCAAACCTTTTATGCAGGATTGAATTTTTCTTCGCGGAACCTATTGGATTCAGCTGGTGGAGGTACCTTTATGTCCATCACTTTGGGGGCGGCAACAAAGCTTCTTGATGATATGATGACAAATTACTCTGAATGGCACACGGAAAGAGCTCCACAAGGTAAGAAGGTAAATTCGTTGAAGAAACCTCCTCCTTGAGTGATAAGATTGATGCTATTATATCTATGCTTGTGAATGGTAGATCTAATGTTGATCCTAATAATGTTCCTTTAGCTTCATTGGTTGCCCAAGAAGAACATGTTGATGTGAATTTCATTAAAAGTAACAATTTCAACAACAATGCTTATAGGAATAATTCTGGTAACAACTACAGGCCATATCCTTCTGCTAATGGTAATAGTTATGGTAATTCTTATGGGAATTCTTACAACAATAATAGGAACACACCCCCTGTACTTGAAGCTATGCTTAAAGAATTTATTAGTACACAAACTGCTTTTAACAAATCTTTTGAAGAAAAGCTTGGGAAAATTGATATACTTGCTTCTAAAGTCGATAGTCTTGCTGCTGATATTGATCTTTTGAAATCGAAAGTTATGCCTAATGAAAATCATAATAATAAAATTGTTACTACAGCAAATGCCATCCAAGTTAGAATTAATGAGAATATAAGATTGATGGCCGAATTGCGTGCTAGGTGGGAGAAAGAAGAAAATGCTAAAGAAGATAATATAGCTAAAGTTTGGACTATTACCACCACTAGCAATGCTAATGCTCCACATGTTGCTGCACCTCCTACTAATAATGGTAAAATAATTGGTGTTGGCAATGTTTCCACTTCTAATGCAAAGCCTGCAAAACTGCCGAAAACTGCTAAAACTGCTGAAACTGCCTGTGATAAAACTGCTGAAATTTTTTCCAACATTGGGGATGATGATCATATTGCTTTAGATTATAATGGTTTGGATTTTGATGATTGCCACATCTCTGAAGTTATAAAGTTCTTACAAAAACTTGCTAAGAGTCCTAATGCTAGTGCTATAAACTTGGCTTTCACAAAACATATTACAAATGCTCTCATAAAAGCTAGAGAAGAGAAACTAGAACGTGAAGCTTCTATTCCTAGGAAGCTAGAGGATGGTTGGGAGCCCATCATTAAGATGAAGGTCAATGACTTTGATTGTAATGCTTTATGTGATCTTGGTGCAAGTATTTCTGTTATGCCTAGAAAATCTATAATATACTTGACTTGCCACCATTGAAAAATTGTTATTTGGATGTTAATCTTGCTGATCATTCTACAAAGAAACCTTTGGGGAGAGTTGATAATGTTCGCATTACCGTTAACAATAACCTTGTCCCCGTTGATTTTGTTGTCTTGGATATTGAATGCAATGCATCTTGTCCCATTATATTGGGAAGACCTTTTCTTCGAACTCGTTGGAGCTATCATTGATATGAAGGAAGGTAATATTAAATATCAATTTCCTCTCAAGAAAGGTATGGAACACTTCCCTAGAAAGAGAATAAAGTTACCTTTTATATCTATTATTAGAACAAATTATGATGTTGATACTTCGTCTCTTGATAACACTTGATATACACTTTCTGCGCCTAGCTGAAAGGCGTTAAAGAAAAGCGCTTATGGAAGACAACCCATGTTTTTACTACAGTACTTTTATTTTATATTTGAGTCTTGGAAGTTTTTACTACTGTAGCAACCTCTCCTTATCTTAGTTTTGTGCATTGTTGTGCCAAGTAAAGTCTTTGATAGTAAGGTTCATACTTGATTTGGATTACTCGCGTGAAACAAATTTCTTTTACGTCACGAATCTGGGCCTAATTCTCTGTAGGTAACTCAGAAAATTATGCCAATTTACGTGAGTGATCCTCAGATATGTACGCAACTTTCATTCAATTTGAGCATTTTCATCTGAGTAAGTCTGGTGCCTCAATAAAATTCGTCTTTACGAACTGTTCTATTTTGACAGATTCTGCCTTTTATTTCGCATTGCCTGTTTTGCTATGCTTGATGGATTTTTCTATTCCATTGACTTTCAGTAGCTTTGTGCAATGTCCAGAAGTGTTAAGAATGATTATGTCACCTCTGAACATGTAAATTTTAATTGTGCACTAACCCTCTAATGAGTTGTTTTGAGTTTGGTGTGGAGGAAGTTTTCAAGGATCAAGAGAGGAGGATGATACAATATGATCAAGGAGAGTGAAAGCTCTAAGCTTGGGGATGCCCGGTGGTTCACCCTGCATATTTTAAGAAGACTCAAGCGTCTAAGCTTGGGGATGCCCAAGGCATCCCCTTCTTCATCGACAACATTATCAGGTTCCTCCCCTGAAACTATATTTTTATTCCATCACATCTTATGTGCTTTGCTTGGAGCGTCGGTTTGTTTTTGTTTTTGTTTTGTTTGAATAAAATGGATCCTAGCATTCATTGTGTGGGAGAGAGACACGCTCCGCTGTTGCATATGGACAAATATGTCCTTAGGCTTTACTCATAGTATTCATGGCGAAGGTTGAATCTTCTTTGTTAAATTGTTATATGGTTGGAATCGGGAAATGCTACATGTAGTAATTCTAAAATGTCTTGAATAATTTGATACTTGGCAATTGTTGTGCTCATGTTTAAGCTCTTGCATCATATACTTTGCACCTATTAATGAAGAAATACATAGAGCTTGCTAAAATTTAGTTTGCATAATTGGTCTCTCTAAAGTCTAGATAATTTCTAGTATTGAGTTTGAACAACGAGGAAGACGGTGTAGAGTCTTATAATGTTTACAATATGTCTTTTATGTGAGTTTTGCTGCACCGGTTCATCTTTGTGTTTGTTTCAAATAATCTTGCTAGCCTAAACCTTGTATCGAGAGGGAATACTTCTCATGCATCCAAAATCCTTGAGCCAATCACTATGCCATTTGTGTCCACCATACCTACCTACTACATGGTATGTCTCCGCCATTCCAAAGTAAATTGCTTGAGTGCTACCTTTAAAATTTCCATTCTTTACCTTTGCAATATATAGCTCATGGGACAAATAGCTTAAAAACTATTGTGGTATTGAATATGTACTTATGCACTTTATCTCTTATTAAGTTGTTTGTTGTGCGATAACCATGTTCCCGGGGACGCCATCAACTACTCTTTGTTGAATATCATGTGAGTTGCTATGCATGTCCGTCTTGTCCGAAGTAAGGGAGATTTACCACTCATTTAATGGTTAGAGCATGCATAATGTTAGAGAAGAACATTGGGCCGCTAACTAAAGCCATGAATCATGGTGGAAGTTTCAGTTTTGGACATATATCCTCAATCTCATATGAGAACATTAATTGTTGCTACATGCTTATGCATTAAAGAGGACTCCATTATCTATTGTCTATGTTGTCCCGGTATGGATGTCTAAGTTGAGAATAATCAAAAGCGAGAAATCCAATGCGAGCTTTCTCCTTAGACCTTTGTACGGGCGGCATAGAGGTACCCCTTTGTGACACTTGGTTAAAACATGTGTATTGCGATGATAATCCCGGTAATCCAAGCTAATTAGGACAAGGTGCGGGCACTATTAGTATACTATGCATGAGGCTTGCAACTTGTAAGATATAATTTACATAACACATATGCTTTATTACTACCGTTGACAAAATTGTTTCTTGTTTTCAAAACCAAAGCTCTAGCACAAATATAGCAATCAATGCTTCCCTCTGCGAAGGGCCTTTCTTTTACTTTTATGTTGAGTCAGTTCACCTATCTCTCTCCACCTCAAGAAGCAAACACATGTGTGATCTGTGCATTGATTCCTACATACTTGCATATTGCACTTGTTATATTATTTTACATTGACATTATCCATGAGATATACATGTTATAAGTTGAAAGCAACCGCTGAAACTTAATCTTCCTTTGTGTTGCTTCAATACCTTTACTTTGATTTATTTCTTTATGAGTTAACTCTTATGCAAGACTTATTGATGCTTGTCTTGAAAGTACTATTCATGAAAAGTCTTTGCTTTATGATTCATTTGTTTACTCATGTCATTGCCATTGTTTTGATCGCTGCATTCATTACATATGCTTACAATAGTATGATCAAGGTTATGATGGCATGTCACTCCATAAATTATCTTTGTTATCGTTTACCTGCTCGGGACGAGCATGAACTAAGCTTGGGGCCCCTGATACGTCTCCGACGTATCGATAATTTCTTATGTTCCATGCCACATTATTGATGATATCTACATGTTTTATGCATACTTTATGTCATATTTATGCATTTTCCGGCACTAACCTATTGACGAGATGCCGAAGAGCCGATTGTCTGTTTTCTCGCTGTTTTTGGTTTCAGAAATCCTAGTAAGGAAATATTCTCGGAATTGGACGAAATCAACGCCCAGGGGCCTATTTTTACACGAAGCTTCCAGAAGACCGGAGGACTTACGAAGTGGGGCCACGAGGCGCCGCCACAACAGGGCGGCGCGGCCTGGGCCTTGGCCGCGCGGCCCTGGCGTGTGGGTCCCCCGTGACGCCTCCTGACCTGCCCTTCCGCCTACATATAGTCTTCGTCGCGAAACCCCCAGTACAGAGAGCCACGATACGGAAAACCTTCCAGAGACACCGCCGCCGCCAATCCCATCTCGGGGGATTCAGGAGATCGCCTCCGGCACCCTGCCGGAGAGGGGAATCATCTCCCGGAGGACTCTTCACCGCCATGGTCGCCTCCGGTGTGATGAGTGAGTAGTTAACCCCTGGACTATGGGTCCATAGCAGTAGCTAGATGGTCGTCTTCTCCTTATGTGCTTCATTGTCGGATCTTGTGAGCTGCCTAACATGATCAAGATCATCTATCTGTAATGCTATATGTTGTGTTTGTTGGGATCCGATGGATAGAGAATATTATGTTATGTTGATTATCAATCTATTACCTATGTGTTGTTTATGATCTTGCATGCTCTCCGTTATTAGTAGAGGCTCTGGCCAAGTTTTTACTCTTAACTCCAAGAGGGAGTATTTATGCTCGATAGTGGGTTCATGCCTCCATTAAATGCAGGACGGTGACGAGAAAGTTCTAAGGTTGTGGATGTGCTTGTTGCCACTAGGGATAAAACATTGATGCTATGTCCGAGGATGTAGTTATTGATTACATTACGCACCATACTTAATGCAATTGTACGTTGTTTGCAACTTAATACTGGAAGGGGTTCGGATGATAACCTGAAGGTGGACTTTTTAGGCATAGATGCATGCTGGATAGCGGTCTATGTAATTTGTCGTAATGCCCAATTAAATCTCACTATACTCATCATATCATGTATGTGCATGGTCATGCCCTCTCTATTTGTCAATTGCCCAACTGTAATTTGTTCACCCAACATGCTATTTATCTTATGGGAGAGACACCTCTAGTGAGCTGTGGACCCCGGTCCATTCTTTTACATCGAATACAATCTATCGCAATACTTGTTCTACTTGTTTTCTGCAAACAATCATCGTCCACACTATACATCTAATCCTTTGTTACGGCAAGCCGGTGAGATTGACAACCTCACTTTTTCGTTGGGGCAAAGTACTTTGGTTGTGTTGTGCGGGTTCCACGTTGGCGCCGGAATCCCTGGTGTTGCGCCGCACTACATCCCGCCGCCATCAACCTTCGACGTGCTTCTTGGCTCCTACTGGTTCGATAACCTTGGTTTCTTACTGAGGGAAAACTTGCTGCTGTGCGCATCACACCTTCCTCTTGGGGTTCCCAACGGACGTGTCATCTACGCGCATCAGCCCCCAGGGCTCCCCTTTGGTCCCACTCTGGCTCTCTGGAAGCTTCCGGGAAAAATAAGGTTCTGGGCGTTGATTTCATCCAATTCCGAGAATACT